>NC_092816.1:96296949-96608199 GCF_023375885.2 Dermacentor andersoni | reverse complement strand
ACGATATGGCTCACTAGCTACATTGGTATAGATAAAATGCGAGCCCTGAAATACTTACCCTAAAGGTTTTTAGGGCAATTATGTTAATTATTCAATTAAGGGTTTTCATTTTTCTTTGGAAGTAATCGTCGCTTCACCGACTAATCTAGATCAAGGGTTAGAATTGTGCTATCTGTCACAGGCAATCTTAAAAAGTTTGGTGCTCTTCGTGCATTGTCGGTACATATCTCAAAACCTTTTTGCCGCACATATGGTAAATCTTATGCTTTTCGTGCAAAGAGAGACAGAGAGAGAGACAAAATGCAGGTCCAACACACATGTTGCAGTCTATGTGAAATTAAGTTTTAGTGAAGCGGTTAAATAAATGCTTCCCAACTAACGGGGATGCGTACAATTTTGTTTGCTTTGATCTCATGCAACGTTAATTCTTATGGAATGTTTATGTTCATACACCACAAAGGTGACAACTTTACTATCGTGCAATTTTAATGCGTAAACATTCTTTGGCGAGTACCCCAGCAAAATCTGTCCGCCAGGCGAAAAGTGTAATGCCTTGTATCTGCACAAAAAGGCGTAATTTGCGAAGACATTTAATCGTTATAATACTGTAAGTGTTACTGAAAGATATCTATAGCGGCTCTACAGCCACTGTAGTCCTCCATAAAGAAAGCAACAAAATCCCAATAAAGAAGGGCGTCAGTCAGGTAGATACGATCTCTCCAATGCTATTCACAGCGTGTTTACAGGAGGTATTTAGAGACCTGGATTGGGAAGAATTGGGGATACGAGTTAATGGAGAATGCCTTAGTAACTTGCGATTCGCTGATGATATTGCCTTCCTTAGTAACTCAGGAAACCAATTGCAATGCATGCTCACTGACCTGGACAGGCAAAGCAGAAGGGTGGGTCTAAAAATTAATCTGCAGAAAACTAAAGTAATGTATAACAGTCTCGGAAGAGAACAGCAGTTTACTATAGGTAGTGAGGCACTGGAAGTGGTAAGGGAATACATCTACTTAGGGCAGGTAGTGACTGCGGATCCGGATCATGAGACTGAAATAATCAGAAGAATAAGAATGGGCTGGGGTGCGCCTGGCAGGCATTCTCAGATCATGAACAGCAGGTTGCCATTATCCCTCAAGAGAAAAGTGTATAACAGCTGTGTCTTACCAGTACTCACGTACGGGGCAGAAACTGTAGGCTTACGAAATGGTTTCTACTTAAATTGAGGACGACGCAACGAGCTATGGAAAAAAGAATGGTGGGTGTAACGATAAGGGATAAGAGAGCAGATTGGGTGAGGGAACAGACGCGTGTTCATGACATCTTAGTTGAAATCACGAAAAGGAAATGGGCATGGACAGGGCAGGGCATGTAATGAGGAGGGAAGGTAACCGATGGTCATTAGGAGTTACGTACTGGATTCCAAGAGGAGGGAAGCGTAGCAGGGGGCGGCAGAAGGTGGACGGATGAGATTTAGAAGTTTGCAGGGACAATATGGCCACAATTATTCGGGGTAGTTGGAGAAGTATGGGAGAGGCCTTTGATCTGCAGTGGGCGTAGGCAGGCTGATGATGATGATGATCGATAGCTTAGTAGCTTTATAAGCTGTAAGGAACAACTGAAAAAAATATCATAAAAATACCCATATGATCAGATTTATGCAGCACCCCTAGGGATACATAGGGCTCCATAGAAAATGAACGGGGAAATTTATAGTAGGGGTGGGCCAACTTGATATTTGGGGGTCCGCCAACTTGAAATTTGCGAGTGAGCCAACTGAATTTTTGGTTATGCTTACGCATACTTAGACAACTCCAGCGGAGTTTCTGCGTACCTTTTTATGTTTATGGACTGCATAGTTCACAGATCCTATGTCGAAAAACATACTCAAGATCAGGTGGGCGAACAGTGTGAGATGTACACGGAACGATGCCGAAAGCACGAATGCGATGTATGATGCTTAATCATGTTGAGAGGTGTATGCAGAGGAAAGTAAAACACGTAAGACAAACTTTGGCGATTCTGCGCCTCTTGTGTCACAGTGGACATTCTTATTCTCGAGGATTGGCCAACGACGAGCACACCCATTTCAGGATTTTCAGAATTAAATTTCATTACCGTATTCGAGTTGTTAGAAAATGCAATATACAGGAGGAGGTCCCGGAGTCGGAGACTGAATTGGGACCTCTGTACATGGTATACACAAATGAAAAAGTCATGACAGTAAAAAATACGAACCTATATAAACAAATCAAAAAGACAGTAAGTATAAAGACAGTAGAACACGAATTAAAACCATTAAGCAACATATGAAATATGCACAAATTGAGATAATTGGCCATGTTTAAACACTTTCATACGTGATTAATAGATGATGCAGTAAAATGTGTTATTTACCAATGGAAACGAAGCAAAAACAGATGGCGGATACTGTAGCAGATACCAAATGGCTAAATGAAAAGAACGTAGATAGATTAACAGATCGACGCGATTTAGATATATCTGTTAGCGGTAATCGTATGTTCGGGTTTTATGCAATAATCGTAGTGGGACATGCCCATTCTGGAGGATTGGCCAAGAAAATGCACACTAAACCAAAAAAAAAATAGTGTAAATGGAAGAATCAGTGAAATGTAACTCATCATTCTATTAACAGATACGTGTGCTTTAAATATAACTGTGAGACGACATTGTATGTTAAGGTTTTGTGGAAGAATCGTAGTGGAACATGCCCATTCTGGAGGATTGGCCAAGAAAAGGCACACACCCAATGGCACGAACTAAATGGCTAAATCACCGAAAAAATTTATTAAATGGAAGAATGAGTGAAATGAAGTTCACCATTCTACTAACAGGAACGAGTGCTTTAAATATATCTGTGAGCCGACATTGTGTGTTCAAGTTTTATGCAAGAATCGCAGTGGAACATGCCCGTTCTGGAGGATTGGCCAAGAAAAGGCACACACCCAATGGCCCAAACTAAATGGCTAAATCACCGAAAAAATGTATTAAATGGAAGAATAAGTGAAATGTAGTTCACCATTCTATTAACAGGAACGAGTGCTTTGAATAAATCTGTGAGCCGACATTGTGTGTTCAAATTTTATGCAAGAATCGCAGTGGAACATGCCCGTTCTGGAGGATTGGCCAAGAAAAGGCACACACCCAATGGCCCAAACTAAATGGCTAAATCACCGAAAAAATATATTAAATAGAAGAATGAGTGAAATGTAGTTCACCATTCTACTAACAGGAACGAGTGCTTTAAATATATCTGTGAGCCGACATTGTGTGTTCAAGTTTTATGCAAGAATCGCAGTGGAACATGCCTGTTCTGGAGGATTGGCCAAGAAAAGGCACACACCCAATGGCCCAAACTAAATGGCTAAATCACCGAAAAAATGTATTAAATGGAAGAATAAGTGAAATGTAGTTCACCATTCTATTAACAGGAACGAGTGCTTTGAATAAATCTGTGAGCCGACATTGTGTGTTCAAATTTTATGCAAGAATCGTAGTGGAACATGCCCGTTCTGGAGGATTGACCAAGAAAAGGCACACACCCAATGGCACGAACTGAATGGCTAAATCACCGAAAAAATATATTATATGGAAGAATGAGTGAAATGTAGTTCACCATTCTACTAACAGGAACGAGTGCTTTAAATATATCTGTGAGCCGACATTGTATGTTCAAGTTTTATGCAAGAATCGCAGTGGAACATGCCCGTTCTGGAGGATTGGCCAAGAAAAGGCACACACCCAATGGCCCAAACTAAATGGCTAAATCACCGAAAAAATATATTAAATGGAAGAATGAGTGAAATGTAGTTCACCATTCTACTAACAGGAACGAGTGCTTTAAATATATCTGTGAGCCGACATTGTGTGTTCAAGTTTTATGCAAGAATCGCAGTGGAACATACCCGTTCTGGAGGATTGGCCAAGGAAAGTCACACACCCAATGGCCCAAACTAAATTTCTAAATCACCGAAAAAATGTATTAAATGGAAGAATAAGTGAAATGTAGTTCACCATTCTATTAACAGGAACGAGTGCTTTGAATAAATCTGTGAGCCGACATTGTGTGTTCAAGTTTTATGCAAGAATCGCAGTGGAACATGCCCGTTCTGGAGGATTGGCCAAGAAAAGGCACACACCCAATGGCCCAAACTAAATGGCTAAATCACCGAAAAAATGTATTAAATGGAAGAATAAGTGAAATGTAGTTCACCATTCTATTAACAGGAACGAGTGCTTTGAATATATCTGTGAGCCGACATTGTGTGTTCAAGTTTTATGCAAGAATCGTAGTGGAACATGCCCGTTCTGGAGGATTGGCCAAGAAAAGGCACACAACCAATGGCACGAACTAAATGGCTAACACAAAAAATAAAGTAAATGGAAGAATCAGTGAAATGTAACTCATCATTCTATTACCAGATACGTGTGCTTTAAATATAACTGTGAGCCGACATTGTATGTAAGAATCGTAGTTGAACATGCCCATTCTGGAGGATTGGCCAAGAAAATGCGTGCACCCAATGGCACGAACTAAATGGCTAAATCACAAAGAAATGGAAGATTCAGTGAAATCTAATTCACCATTCTATTAACAGATACGTGTGCTTTAAATATATCTGTGAGCCGACATTCTATGCTCAGGTTTTATGCAAGAATCGTAGTGGACCATGTCCATTCTAGTGGATTGGCCGAGAAAAGGCACACACCCAATGGCTAAATCACAAAAAAATAAAGTAAATGGAAGAATCTGTGAAATGTAATTCACCATTCTATTAACAGATACGCGTGCTTTAAATATATCCCTGAGCCGACATTGTGTGTAGAGGTCTTATGAGGAAGATCTTCGTTTATATTTTTTGGGCTGAACACAGGTGCGCATAATTGGTCAGCATACAAGGGTTATAGTATAAGCTACTTAGGTGGTACTTTCATATAGCCTTCGTATATATATATATATATATATATATATACGTTAATTTACGCCCACGCTCTAACTGCAATTGTTATTTATTATTGTTTCAGTTTATAGGCATGAAAGTAGCCTAGGACATTGGAAACGAAGGCAAATATTTTGTAGCTGTGCTCGTGCTGTATATAGGCAACGTTGTTTTATGGCCTTTGGCTAAAAGGCTTGAGCCTTTTATGGCTCAAGTCTGGCTACTGGCAAATAGAAGTCGACGAAAGGGATCGCGAAAAGACCGCCTTCATCACGCCAGACGGCCTCTATGAATTCAAGGTTATGCCATTTGGACTGTGCTCGGCGCCTGCAACGTTCCAGCGCGTGATGGACACGGTTTTAGCAGGATTGAAGTGGCAGACCTGTCTTGTTTACTTGGATGACGTCGTCGTCTTCGCCGGAAATTTCGACGATCACCTTAAGCGGCTTGCGACAGTATTAGGGGCCATCAAGTCATCAGGGCTCACCCTGAAGCCGGAAAAGTGTCGCTTCGCTTACGATGAGCTTCTATTCCTAGGCCATGTCATCAGCAAATCTGGAGTGCGCCCCGACCCGCAAAAGACAGCTGCCATCGCAAAGTTCCCGCAGCCAATCGACAAGAAGGCAGTGCGCAGATTCCTTGGCATGTGTGCCTACTATAGGCGCTTTGTCAAGGACTTTTCGCGCATCGCGGAGCCGCTAACACATCTAACGAAATCTGATGTCGAGTTCAATTGGGAAACGCCGCAGGCCGACGCATTTCAAGAACTCAAACGACGCATGCAGTCGCCGCCGGTACTTGCACACTTCGACGAGGACGCCGATACTGAAATCCACACTGACGCCAGTAGCCTAGGCCTCGGTGCCGTCCTAGTCCAGAGGAAAGAAGGACTTGAACGGGTGATATCGTATGCTAGCCGGTCACTGTCAAAAGCGGAAAGCAATTATTCTACGACTGAAAAGGAATGCCTCGCCATCATTTGGGCTACAGCTAAATTCCGCCCTTACCTCTATGGCAGGCCATTCAAAGTCGTCAGCGACCACCACGCGTTGTGTTGGCTAGCTAACTTAAAGGACCCTTCAGGACGGCTGGCGCGGTGGAGCCTCAGACTACAAGAATATGACGTAACGGTAATATACAAGTCCGGAAGAAAACACTCCGACGCCGACTGCTTATCACGCGCCCCAATCGATCCCCCGCCGCAAGACGACGTGGACGACGACGCCTTCCTTGGGATAATAAGCGCGGAAGACTTCACTAAACAGCAACGAGCAGACCCGGAGCTAAAAGGCCTCGTTGAGTATTTGAAAGGGAACACCGACGTTTTCCCTAGGGCATTTAAGCGCGTGTTGTCTTCGTTCACGCTACGAAACAACCTGCTCGTGAAGAAGAACTTCTCACCAGTCCACGCTAGCTACCTTCTTGTGGTGCCGTCAGCGCTCCGTCCAGAAATACTGCACGCCCTACACGACGATCCAACCGCTGGGCACCTCGGATTCTCCCGGACGCTGTCGAGGATACAGGAAAAGTATTACTGGCCGCGTCTGACCGCCGACGTCGCCCGTTACGTCAAGACATGCAGAGACTGTCAACGACGCAAGACACCACCGACAAGGCCAGCAGGATTACTACAGCCGATCGAACCTCCTCGTCGACCATTCCAGCAGATTGGGATGAATTTGTTGGGGCCGTTTCCGATGTCAACATCCAGGAATAAGTGGATCATCGTGGCGACGGACTATCTCACCCGCTTTGCTGAAACCAAAGCTCTACCAAAAGGCAGCGCAGCCGAAGTGGCGAAATTTTTCGTCGAGAACATCCTGCTGCGACATGGTGCCCCAGAAGTCCTCATCACCGACAGAGGAACTGCTTTTACAGCAGAGCTCACCCAAGCCATTCTGCAGTACAGCCAGACGAGCCACAGGAGGACAACTGCCTACCATCCGCAAACGAATGGTCTCACGGAGCGCCTGAACAAGACCCTCGCCGACATGCTAGCAATGTACGTCGACGTCGAGCACAAGACGTGGGACGCGGTCCTGCCGTATGTCACCTTCGCCTACAACACGGCGGTGCAAGAAACAACACAGATCACGCCATTCAAGTTGGTTTACGGCAGGATCCCGACGACGACGCTCGACGCCATGCTGCCGCACGTCACTGACGAGGAGAATCTTGACGTCGCTACCTATCTCCAGCGCGCCGAAGAAGCCCGACAGCTCGCCCGCCTACGGATCAAGACCCAGCAGCGTACCGACAGCCGACACTACAACCTCCGACGACGCTTCGTCGAGTACCAGCCCGGCGACCGTGTTTGGGTATGGACCCCGATACGCCGGCGAGGACTCAGTGAGAAGCTGCTGCGACGCTATTTCGGACCCTACAAGGTCATCCGACGTATTGGCGCACTAGACTATGAGGTCGTGCCAGACGGCATTTCGCACTCGCAGCGGCGCCGCGCACGATCTGAAGTGGTCCACGTGGTGCGCCTTAAGCCATTTTACGGACGCTGATGAACTTCCTTAGTTTGTTGTTTTCTTTGCTACGAGTGCTTTTCTTTGTTACTTTCGTTTGTTAGCAGCATCGGGTCGATGCTTTTTAAGAGGGGGGTAATGACACGTGTACTTATCTTTATCGGGCAACTACGTTTCGCCGCTTAACTGTAATCACACAGCGAGGGACGCGCCTGCATGTATCCGACGTTTCTGGAAAGTTATCGACGCTTCTATCCGCGTATCTGTTGTCGCCGAACCTTGTGTTATCAGATTTCATCGCGTGACACGAATGGTGTCGAACTTTGTGGAAGACACGCGGGTCCCATCAGTTAATCTGGAACATTCGACGACTGATCTATAAAAGCCGACGCGCTTGACCCGCTAATCAGATTTCCGACGGTCGCCGACTGTGTTCGCCGCTTTCGTTGTGCTAGAAGTGTAGCCTGTTTTGTGGGCACAAGTTCGCCCAATAAAAGTTAGTTTTCTCGTTCACAGTATTGCTACTGTGTTCTTCTACGTCACCACCACGTGACAATATGGTCCTTCGACTGGTGAAGTGAAATGGCTTTCTGGGTGCCTGAAAGTATGCAAGTGACTAACCTGGCGCCTTTGTCAAGCGCTGAGGGCATAGCTCACATTTCCTTCCCTTCGACCGCACGTCATGTTTTAAGAACGGAATGCTTTTGTCCCCGTTGTGCCTGGCCTCGAAAATATAAAGAATATGCAGAAACTTCACTGGAGCTGTCTTAGTATGCGTAAGCATAGCCCCAGATTTCAGTTGGCCAACCCACAAATTTCAAGTTGGCCTACCCCCAAGTTTAGGTCAGCCAACCCCCAAATTTGAAGTAGGCACACTAGAGCACTGCATGGGCCTGGGCAGACCCGAAAGCCCAGGCCTGGCTTGGCCTGTAGGCCGGGCCAGGCCATCCGAAGCGTTTTTCGGCGGGCCCGGGCCGGTCTCGAGCCCGCTCATTAAAAGGCCAGAGTCGTTCCTTCGAGCACACGAGAACGTTGTGCATTGCATAGACCAAGGCATGCTGTGCCAAACTGAAGTGACACGTGCAAAGAGGTGGCTATTAGTATGCCTTAAGAAAGAAAATAGCAAAAACATATGTTCTATTTTTTCTTTCTTTTCCACAAAAAAAACGGACATTGTTTCCGCATAAGGAAAATTGCACCACACACACAAAAAAAAGCTCTTGAATCTATTTCCCAGTTACCGCTTTGCGATTGCACTACTACAGCTCCAAATTTCAGTTGGCCAATTTACTTCCGAATTTCAAGTTGGTCCAGCGCCAAAGTTAAGCTGGCCCACCCCTAAATTTCGAGTTGGGCGAGCCCCTAATTTCAGGTTGGTCCACCATCAAATTTAAGTTGGCCCACCCCGAAATTTCAAATTTGACTAGCCGCAAATTTCACTTGACCTACCCCTATATTTAGGTTGGCCCAATTCCAATTTTCAAGTTGGCCCACCCGCAAATTTTAGTTAGCCCACCCACAAATGTAATCTGGCCCTCCTCTAGTATAGAATTCTTTATGCATTTTCTATGAAGCCCTATGTAGCCCTATGGGTATGCATAAATCTGATCATATGAGTGTTCTCGCTGATCAACTTTATTTTCTTTTCGATTTCAGTTCTTCTTTTGACTTATAAAGCTACAAATCATCCACATTTACACTATTATAATAATCAAATGTCTTCGTAAATTACGCATTTTTGTGCAGATACAAAGCATCACACTTTTCGC
The DNA here is from genome assembly GCF_023375885.2 of Dermacentor andersoni. Taxonomy (NCBI): domain Eukaryota; kingdom Metazoa; phylum Arthropoda; class Arachnida; order Ixodida; family Ixodidae; genus Dermacentor; species Dermacentor andersoni. The sequence continues at coordinate 96,598,992 of NC_092816.1, read as the reverse complement.
GTCACGGACAGATTTTGCTGCGGTATTCGCAAAAGAATGCTCTCGCATTAAAAGCTGAATTGACTGGAACGTTTGTTGCATGCACTGCGTGATTCTGCAGGTCCCCTCGTCGGCTTCCTCACGAAGCATGTACCGCTGATGGCGTTGTCTGTCACGGGAAGTCTCGTGACGGCCGTGAGCGCCATAGGCTGCGCCTTCGCCGGGGACATGACGGCCGTCTTCCTGCTGCTTGGAATCTGCAGCGGTAAGCGTTTCACTTTCCAAGGCGAGAAAGCACAGTCACTATGTGTTCGTCGCAACAGGGCAGAAGCGTAAAACCAACAAAGGCTAAGCATCAGTGAAGTGCTAAAGACTTTGTTATTATAAGTAACATGCCCCAAATCAACACACGCGGGTTTCATGAAAGACGCCGTGTAGTGGAAGGCTTCGGATTAACTTTGATCGGCTGCCTCTGAACACCGAGCGTGTCTATATTTCCCCTGATCAAAATGCGGCTGGTAATGAAAACCACGACCTCGTGTTCAACAGCAGAATGTCATACAACCACGGAGCCAACGCCGCAGGGCATGCGGCAACGTTTCTGCAGCTGGACTTGTCCACATCGGGGTCTCTGAAGAGCCAGTTCATTTGTATTACGACAGCCGCTCGATTAAAACGCACAACCGCGTGCGTTTCAATGGAACATACCTACGCCGGGCCCGGCGTAGGTAAGCTCGGTTCTGCAGCCGGAACACGTTGTCACAGGGTGTGCCGTCGATAAGTTACTGACCTATACAGACGAGCACGCCGAACCAATCCGAAGCCAGAAACACTACCGACGTTTTGCCTGCACCTAGGCATCACGCGTATCTCCTTTTGGAATCGTGGCCCCCGAGAGTGAGAGGACTAATCTAGTTTTCGGTCCCTAATTTGCTACCTAGCCTGACGTAGATAGCTCCTAGCTTCTGTCCTTGGTTTCGTTCACAAAACAATGCCGCTTTTTCTGTAGTGCACCTCGGATTCCGAAAGATAGACACCTTCCTGTTTCTCCATGCAATGCGCTAATGGGAGTATCTCATGGTGATTACTTCTACGTCTCCCTTGCGCATCTATAAATGTCATGAGCGATTGTTTCTTTTGGGTAAAAAGAAAATAGTGAGATCGATGAAATTCGCTGGAGTCGATCATATAACACATTATTAAAGAGCCAATGATAAAAAGAACGCCGGCTGCAAACATTAATAACAAGACGTTTCACTACCCGTACGGAAGCTTTGTTCACGTCTTGTTATTTTGTTTATGTTTGTGGTTGGCGTCCATATTACCTTTGTCTATGATTAATCCCGACCGGACGAGTTTTCATCAAGAACTTGATTTCATTGTTAAAGAGTGTTGACAAGGATGACTGCGAGAAACTATACCGAGAAACTATACCGCCTAACCAACTGGCCCAATACTTTTCAATTACATTTTTTCGATTTCGCGTCCCGCCCCGTTCCTTCAAACTAAATTTATATTGTTTAAATCTGTAGCCTTAGTATGGCTGCTTTCAACACGTTTCGCGTTTACGTCGTGCGTACGCCCAAACGTCATATGTGTCAAAAATTTGATCACGGGGTCTCAATCTCTTGCCGTTGCAGGTATCGGCAACGGCATCGGGATGCCTACTAACGATGTGATCATCGGCAAGTACTTCAAGCGATACCGAGGCTCGGGCAACGGCATCTACTACACGGGCGGCACATTGGCCGGGTTTGCTTTCCCGCCAGTTCTTCACCTCCTGCTTCAGGTAAGGTCTTACTTGCGAGCCGAGGCCCACTTCAGTACAGTACTATCTCTTTAGTGTACGATATTAAGATAAATAGAAAGACAAGCGTACCGGTAAGCTCCAAAAATAGGTTTAGAGCACATTGTAAAACGTTAAGGTGTGCCGCATAAAACAAATATCCTATGCTTCTTGACGACGCTTCCGACCGCAGGCCTCAAAACGTTCTTTCGCCGTTCGTATATTGACACGTGACGCGTGTTTGTCGTCGCTTACATTCATTGGATGGATTTCGTTCGAGGTCGTTCCTGGCCCTGGAAAAATTACATTTCAGATGTTATTTTCAACTCCTATACAGTCGTTGCTCCCCAGATAAAATTTTTGGAACTTTTTGAGGTTGGAATGTGAAGTGTACAGAATTAACTGTAGAATCGTGGATTAAACACGGTATTAACTATAGATATAGTTGGCATACACTGTAAAAAATGTTCACACCCTTAAGGGCGTTTCCTTGTCGCACGAGTAACACCCATACCGTTAGGGCCTTACAAAAATTATACAGGACGACAACAGAGCTCTAACTAGAAGTGCGATGACAAAAGACGTAGTTGAAAACTATGCAATGATTCTGTCAGCCTTGGGCACACAGAAATATTCGAAAGCAGAGCGTCAACCTATTCCTGGAAGCGCTTGAAGCTGGCGTCTTAACAGCGTACTGGCCAGGACATAAACACGCGTCAGCAAAATGGCTCCTAAGCGTGCACTCAGCGTCGAGGATATATAGGCACCAAAGAAGCGTCTTGCGGAACAGGAGCGTCTTTCCTATGCAGCGAAACGTGGTGCAGACCGCTTTTGCCACGATTCAATGCGCCACGGTCATGCTCAACCCTCTCAGAGACTATGAACGATGGCGCACAACAACGCCTCAAGCAAAGACGTCTCCTTGTGTCTTCTGTGGACTACGCCGACAAACAGCAGTGGTGCACGTAAGGTAACGCTTAACGTCAACTCAGTACTCTCGTATTGAACTAAACGCCGAAGAAATTCCACATTCGCCGCCAACACCACCGCTACTTATCGTCAGTAAAAGCTAACAGCATACAAAAATTCCCTTACATCGGTTGCCAGAGTGCGTGGGATCTGAATATTTTTTCCCCTTCGCTCCTCCCAATTTTCCACAATTAAGTTTATAGACATCGAACTATACGCGTCGACGTCTAGCTCGCATACTTCACTTGTATGTGTGTTCATGAACGCGTGACAGTCTCATGTAGCTTCTCCCATTTTCGCAGAATCCGCGGAGATGTGTAGGGTAGCATGTAGAATTCAAACTCGCATACTTCACTTTGTTCATAATTATGCGACCCCCCGCCGTCTTCCTTGCGAACGCCAGAAAGCGCGAACGATTTTGCAAGTCACTCCGGCGAAAACAAGCTGCGAAGTCTTTAATGTATCAACCCAGCCGTCCTGAAATAAAAGCGCGGTTCCTATGCAGATATGCCGCCAGCGGTGCCGACCATGAGGTAACAGGAGATATATGGTAATGAGTCGCCAATAAACAAAAATACATTAATTAACATTATAAGTTATTAGTTTTAGAGCGCCCATCGTAACTGAGAAATTGAAGCGAACTCTTCGCCTAAGCCATATCAGCCATAACTTTCGGATTTAGAAAAAAGTCGCAGTTTCTCCCGAAAGGTGAAGCATCGACTGCGATAACAAATTAGTGGACAGCTACACAAAGTAAGGATAGTAGATTTATCGGCCGTATAAACTTGTAAATATAGTCATACTAATTAAATTAGCAACCATGGTGTACGTCGCTCGCGCACAAGCACACATGAATACCTCTCACTTGCTGACCACGGAATCTTGTGGTCAACACGCTGGAGTGAGCAAGCGCGGTACCAGCTGCGAGCGGATCCACTTTAGTGTATTAGAACGCACCCCCTCCCTATCTTCCTTCGAAGCATTGAGCGCGACGTAAGACGGCGCGCTTCCTTCCCGCTTTCCTCTCTTGCGTGCGCGAGACTAAGCCGCGATTGCCGGCCCACCCTCGCACGCGTTTACTCGCACTGCAGCGTATACGGCGCGCGGCGACGATTTTGTCGTCCTTCGACTTTATGAAGAGCCTCACGGCGACGCCAATAGCGACGGCGACCCCAGAAATGCGCCTGGAGTGTCCATGTAATTGCTATCCCAATAAACGGCGATTACTCACGGAATTGCGGCACGACTAAATTCGGCTGTCAGAGCGCGCGAAACCGAAACTGGGAGGAAGCAGCGAGCGCAAAGCCGCGACCCATGAGGCGCCGTTCTGCTTACGTCATCCAGCCGCCAACAGCCAGCGCGCTGGACTCCGCGCTCCTCACTTTCTCAGCGCTGGCTTCTCGTTGCTGGGGCACGTAAGCATAACGTTGCTTCGAGGGGAACGGCCATGCGCTTGCTGCAGCCTCCCAGTATCAGTTTCGCGCGCTTTGATTTTGTCGTGCCACAAGTCCGCGGGTAAGCTAATTTTCCTAAATCCAAAAGTTGATATGGCTTATACCGAGAGGTCTCTTTTTTTCCAAATTACGATGAATACCGCTGAAACTTAAGGTTTAAGAGTTAATTCGTTATTTTTTGTTAATTAGCGTTTAATTGCCATGTATCGCCCGTCGCCTTGTGGCCGCCACCACAAACGGCTAGTTTCCGAAGGAACAGCCCTTGTATTTCAATACGGCCATTTTTTTAAAATATTCCTTAAAATATTCGTTGAAACACCTTGTATTGGTACGAATCGTTTCCATGAAGGAAGACGACGATCGACCGAGCCTTGCTCATGTCTCGCAATATAGGCTCTATCCGCGTCATCTACCCTCTTCCTGTTTTCTTTTCACTTCACCTTCTTTCCTTTACCACTTGTATTAGCGTAGCAGGCCATACACAGTTTCTAGTCCTGCCGTTTTCTCCGCCTTGTACCCACATCGAAATTTTCTCTTTGGCTCTCTCCCTCTCTACCAACGGAGGAAAAGTGTTGAGTGAGGCGGTTCCTAGTGGCAATGCGTCCAACTGGGTCGTGTGGTCTCTACTTGCAAATAATCGCTAAGCAGAAAAATAATTCTGCACATAAACCAATCAAAGTTCTCGTTTAACCGGTACCCGCAGCGCATGGAATCTGCAGATGTTGTTTTGTTTCCTTTTTCGTTTGTCATTAAAGACGGCACATCGCCAGTGCCACATACCCAGTGACGAAGAGGGGCACATACCCAGCGGTACATACGCAGTGACTCATGTTGGCGCCAGAAAGGTTCATTGAAGAGTGGCACAGTGTTTCATATTCTGCGACTCAAATTCCTTAGACGGTTGGTTACGAACTCGGTTCTCTCGACACAGCAGCCCGATGCTCCACCCATTAGACCATGACCCTACCAGTGATTCAAGCTAGCCGGAAAACGGTTAAAGGCACCGATAGACACTGGAAAGTGCCTGAAGTATCCTAAGGCTGCTAATCCCATTAAAGAAAGTTTTCGCGCAAGTGTCAGTCTCTTCTCACTCAAGAAATTACAATGGATCAACTCATCGTTACTTAGTCCCGCTAAGTAGTAAACGAAGGGTGTGAAGAAAATTAATCTGGTCAGATACGGTACTAAAAGAAGAAGCTGCAGTCACTAAGCAAGTCAAGGTGAAAACGCAGAGACATTGCAGAGTCCGCGTAGGTTCCTTAGTCACACTCTGGTAAAAGCAAGTGCGACCAAGGAGCCCGTATTGGCTCCGGAACGATGGTGTGTTTCACGTTGACTTGGTATGTCCCATATACAATAAGCAGAACTGGTCGCCCTGAGCTCGTTCGACAATTTCGCCTTCATGCGGTCCCTACAAATTCCGCGCAGGAGTACGGCTTCATGGGCGCCTTCCTCATCACGGGCGGTCTTATGCTGAACGCCCTATCAGCGTGCATCATCTTCAAGGTGCCTCCCTGGGAGGCTTCGAAAACCACGCGCACAAAGATCTCGCCCGCGACAACCGCAGCTAACAAATCCGGCGACGGAGAGCAGCGGCGAGGATCAGCAGCGAATCTGGAGCGTTCGGAACGAGGTGCAGTCAAGCTTTCTTACTTTTATTTCTGTTAAAACTTCTGTTATTTGTGATAGCTTTCTTTGGCTTGACAGTTGTAGAAGATCGGGCTGGTTGGTATTCCAAGATGTAACTTCGTAGCGCGGAGACAAATGGCAATGTAGATGTGTGTGTCGTTTCCCTTTTGTCTCGTCCTTGGGTTCCGTGCTACGAAGTTCCAACTTTCTTTGTCTCTTTCACCTGTTTTCGTGGTGGTTGGATCTTCACCGCCTATACGAAGGCACCGATGCAAAGGGTGCATGCTATCCCGCAACTCAATTGCGAAGTGCGTTTTTGAAAGCCAACTATACCCTTTTTGTGACGCATGTGCTGTCATGCGAGAGCTTTTGAGCGCCTGAAGGTTTAAGTGTTGTGAGAGCTAGGGTCATTGAAGAGAGGAAGAGGCGCTCTTCTCTGTAGCGCTTTAGGGTGCATGTCTCCGTGCCTTGGGGAAGGGGGACATAACAAGGAAAGAAGAGAGAAATAAGTTTGTCACGTTCGCAGCACACATACACGAGAGCGGTAGGCAGGCCCTTGTCCTCCAGATGGAGCGCTCAGGATGATAGCCCGCCGTCTTCTACCGCCACCCTTTCTCCTTGTGGCGGCGCGGGAGAGGATGATGGAAACTAGTGGCTTTCCACGCTGCCGTTCGCGCTGCTGGAGACACGCACATGACGAATCGACCTCTCTATACCAACCTATATTACCACTATAAATATGCTGGTTCACGGATTGGTTTCTGACTAAATATAACCAAATTCTGGTGTTTTGCGTGGCAAAACCACGAAGAAGTCGGATCAGAATGTTAAGGCCTGATGATGGATGTTATATTCATCGAAACAAAACGTGGACACGGGAGTCCGTGCGAATTAAGGAACGGTCAGAGCCCTGCGTCGGTTCCGCGGTCGTGGTGCAAGCCCCCGGAGCAACTGCGCATGAGGACAGGGCCGCACCCGTAATCGGTGCCTGAGCAAAGCCAATTTCCAAATGAATAGCAATATTGTCTAAAATAAGTCACTACATATCACTAGTCAGACCCACACACTTACACATTCAAAGTATTGTCTGGCTGAACCTTCGGCAAAGTGGGAATAGCTGGAGCACAATGTTAAAAGTGCATTGCTGATGCTCTTTATAGTCCAGAAGGGTTATGTACGTGTCCGCTCGTCTGCCCCGCCGGAAACTCGGACGCGACTTTGGAGTAAAGGTATGACACGAGCAGACGTTGTCCGGCCATTTATTTTCGTCGTTGCACACTTCAGACAAGGCGCGATGGTACATTTAAAAGTAATGATAAACGTCTCATTATCTTCTTCATCCCAGCGACTGACACTCATCGTGAAAGGCACACACATGAACTAGACGGCACGGAAAAAGGGGAAGCCATCAGAACCGTCAGCGCGTGGCGTTCGCCTTAAAAAATAGCTGTCGTGGTCTGTCCAGAACCAGCGTATGAAGCCTCACCACATGACCTATCGATCGCCAGGATTGCGGCGCCGAGAACGCATTCTTTGTTAAAGCGCTCAAAGTAAAAATGGTGTGCAGACTGCACATGCAACTGCTTTGTTTGCGCGCATGCATTACGTGTAAATATAAAGGTAGATAAAAAAATTAAGTTATGGGATTTTACGTGCCAAAACCCTGATCTGAATGTGAGACACGCCCTAGTGGAGGACTCCGGAAATTTTGATTACCTGGGACTCTTTAACATGCACCTAAATCTAAGTACACGGGCGTTTTCCGGTTTCGCCCTCATCGAAATGCAGCTGCCGTAGCCGGGATTCCATCCCGCAGCCTCGTGTTTCGCAGCCCAACACCATATGCACTAAGCAACCACGGCGGGTAAAACATAGATCTATGCAGCTCTTTCTGAGAATTATACATGCTTACCTTCTTTTCCGTTACAGTGGCGACGATTGATGGTACCTACAGGGCCGTAATCGGAGCCGGCACATCCGCTGATGCTGAACTGAACGGCACCAAGCTCAAGGACGTGCGATCAAAACCTTCCCTCAAGAGCACGTCAATTTTGCAAAGCTGCGAGGATTTCACCTCTTACGCAAACGGGTCTTTACCCGAAAACCAAGCTGACATCGTCAGCGTGTCTAACGGCGAAGTCTCCGAAGCACGCGATCCAGTGGTCGCAAACGGCACGGCGACCACGTACGAGTTTCCTCCCTGTCCTAAACCCATAGAGTTCGGGCGAATCTCCTTCCGTTTCCTCAAGAGGAAACAAAGCGGCGGCGGCGACACTCCTTCGTACTCGCGCTTGCACGGCGCCTACAACATTCAAAATGGCGGAGCTGGTAGCACCAGCAACAATAGTGCCGTCGCCCCTCCCTGGTCTGTGTCCGAGCCGGCAGTCCTGGAAACCAACGGATGTCCCGAAGCCGTCGCCGTCGACGCTGCAGTCAAAGGCCTCCGTCGCCAGACGTCGGCCCGTTCAGACGTTCTGGAGGCCAGCGGCGATGGCGCGGGCTCGTCGCACTGGAGCTTCCTTCGGGCGCCCGTCTTCTACATGGTGACCGTGACGTGCGCCTTCTCGGTCTACACGCTTCTGGTTCTGATGATCCTCGTCGACTTCGCGATCGAAAAGGGCTTCACGCGCCGCGACGGCGCAGTGTTTCTCTCGGTGTCCGCCATCGGCGACGCCTGCGCCCGTCTCGTGGCCGGCGCGCTGTCGGACCGGGCCTTCTGCGACCGGCGCGTGCTGTTGAGCGCCAGCGCGATGCTCACGGGCGCGCTGTGTGTCTCGCTGCCCACCATACGACCCGACCGCTACGCGGTGACGGCGCTCATGTGCGCACTGTTCGGCTGGAGCAACGGCACTGTGGTCGTGCTGTTCGGGCCCGTGCTGGCCGACCAGCTGGGAGTGGAGAACTTGGGACTTTCGTCGGGCGTCACCCGGTTCGTGATGGGCCTGGCTTACCTGGCGTGCCCCAAGATCACCGGTGAGCGTACAGCAGTCTGTATATGACTTTTGCGACACAAATATTTGGCCATAGGTATAGCGGTATATGCCTGCCTGTGACGAGGCCGCTGTCACCTCTCCTTTACTCACCTACGCTTGCACGTGCCCTCTCTTATTAGCGCCAGTTGGCCGCTCTCTCCATTTGGTATCTACGAGATTTTCTCACGTTGCGCAGTGGTTTGCTGGCGTCCTTTGCATCTACAACCGCCACACTCTATCTCACTTTGCACGCCGGGACTTATTTTGCCTGCCTGCAATATGTGAGCAGAGCCCTTTATCGTTACCCTCGAGTTACCGCGCCGCGATACTCGAGAGCTTTGCTTGTCCAGAAGCACATTATACTTTAGTTACTAGACTTTCACGAAATAGTGTGTTACCGGAGACCTGACCTCGACGCCCTAATTGTCCCACCACAAGGCTTAGGAACGTTTATGTTATCCATGTCTTTTCGTCGAACTAAAACGGGCTGCGTTTTAATGATTATGTCGCTACTGGTAATTTACACGCCAGCAGCTCAGTAGAATATGGCTGATCATTATTATCAATAAGAACTCTGTGTACTCTCCGACTAAACTGTACGCCACAAGATAGCGCTATCAGCATTGTTGCCGACACTGTGTTGAGCTGGCGTCGACAGCCTTCATGGGCGTTCGTATGAAGGCTGCTACCGTCCACCCTTCCAGTAGCCTATAATTCCACAATGACCCACACGTGTACGGACACGCTAGAGCTCTCTGACTCCCATTAGATGATCTTTTCGTGATGATTTAGAAGAAGTTTTTGAGTGCGCCTTGTATTAATCTAATGATGCCACGGCCTCGCACATTCCCCCGTCTTCTTTCGCGGTCCCGTGGACCATGGTTAACCATCACCACGCCCAGCTGTTGCATCAGCATGACCATGAAATTATGCAGTAGTGGAAGCTCCTGAGCTATCTGGTTCATATCGACGAATTATGAACAGCGGTATACAGCCATACATAGTGCAGGCAAACACGACGTAAGGCCGGACAAGTGCAGTGCGCTTGTTGGTACGGTGTAGCAGCAGTTGCATTCTGCTGTTTGAACTTGGTTAATACTGTTCATATCATGCCATGCACGCAACCCCTCACAAGTGTTAGATTATGAGCTTAATGGCTGTGTGTTATAACAGTGTGGTCCTTGAGCCCGCTGTTACAACTCTCGTGAAGTACGAAAGGAAGCCCGGGAATAATGATAGTCGGTCTCTTACAGCTATTTGATGTTTTTTCCTGTGTAAAGAATGTGTCTAATGACTACCTATGGCAGCTGAATTATTGCATGAAGGCATGAAGACCTATTTGATCATATAAATGTCAGCCTAAAGCCTCATCTCAGCCGTCATTTCTTTTCTTGCGATAAGCATAGAAGTGCTTCAGTTATTTTCGCTTTATTATAATGTGTTCTCTTTAAAAGTGGCCGTACCGTCACCACCGAGAACGGATGCACAATTTCTTTGCACACGTATTTCTTCTTTTCCTCAGGTTACTTCAAGGACGAAATCGGGTCATACGATGGACTGCTCCAAATGATCAGCATTGGCTCTTTCTTCGTGTGCTTAATGTGGACCACGGACTTCATTTACAGATTCATCAAAAGACGCCGGACGAATAGTGTATCTTGACGTAGCATGCTTCATATGTACATGCTTGCTGTGATAATACCATGGACGTTTGTTGATCACAAATCATTTGATGTGCAGACAGTGGACTGTGCCTTGAGCATCCTGAGCGTTCTTGCGTCCAAGACAAAATGTCAGTGCAGGATCCTAAGATATTCTTCTTTAAATAAAGGTTTAAGAAAAAGAAATCGAGAGCGTTGTACTTCAGTTATTCACCAGCTTCCTGTACGTGATTTCTTGCTTTTTATTATGCGGCATGGGGCTGTACACCCTTTGCAATTTCAAAGCTGCCTTTGCAGATAACCGTTATGTGAAGCCATGTTTAGTTAAAAATCGGGGAATTTCAGGAAGCCAGACAGGCTTATGATATGATGAACAAAAGAAAGTGCGATAACGCATAAGACAGGCGCTTGGAAGCAACCATAAAGGCATTATGCAATTTGCAATGCCACTTATACTATCAATACAAAACACAAGCGTGTAAAATCAGCACCAAAATTTTCGGACTTTAAAGTGCCACCACCTCTACTCCAAAGTGCGCCAATGTATCAGGTGTCTGTATGAAGGCTTTAAATAATATTTAATAGTAAACGTTCACAAATAAAAAGACGGTACGTTCAGATACATGCCGTCAGTGGTGGTGACCACGGAGTGACGGGTGGTAGGTGGTAATTAGTTACTAATTAAGAAAGATCTATTCACTTGCAAACTTATAATTTAAGTGGGCTCATGATAATTGGGAAATTGAAGCGAGCTCTCCCCCCCGTACGTGCCGCATCAACTTTTGGGTTCAAAAAAATGCAATTATCTGCGGAACTGTGGCACGACGAGTTTCGGTCATCAGAGTGCGCGGAACCGAAATTTGGAGGCAGCAGCGAGCGCAAAGCCCCGCCCTTCGAATCGACGTTATGCTTACGTCACCCAGCAGTGGGCCGCCAGCATGCTCTCGCTCCGTGCTCCTCGCTGCCTCGAAGCAAGTACTTGCTCGAAGCAAGTATCCATTTCGCATCTTTCCACCGTCAGAAGACAAAACTTGCGACGAAAGGAATAGAGACCGACGAGCAAAGTATTTTCAAACAGAATTACTTTTGTAGAACTTAACGCAACATTTGTAAAGCGCAACACAGGTTGCGCCCAAATTCAAAAGCTTGACCGAAAATTCGTGGGTTGGCAGGTATGCTAATGAAAAACGCAGATGCAAGACCAGTCAGAGGCACGCGCTGCGCCGGAGACTCTTTACTAACACTTGCAGTAACATTTAATAACAATGTTACAGAAATCCTTGGCAGCGTATTGAAATAACAAAGGTGCTAAAGTAACGTAGAGGCGATGAAGACATACACCATTCCTGAGGCACAACAAAAGGCTGCAAAATATTGTTACAAGAAAACCATAAAAGTGAACACTCGATTTCTTTAATGATGTAAATTAGGCAACACTCCAAACACACTTGACAAGGTGGCTTCAGGAGTGAGAGCAGACAGAACTGCATCAGAAAACACGAACATAACGAAAGTAAATAAGAAATACTCTGTGAATTTTTGCACACGAAGCGTGGAGTTTTATATGCAGTAGACGCATAAAACGAATCTGATATTGTTAGACAATGATGGGATCCACAGTGAATGTCATGTACCCCTTAAATCAGTTGAAAAAGAGCATGCCGACCTTGGGTGGACTATATGGCAAATGCCTGGATTCTGAGACACATGTCGCTCAACAATGTATATACGATGTGCGCAGTCAGTTCAGTAAGTTAGATGAATGCTTCTATTAAGCCTGTTCAAAGCAGGAGGCACATTGGTGATTCCAGCAATCACACAACTTGCAATGGTGCCAAACGATTCGACCACTGTATAGTTGGTCTAGTAGATAGTCCGATTGAGCGCCGCATTGTCACACAAGTCTGCAAAGAACTTCTGGATTGCATTGCAGATGGCGCACTTGCTCGGAACACAACCTTCGAGAACCTCCTGCTCATCTACGTTAGCTGCTGACTTCTCCAGCTGATCGGCTATTGAAAAATACGCATGCATGAATGCGACAAAACCAATCACAAGTCGAATGAAAGTGAAAGAGAAGTGCTCAGAAACCTCCTTAAATCTGCTAGAAAAAAAAAGAATGACAGAACTTGCGTTCAGTGTCCAAAGCAGTGGTCGTTTAGTGAACTTGAGGAAATATTTCTGGCAGTTTATTAGCACATTTTATTATGTGCTTTGTATTTGCTCTTTTTCCTTTCTGCCTTGCCTGCCGCTGTTTGCCTCCTAGTCAAGTGTGCACAGGAAGAACTTTAACTTCGTGCACTATAACATATCTTGCCTTCAGTACTTTGGAATATTAACTCAAAAGCAATTATGTAAGATATTGATCTCCTATATAGCAGAATTGCATCAGGTAGTGAGCATAACGCAGAAAGCTCCTCTGCAGTGCGTATAATTTCCCTAAGGAAGACAACGGCTGAAGTTTTCAACCTGCCATATACAATATTTCGGTGGGTTTCTGAATTGCTAAGCACGGCAAACTCGTGCATATTACCTGTGCCAGAAGTTTAGAATGAATGAATGAACTTTATTTCCCTTTTAAGGGATGGGAGGGGCCGGAGGGGAGAGAGGGAGGTCTAAGTACTCCAGTCCCAGCAGGCGTCCGTCACCACATTATGTAGCTAGCATTATGGCTACCATGCGTGGTAGGCCTCCGCTACCTCCTCAGGCCACGTCAGGACTCGGTCATGTATTGTGGGATAAGTTTTGATGGGGCATAGCCACATGATATGGGAGAGATCTGCTATCGGGACAGGGCAAAAGCGGCACTTGAGTGTCGGGTATGTGGCGGGAAAGAATAAGTGCAAAGTGCGCGGGGTAAGAAAAGTGCGAGTTTGTAGTTGGCGTCACAGTATTTCTCTCTGGCGCGTCCTAGGCACAGAGAGAGCTGGATGCAATAGGCTTTGGTGTCTGTACTGTGTGGAAATTTCATGGAATGTGACGAGTGTGTCTTTATTTGTGTGTTGTTGGGAGTCATTTGGTTCTAGAGTTAGGCCCAAATTTGTGGCCACTCGGTCCGTGAATCCTCGAGCAGCGGCATGGCCATTTCGTTGCTTTGGAGTCCTTGATATGCTGGAGTACATACGAGAGCGATGTCGTTTTCTGGTGGGTGAGCTACAAGTAGAGAGTGCGCGAGGTTGTTAATGTAGCCGTTACTGAAGTTCCGGATAGCAGTCTTAGAGTCACAAATGATGACGTCGCAATCGGGTAGCCCCGATGCGAGTGCAATGGCGGCCTCTTCCGCGTCGCTCGCCGAGGTGGTCTTGACTGATGCTGAACAACCAGTGTTGGCCCGGTTGTCTACGACAACTAGAACATAACGATGTCTAGTGGTGTAGGCTGCAGCATCCACATAGTAGACACCTACAGCTTGTCCATAGCTGCGTTGTAGCACCTTGGCTCGAAGTTTGTGACGTTTGACGTGAAATTTGGGGTGCATGTTTCTGGGTAGGGGCTGGATGTGGTATTGGCCTTGTATGTTCGGAGGAAGTTGATGTCGCTTGCTCTCACTGAATGGTGGAGCATGATGAAGTTGTTTCAGGACCTCACGCCCAGCTTCAGTAGTGGTGAGTCTGTAATATTGCGATGGTAGATGTGTTTTGGTTAATTCTTGGAGGGTATTTAGTGTGGCCGTGGCCATCACCCTTTGTGTGGATGCTTTAATTGGAACACCAAGAGCGGCTATGTGTATCTTTCGGATCAAGCAATTTACAGTATCCTCTTCCTGCCTAGAGAGTGAGAGATATGGTAGTGCGAAGGTGATTTTGCTTAAGACAAAATCCCTGATTATCTGAATTAGCTCCTTATCTCGAAGCCCGCCGTGTTTGTTGGAGATCCTCCCTATCAGCAGGAGCGCATTATCTGTCGTTGTTTGTACTGCTTGCAAGGTATGCTGATTTTAAAAGCACTTCTTGTTGGGCTAGTTGGTAGCTGTTCATTATAAAATATGAAGACGCCAAGTAAACAGACACACACAAGAGAAGAGAACGGGACAGGGCGCCACTTGCAACTGTCACGTGCGTCGGTCGGTTCGATAATGTCTTCTTTGAGCCTTAACATGACATCCTGGCAAAAAAGAGATTTGCGAAAGCCAGTCATTTCCCAAGGGAACAAGTGATTATGTTCGATGTATTTGGAGAGGCGTAGCTGGATTACGGGCTCCAAGATCTTCCCTATGCATGAAGTGAGAGAGGTTGGACGGAAGTTACCAATGTGAATTGACTTATTCGGCTTTGGAATGAAGATTACCTTGGCTGCTTTTCATTGTTGGGGAATCTCCCCCTCTTCGAAATACTCGGTGAGTTTACGTATGGATTGCTCATCGAGGTTGCGAAGCGTTTTATTGGTCAGAGATTCTGGGCCTGGTGCCGTGGTGGTTCGCACTTGGTTGAGGGCATGTCGAACCTCCGCTTCTGGGATCGGACTGCAAAGCTCCTCGTTGGGGTCACCAGCATAGTCGGGCATGGGTATGTGCGTAGGAAGGGGCATATGTTTGGAGGCCAGGTTGCTGAACATGGTCGGCCGGACGGCTGCATGTTTATGCAGTAGTTTATTCATCTGGTGGTTATTGTGCGTCTTAGTCGTGGTATGGTCGAGCAGGTGCCAGAGCAATTTCCAGGTCTTTTTAGTGCTAAGATTACCATGCTCTCCTACGCAAACCTGAGTCCATTGCTATGCCGCCAATTTGATAGCGTATTGTTGGATCTGAGAGACTAAGTTTAGAAAGTTTGAGCCAAAGCGAGGATGCACACTCCACAGCAATTTTACCAACAAAGGTAGTGATTGGGGCTTGTTGGTGAATTTTCAGGAGAACTCTTGATGCAGCGTGGGAAGTATCACGGGCACAAGGACGCACATATAGAAAGACAACACACAGCGCTGTTAACAGCAACAATGTTTATTCTCAAAACCAGACCGCTTATATACCACAGGTGCCATAGCAGACAGAGATCCCGTGGTGATCTATGTGTTGAAACTCATTTATTCCGACAACCAGCTATTCTGGAGCTGTGATCCCCGGGCTAACAAATCTTTACTCCTTTTCAGTCTAACCACTCGAAATCAACCAAGAGAGGCATTGCAGTAATGTGCCTCAGCAACGCATTAAGGAAATCTTGCGCTCACCTAATGAAGGATAGCTTCTGGAATAAAACTTTACGCTTGAAGGAGACTGGCTCTCCAGACCTTGTTTTAATGCCTGTAGCAGAAAAGCAGCTCAAAAGAAGTCGCGGGAGTTCAGGCCAATCTAACACTCAACACCGCGCAAGTGCAGGAACGAAAAATGCAGCTGTAAGTAATTTCCTATGTTCACCAGCTTTCACATCATCTCAAGAAGGTGTGAACTCCGCGATAACGTTAGGGTGGGTTTTTTCACTATACGGCAACCTTGGAAGGCTGTCTGAAGACAAAGCCTTCCAGGGAAAAAAGAAGCTGAGTGTGCAAAACAGCATAAAAACAAATTGGTAGGTTGCAAAGCATTTGTGATTTATCGTATTCCGCTCTCCTGTGGGAAACAATACGTCGGCCACACCAGTAGGCGTTTAAATGAGCGGTTGAAAGCGCAAAATAACAAAATAAAATACCTACCGCCTGACGGGTTTCTCGCCCGCCATATCGAAGAATATCCTAGCCAACCTTTGTTTGATAAAAGCGTCATTCATTTTTCGATATCAAGAAGAGGTCACCCGATGAATTGCTGAGGCAGAGCATATCGACGCACTTGGGGATTTGTTCATTAGCAAGCCGTCGATAGCGTTGTCGCCTAAGGAGTTTGATTTCCTGCTTCAGCGGTGACAATTTGTTCTGGTTGGTTATCGCGGGTCATAAATATGGTTCGATAGTGTGACTTTCATCGCGCAAGTTTCTCAGTGCTTCTATGTGATCTATGCTATAGCTATGGCGCATGTGTTTACAAGCGGTCTGGTTTTGATAATAAACATTGTTATTGCTAGTGGCGCTGTGTGTTGTCTATTTGTATGTGCCTTCTTGTGTCCGTGTTCGGTTTTGCGCTTCATCAAAAGCGGTCCTGAGGAATTTGGTGCTCAGATACGGCTTAACGGCAATGTGCTCCATAACGCTATGGAGCCAGATTGCACTAGAAGAAAATGATCACTTAATGCGGGGTTGCGAATGTTGCTTGACAATAAGAGATTGGCAATGGAAGACAGCCATTGTACAGCAAGCAAGCTCCTATATACTGAATAATTCACAAAGGAAGAGAGCAGCTGAATTTTTCTACCTGCCACATACAGTATTTTTGCTCTTTCTCAACTAAGCACAGAACTGCGCATATTACCGATTTCAAAACTTCGAAAAACGGGAGTACAAAATGGGGGTGCATGCTTGACAAAGATGATGATCTGTTTTAGGTGCCAGAACTGCTCTTTGGTGACAATGGCGCCAGGTTTATTTCAGAAAGCAGCTGTTGACGAATGCGTGATTGTTTGGCTGAGTTTCACATAGGGATGTTATACAGCGAAGCTACATTTGACTAGAATTCCAGGATTCTATCGCGTCCGTCGACAGAAAACGATCATCATCAATCGCTCATACCCCCGTAAGTAGGCAAAAAAAGCAATGGTGCTCATAGCCCCGTTAACTGGAGGCGCCTCCAAACCAGCACTTACATGAACCTGATGCATAATAACCGCATGTTTCCGGAATTTCCGCATCTTTCCTTACTCTGATGCCAAATGTAAATTATGTGATGATAGAGGAGCCATCCTAGGGCCCTATAACGTAAAACTATTCCAATATGTTTCTATTCCAATTTCCTGACGTCAAATTTGCGTAACCGCTGACGCAAGCATCAGGTGGTCATCCGTAGGGTTGTCTAAGCAGACCGATCAAACGCTCTTTTCGTTCATGGGAGGTTACTTTTGTTTGCTTGAAAAACGAATAACATTGCCTACACTGAGCGGCTTGTCTTATCTAATTGGCTGACAAGAGGCGAGGAGCACGCTCAAGTGGAGGGGGATTCGATGGGGCCGAGCCACTGCACTGAATATCGATAACTGGATGAAGAGGGTGGTGCCGGCGTCTGCGATTGGTCCGCTTTCCCTTACTTAGCTGGCGGTGGCTAGTCGACAATCGCGGCGGCATGCAACGGAAGCTTAAGAATGACACTAAAACGGATCCTCACCAAAGAATAGTTGGCAGAACACGGTCGTAAACGTTCCGAAAGTGTTCGAAAACGTGACACGGCTACGCAAAATGTTTTATTATACGCAAATAAACCCATGCTCTCCGACAGGTGCGAGTAGCTAGTGCATCAGCGATCAGCAGCAGCCATCTTTTATTCCTTTTGGAACGGGGCAGCCAGCGGTTATTCAGAAGAAAATTCAGTTTTGTTCGGCATATTAATGCATCTTTGACGCGTAAACGTCACTGACGCGGTGAATTTTTGCAGTTTTGTGACGTCTCGTGACAGGCAGGTGAAGTGGGTGCTGCCCGAAAACTTTTGACCAATATCCGAGGGCTAGTGCCGAAAAGGCGTCGAATCAGAAATAACTATTTTTCTTTTGTTCGGTCAAATATTGCATAATCAGTGTGTACACGTCATATCAGATGGGGAGCTATCGCGGTTTTCGTGACGTCGCGTGACCTACAGTAGAAGTGGGGGTGGCCCAAAAAAGTTTTTGACCAATCGCGGAAGGCTGATTGCAGAATTGGAATAGAACTGTTTGGAATAGTTTTACGTTATAGTGCCCCTAGACCATATTCTCTGGAACTGCGAAGTAGTTCAGAGGAGAATAGGGGCGCGGTGGAGAGCCGCACTGACTCGCTCAGATGCCCAGAACCAGCTTTGGGCCATCCGGCAAACCCGTGAAGCTACCCAGAGACAAGGTCTCTCTGCTGGCCCCGGCGCGGCCTAGACCCAGGCCATCCATTTGCAAGATATTGAATAAAGTTGTCACACACACATAGTCCCGTAAGGCGGAGGTTACAAAAACATAGGAAAGTGAAGCGAACGGTGCTTACATTCTTTGGAATCACGCATACAACATACAGAACAGCATACGTTTCAGTAAAAAAAAGAGGCTGAAAACAAGCATCTGAACCACATAATTGATGATAAGGACCTCATGATAGCAATGCAAAGCATGTAGCGGTCCCCGTATACGTTTCCCGGTAAAGATTACTGCTGCGCTTGCTGCCGTGGTGACGCCATCTTGCGACGTGGGTGTGACATCCCTAGCCTTTCCTATATAAACTTACCAGCCTAGCAACTGATATCAATGTTGTTGCAGTACCGCTGTGGGCGGCGGCGTGCTGTCAAAATTACCATTACTGACATTCCGGCCATTACTCTAAAATAGCACTATTACTATTACTCCAAAACCATAAAGCATTCCATATACCCTTATCAGCAGTTGTAGCAGTGGTCTTCAACAGCTTCGCTGGACATTCGCTTCCGCAGAGCCGGGATGGCGAGCTTTTCTTTTTTAAATGAGAAAGCATTATATGCCCCATTTCGAGAAGGTCCAGTGGCGACGTTACCAAAACATGGTACCAAAATGGCCGATGGTGCAAAGAGGACAAACACGTCAAGAAATGCTCGGATTGATGTCAAACTTCTCAGTGTCTTACGCAATCCGGCATCGTGTCTTCTCCACGTGCAAAAGCTCACACAAAGCTTTTGATGCTGTGCGGGTGGTGGTGGTAACAACTTTATTGAGACTCTGCTCAGTTGTGATCTGGCAGGCCCGAGTCCTAGAATGGCCCCTCACGAGGAGCGACCCTTTCGGCCCAGGCAACGAGGGCTTTTTGTACTTTTTCTTCCGGCGTTCTCAGCTGCTCTTCCCACGTCTGTTGTGAGGGAGCTGGCAGGAGCGACCTGGGAGGGGGTAAGCCCTCGCACCCCCAAAGAATGTGATTTTGGGTAGCCAATGTTTGATTTGTGCAGTTTTGACATATTGGGTTCCATTGCCCGTTGGTAATTATGGCTAGCCAATGTGGGCTGGGGAACGATTTAGTTTGGATTCGACGCAGGATCGAGGCTTGCGCTCGCGTGAGGCTTGCGTTTGGAGTTGGGTAGATGCTGTGCGGTTCACCGTCGTCGTTGTCTTCTGTCACGCGCTAACGATCGTTGAATACGAAGTGGCACCGCTGCGCTCCATGTATCCATTTATTGGCCAATTTCCCAAAGTAGGTAGGAGCCACATACGTGGCAGGAAACAACAGCGACAAGAACAACACTTTCGACGCCAACTCATGAGCGTATATAATGAGGTATACCACCGCCGTCACGTCTCAAAAAAGAACGCCGTGCAAGTTTACGACGTGCACGACGACATGCACATGAATACCTAAGGGGGAAATTTGGAGCACGCTTAAGCATCACCTGTAGTAGTGGAACGCGATATCATTTAAAGATCCCTGACTGCTTCTCATGCTTCCAGGCAACTGCAGCTTAAGTAACTGTAATGTTTATCGGGGAACGCTATAGGCGAACGCTGGAAGCAATGCGGCCTCTTGCGTGGGCCGATCCCGCAGGTTGGGAACAGCCGCAGCAAAAAAAAAAAAAAAAACAAAAAACAAAAAAACACGTCATTTTAAGCTTTGTTTCATTGTTTTGTGCTTGTAATATTTGAGTCTAACATTTAACAGAATGGGCATGCGCTGTGGGTGTTCTGTTTCATGACGTTCGTTCGTGGGCTGTCATTCTCAAAATTCCGAGGAATAGCTTTGTCAAGAATGTAAGACAATATATGCGCAATTTTAGTGACAGATTGGTGTGGCAATATAACCCGCATATACCGCATGTCATATAGTAAGACATGGCATATACATATACCTAAATACATACGGGAACATTCGCGCAAGGGGACGCCGGCACCGGACGCCGACGCCGACACCGCATTTTCTGCGACAAGGGGCCCTTAACGATATCGTGTTAGAGCATTCCACCAAAGTGACTAGAATGCTTTCGCATTCCCACACGTTATCAGTCTTAATTGCCTCTCACGAATTTTTTTTTCTTTCCGAGGGTTAAAAGTGGGCGTGGGTAATAAGCGTGGCAATACAGTACACAGTAGCCAATGCAAACCCCCAGACAGTACATTTCCACATGTACCTTCTCTGCATTTTTGTTAACGACACTATTCTTAATATCACAGCTCACTACTGCCAACTTATTTAACAGTTGCACAACCAAGCCGAAGATGGAAGACAAAGATACATTTTTTCTGTCTTTGTCTAGGTCTCTGGCCTGTTGAGAGAGAGAGAGAGAGAGCGAGAGAGAGAGAACAAGCGGTTGATAAGCTGAATCAGAGAGAAATATTTCTTCTTTTTTCTCCCAAGGAGGGGGGGGGGGGCTCCTGAGTTCAGAGAGATAGAGAAATAAAATAAAGGAGAGTTAAACAGATACGCGTCCGGTTTGCTACCCTGCACTGGGGGAAGGGGTATAAAGATGAAAAGAGAGGGAGAGAGAGAACGCAGTTTAGCGCACCTTTAAAGGTTCACACCGAGTCTACACACGGTCGCCAAGACCTGCCGACTTGAGGTACCGCAACAACGCTTTCGTACGTAGCTTTCTGTGCCATCGACGTGCACGGCCATGGCCCAAGGACCTTCACGTACGAAAACGGTCTAGAGTCCAGTCGGTCCGGAGAATTTCACGCTCGATGTCGTACTCGGGACAGAGTCATAAGATGTGTTCAATCGTTTCTAAAGTTACACAGCAGTCGCAAAGGGCCTTACCCCATTCCTATGCGGAACAAGTAGGCCTTCGTAAGTGCCTACTTCGTAGTGCCGCGAGCCAGAGGCGGCACAACACTGTCGCATCAGAGCGGGAAACTTTCGATAGCACATGTAGCATTAGGGATGGATCAAGTCTATGAAGATGACACTTCGAGAGTTTGGAAGAAGACCAGTATCTGTGTGTCATAGCTTTAGCCCCGATATGAAGCTTTCTTGCAGCGTCGGTTCTGAATAAGGAGATTGGAACTGGTCGGGCTTACAGATGGGCAGACCTGGTGGCTTCGTCGGCGATGTCATTATCAGCAATGCCGGTATGTCCAGGTGACCACTGGAATATAATTTGATGCCCTTGATCGATAGCTTGATGGTGGTCTTATTTCATATGCCAGCTACTCATGAGTCCTGTTATATGGGACATAATTCAGATTATGAAGTTCTGCCTTACTGCAAAAGATGGCCCATTTCTCAGGCGTCTCTTGCAGAAGGTATTTGACGGGAACACACAGGGCAGCAAGCTTTGCTGCCGTTGATGTCATGTGTAAAAGTTTGAATTTCATTGTAGTTTGCGTAACCGGAATGACAACAGCACCTGAAGAGCTTGTAGATGAGACCGAACCATTGGCATGGGTGTGTATTTGGTCCCCGTATGTCTTATTGATCGATAGTAGCGTCATCTGTTTCAGAGCATTTTTTGGTGATTGACCTTCTTTACATCTGGAATACTTAGGCGCAGCTGAGGCTCTTGGAGACACCACAAGAGGAATGAAGGCCTTGCCGCTGGTGTGTATCCTGATGAAAGACGATGTGTATCGGTGATGATATGCCATAAAACGTTGAACGAGGTCTCCGCGAGGGCAAGAACGCTAAGGGATGATCGGGGACGCGGGAAAGATGACGGATGTCCTAAATCCAGATAGCCATTGGCCTTTGCTGCTTCTCTGGCCTAGTTTACCAGCTTGCGCTGGTCCCGCAAGTCGGATGCCACGAGCTCGGACTCCCACGATTCTTGGAGGTCTTCTTGCAAAATAAGTTCATACCAACTCGACCAGTCGTGTGTTAATGAATTTGCTAAAGGATGACAGTCACTGCACTGCAGACGCCTTGTAATTGCTGGCATCTGTACTCGAACAAGTCAGACGTGCTTAAAGTATTGAATGTTTACAGAGCGAATTTATTGTGCAATGCTTTTCCCTGGCTGTTAGCGTGATGTTGTAAGTGCATGCAGAAATGTACGGTCATTCGTGTGGATGGGGCAAAAGAGCCCATGGGAAAAAAATTCCTGCAACCCATGTGAGCTTTTATTAATATACAATGGATACAGTCCTTATTGGACGTCAGTCAATGATTACCGTAACACTGAGCCAGATGATAAACAAAAAGGCGATCGTCTTACGTGGCGGACGGACTGTTTTCCTCGTTCGGTAAGCATAGAAATGCATGCGCATTTAAAGAACTCACCTCCTATTAGTATGTGCGTTACGTTGATGCACAAGCGAGCATTGCTGAGTGTCTTGGCAATGGAATATTGCAGACGAAGGTAAGATGCCAATTCAATAACAAGAACCTGAAAACAAAACAGGAATAAAAAATGCGCATCACCTGATAAGAACACAAGCAAAAGCCTTAGCATTGAAATGCCTAGGTGAGTGCAGTTTCTCTGCAGCGGCATTCTTTATGGCCATACAGCAAGGTCCTCATTGATACAGCCATATCTCTCTCTCTTATGAGCATGCATGAAAATGTGCGCGCACCAGACAGAGAACGAGGTGCAAGACAAACAAGCTTGCGACATTTCATTTTGGTGTTCCACACTCTCTGAAGGCTTGCAGTAACTGAAATGACCGCTGTCCAACCTACGCTTAACTATGCGTGCACAGTGGACTTCCGTTATTCGACCCTGACGGGACTGACGAGATTGATCGAATTATCTGGAGGGTGCGATTAAAGAAGCTGCAGAAAAAGATGTCGACGGCGCTTAAGCTTCGCCTTTAAGAGTGGAACACGATAGCATTCGAAGATCCCTGACTGGTTCTCACGCAGCTTATTGCAGCTTATGTAACCGTAGTGTTTACCGGTAAACCCTTGCGGCGAACGCTATGCACGAAGGCGAGCTTTCTGGTAGAAAGAAACGTGGCCTCTTGCTTTGGCCGATCCCGGAGGTTGTGCACAGCCGCGCCAAAAGATAAATCATTTTCAGGTTTCTGTTACTTTATCCGCATTTTTAATCTTTCAGTCTGAGAAAATGTAATATCTTCTCAGATGGGCGGGGGGGGGGCTCTAAACTTAATTATGAGCGGAAGAAAGCTTCTCAATTACTTTATTATTGGCCTAAAATATATGCAGATACCGGGAACTATGGGAATCAACGTTTTCATAGCTGCACGTGACATGTCCAGGAATTTCGGACATCGGTCACTAGCACATGGCCACCTGTCGGTGGCGGGTGCTGTACGGTCACGTCACTCAATGGGAAACGAATTCCAAAAGTTGACGACAGAGCGACGCTTTTTTAGACACGCAGGTCTTTTCACTTAAACAATCAGTATGTTATTCTCTAACTATACGTAAAGTTTGGTTTTAGTGCAGTAATATTCCTGGGCTCAATGACCACTTTAGTGAAGCATTCAAGACTCCATACTCCATACTCCATACCGGGTGTTTAGGCAAACATTTTCTCATTTTTTTAATTGCCTGTGGCAGATAGCACAATTCCAGTCTATGAGCTCATAAATGTTCTCATAAATGAGAACATGTTCTCATAAATGTTCTCATAAATGTCATACCAACTAGCCCCTCACCGTACGCTTCTAGACTATGAGCTGGTCTACACGAAAAGGCGGACATTACTTGCTCAAAAAAGTTAAATGCATATTCAATTAAAAAGAATTCACTCATCAAGTTTTGAACTAATTAAATTATGGCACACATTACAATTTACAAATTCTAGCCGAGTTAGCAAGGCGGATCCACTTGGAACAAATTTTCACGATGATACTAGTTACGAAATATTAATTCCCGAACTTTGCGGAGAAACGCAGTGGTGTTCCAGTTATTTTTGTGGTTCAAACCACAAAACGAAATTTTGGTCAGAAAGTAAGTGGAACGACAGTGCATTTTCACCGCAAGTTTGACGGCGCATATCTTGTAAATGGTGCTATCCACACAATTCTTTTTCAACTGGATAGGCCTTGCAGTCTCACCCGCTAGAATATGTAAATTGCAATTAGGGTAATTAGTTAAAATTTTCATTAGTCAGTTTTTGTTAGTCGCTTATGCATTTCAGTTTTTTGTGCAAGTAATGTCCGTTCTTCGAGTAGACCAGCTCATGGACTAGAATTCTGCTATTATCTGTGACAGGCTACTCCTAAAATTTTTTAAAGTGTTCGCTGGAACACTCGGTATAGTAATTCATACCATAGACACGGACATTCATGAATCCAAATCACTAAAAAGACGTAGTGTTCATCGTACGTGTGCAGTTTTTATTAATTGTGCAAAGTTCCTGAGGTTAAAAAGGTACTTTTGTAAGGCCGCCCTGCAGTGAAGCCACTTTACGTGGGCGTGTGCCTTTTGAAAACATCAGATGCTCCAAAGCACTTGAAATTTGCAGCGCTTCTACGTAAAGTAGCATGTGAGTAAGGTGAAAGCCTATCTCGAAAACACCACGCGGTAAACAAATTCTTTCAGGTGAGATTCGCCTTATTCAAAATTTCACATCCACCGATCCGCAAAACACTCGGGTAATGCAGTGAAAGCAACGCACAGTGTAGAGCTTCGAACGAACAAGGTGAAACAGGTTTCTCGGTAAATAATGAAATGAATAAAAAGGCAGTTTCGACATGATTATTATTAAAGAGAAACAATGACCACGCTGGCAAAAACGAAAAACATTTCGAGTTACCAATGTCGTGGAACATGCGAAGTAACCCCGACTACCCAGATTCCTGGGTATGCCTCACATGATTGGGGACGGGCAGCGTTAGGGGGAGGAGACGGGGGGCTGGGCAGGCCCCATACTAACACAGAATTCTCGGGGACGGAGTCTTTTCTGCTTCTTTCTCCTTTTATTCCCTTTACCCGTTTCCCCAGCACGGGGTAGCCAGCCAGTACTTACACTGGCAAACCTCCCTGTCTTTCCTCCCCTTTTGTCTCTGTCTCGGGGAGGGGGGGGGGTGCACGTGCCCGCTGTGCCACCCCCTGACTACGCCACTGGCGGTGACTATAATATTACGGCTACGACGTCAAAAGGATTTTTGTTTTGTACTCCAGTAAAAAACGTTACAACCTGTTCCATTCAGTTCTGTTACAACATGGGCCGATACAGAAGGTAGTGTTACACAACGCCTACGTATAGCGTTAGCTGCTACGATGTATGGACTGGAAGAATGCGGGCCGATCCCGAAGGCTGTGCAGCCTAACATAGCGTCTCGAAGCGCTAGCTGCCGCGAGGGAAGAAAGAATGGGAGAAACTGGCAAGTCCCACGTTATAAGCAACTTGTGGCTATTAGATGTGATGCACGCGAAATACAGTCGTAAGTCGGAGCCGATTGGAGACTGGCCTTGCGCATACGTTCTCCTTCGGGCTATGCAAGGAGGTATAAACAGATTGCTGTAGTGGAAAAAAAGTTTGATCAGTGCATCCAGACTACCACCATATTAGGAGGGGCACGATAATGCCTTACCGTTTAGCGAAGTAAAAGTAAGTGCTTTTTTTCACACTTTCGAGTTTAATGCAGCTTATTTTGCCGTACAGATGATGGTCGATGTGTATCTTTGTGCTACTGGTTTTAGCGTTAAATATAAGTTACCGCAGTGCTGCTAATAAGGCTGTGCAATTGGAAGGTATGGTTTTGGCCCACGATCCAAATATTGTATTACTAACCGAGACATGGCTACGGAATGTTGTTTTTGATAGCGAATTTGTACTGAAAAAATGCAGAGTGTGCCGTAAACATGGTATGGGTTGTAACAGCGCACACAAGACAGGGATAAGAGAAAGAATAAAACGACGACACAGCGCTGACTCTCAACTGATTTTTATTGAAGATATGTCTAACATATATATATACATATATATATATATATATATATATATATATATATATATAGGAGCCATTTGATAAAAACCATGACATGCAAAAGATACAGATATGCGTCGAGGAAACTGTGACAAACGGACATAATCAAAATTGACATAGGCAATGCAGTTCCTTGTCATAAAGAGCGATAGAAGGTTCACTGATACACGCTTTGTCCCTAATCTTTATATTGTGAGCTTCGGCGATTTTCCTTGTCAATTGGCTTGCGTGTTTAAACATTACACTAGTTTTCTTAAATTCCGGGCGACACCCGCACGACTTGCAATGCTCCGGGAGATGAAGTGGCGCAACCCCTTGCAGAGATAACTCATGCTCCCGAAGTCGAGCATTCACACATCGCTTCGTTTGTCCCACGTACTCTCGACCGCAAGATAATGGGATGGCATATACGACCTGCTTAGCACAATTGATGTATCTGTTCACATGTTTGGCAGTGCATTTTCCTTTCCCTTGCTGTCCCTTCAGCAAATTATCAAGTAACGGGCATATGCGACCTATCTTTTGTTTCGCAGAAAAACGAACATCAATGTTGTACCTTGAACCAACGTTCTTAAGCCCGTGCGCTAGCTTGTGTGCATACGGTACAACTGCGTTTTTTCTTTTTTCTTCTAATTTGGTTATAATACCTTGGTCATTTGTGCTCTTGACGCCGCGAACCATATTTTCACTCACAGATGAAATGATCGCTTCGGGGTAACCAGCGTCCAGTAAACGAGTTGCCTGATCAGAAAATGCAGCCTTCGTCATATGAAAACACGACTTTTTTAAAGCAGCATTTAGAATAGACTTCGCTATAGCCCGCTTCACTACTTTGGAATGACCGGATTTATAGTTCAATATGGGTTTAACCGACCTGGGACCATATTTCAAGCACACATGAAATTTACCAAAAATTATTCTCAGGTCAAGAAACTGCAGTCGATGGTCCTTAGGCACTTCGAAAGTAAAATCAATGCCCATGCCGTGCTGCCTCAATAACGCTAAAATTTCATCAACACCTTCGGCGTGAATGTCTCTGGTAAAAAATAAAACGAAATCATCAACATAGCGAAAAACCCTATTGGAAAGTTTAGCAAGGTGGCCCTCTAATTGCCTATCAATATAACCTATAGAAAAATGTCACTAATGACAGGAGCTACGCACGAGCCAATGCATACCCCCGATTTTTGTATATACAGACCCCCTTTCCATATCGGGGGTATGCAAAAATCGGGGGTATGCATTAGCTCGTGCGTAGCTCCTATCATTAGTGACATTTTTCTAGGTTATATTGATTCAGCGCTGTGTCGTCGTTTTATTCTTTCTGTTGTCCGTGTCTTGTGCGCGCTGTTACAACCCATACCATGAATCCCAACCAACTGGCCCAGCTCGCCGTTCTGATGCAGTATATGTTCCGTAAAGTTCGAGATAGAATAGGAGGAGGCATTGCCGTTCTATTTCAGAACAAAGCACTGGTTGTAAAATTACGAGATGCTCAAGCCGCAGAAAGCATCTTCCGTAAAGTTTATATTGGCCGCATCAGATATACTGACACGTGTACGTGTTTATTTTTTTTCGCGTGACCCCTTTTCGCCGTCTAACAAATATTATTGCTCAGCGCGGGACGCACCCGCATGTATAGGAAGTTTCTCGAACGTTATCGATGGTTCTATCTGCTGTCTGTTGTCACTGAAAGTTGTGTAATCGTGTTTGCATGTGCGACATGAATACTGTAGAACTTTCTGGAAGACACGAGAGTAACAGCGACCACTTTGGAACCTTCGATGACTCATGTATAAAAGCCGACGCGCTTGACCGGCAGATGAGATTTTCGATGATCTCCGACTGTTCGTCGCTATCACTGTGCTTTGAGTGTAACTTGCTTTTGTGGGCACAAGTTCGCTCAATAAAAGTTCGTTTCGTCATTCACAGATTTGCCGCTGCAATATTCACCATCAATACTACGTGACAATATTCCTGGTGTTGTTTATACCCCACCGAAGTCTTCCTTCATTGTTCTTGTAAGACATAATTACCTGCATTGTCCCGTGAAAGGACAAGATAGGTTAATCGTATATCATGAGATTTTAACATGTCCAATATGAATTCGGAATCATTTTCATCTAGTAAGTGCCAAGCTATGGACTCTGAAATCTTGGCTAATATGCTTAAATACGATCTCACGCAAGTAGTTACTGATCCCATTAGAATAAAACACTGCTCAATATATACCCTAGATATATATCTTGGAATTGGCAATATAAACGAAAGCATGTCGTGCAAGATCACAAGTGGCATATCCGATCACAAGGCGGTGGTACCGGCACTAAGTGGAGTTACACTTAAACAGAAGAGGGCGATGAAACATTGTCCTGATTGTTATAAAGCAGATGGATCAGGAATTCATGCTCTGCATGGCTTTTCATTATGGCAATATTATTACGAGTAATTTTACTGTTGATGGTATGTGGCTTCGTTTTAAAGGTGTAGTTCAAAATGGTGTTCAGCGATTCATCCCTTTTATATCTAAATAGTTGAAAATCACAATCATTGGATCAAAAGAGAAATTTTACAGCTGAGGCAAAAGTTGAAACGTTTAAAGAAAGAAGACGAACAAGGTCAGCAGTCCAATTTTAAAAGCAAAGATTGGTGAAATACGCGAAGAAATAAAAGAAGAATGTTCTTGTGACAAAGAACATTGCAATAAGAAATTATAAGCAGTTATTAAAACAAGACCAAGCAAACTTTGGAAGGAGATCAGTCCAGGCACGTGCTCTACCGACATATTTCTTTTAAACGGAAAATTAGTGAGTGACGACCCTGCTGCTCGTATGGCATTTAATAACCATTTCGTTATTGTATACGCAAAAGATAACGACTGGATTCCATCCCTTAATGTAATTCTACCTGCGGTGTCAGATCTCGTCATTTCTGATTAAAGTGCTTTTTTTACATTATTTTTTGCTCTGGATATAAAAAATCTGTGGGACCAGATGAGCTACCGGATGATTTCCTAAACCAGTTCGCAGAATGGTGTACAAAATATTTGTGCGTGTTGTGCACTGAAAGATCCCTGAAAGAAGGTTAGTTACTTGAAGACTGGAGGATGTCCAGAAATAAACCTATACACAAAAGAGGTGACAGACCACAATCTGAATATTACCGACCAATTTCGCTAACCTCGAAAGGCTGCAAAATTTTAGAGCACATAGTCCATAAACACAGATGCGCAGCATTGGTTTCGACATGGATATTCAGCTAGCACACAACTGGTTCAAACCATTCAACATTTTGCTACAGCATTAAGGGAAGGAAAAAAGGCAGATGCCATCTTTATCGACTTTGACAAGGCTTTTAATAAATAATCTCAAGAAATTCCTTAATAAATTGGAATATATTCTAAAAAGGGGAAATTGCTATCATGGATACGAGCCTACCTTTAAAATGGACAACAATTTGTTTCCTTAAATGAAACCAGTTATGGAAAATCCCCGTTTATTCTGGCATCCCTCCGTCCTCGGACAGCTTTTGTTTCTGTTGCTTATTAATGATATTGTCGGCGAACTTTCTATAAATGTGAAGTTGTGGGCTGACGATTGTGTATTGTACACGGAAATATCTTCATCTAGAGATCAGATTAGGATGAATAATCAATTTGGCGATGTCATTGCTTGATGCCAGGATTGAAACATAAAAATTGAAAACACAGAACAGTCTATAACCATAAATACATGACTAGAAATAAAAAAAAGATTCATCGCAGACGATTACGATGCTCTCTAATGCGAAGTTTGAGCGCAGCTGTGTGCGTTTTAATTTAGCGATATATTGGCTGGCGCGGACTATCTGTCTCGTGCGGCACGTTGCAAACGGAGCCAAGTGAGGCGCGACTGCCTCGCTAATCTGGCTATTGCTAGAGGCAGCGCGTGGGTGACGCGTGGGCGCGACTCACGGCAGCCGCCGCCGAAAAATCTACCAGACCACGCGTGCTACACTGGCGCCATCTCGTAGTCAGGTCTCTATACAGGGTGTCCCCGCTAACTTTATCCAGAGTTTAAAAATATGCGAATCGCACGTAGCTGGACAGAACCGAGGTAATGTCGTTTGCCGTCGGTCGGAGGTTGTCAGATTATTTTTTTTTCGTTCCGCCAAATTAGATAATAATTATTAATTAATTAATAAACTTCTTAAATATTATAATTAGACGACAAGTGTCAATGAGAAAATTGAGAAATGAGGTACTGCTTTCTGTTGCTCAATGCGGGCTACAGGAAAGTGTTTTTCCGAGAGCGAAAGAAACCCTCAAATGCTGCTCGAGGTAATTTGCGTGTATTCGCAGGCTACTTTCAGGCTCGGAAAAACATTACCCTCCCACGTATTGAGCAACAGAAAGCTGTATCGGGAATTTGTTATGTCGCTCTACAATTTTCTGATTGACACTTTTAATCAAACTATAATTTTTGAGAAGTTGAATAATTAATTAACGCTAATTATATGATTCGGTGCGATGAAAAAAATAATTAGAGCATCTTCGAGCGACGGCAAACAACATTACCTTAGTTCTGTCCAGCTACGTGGCATTCGCATATTTTTAAACTCTGGCTAAAGTTAGCTAGGACATTCTGTATGTGGACGCTGAGATTACATACTCAAAAAAAAAAGAAAAGAAAAGAAGGAATGTCATTTAAGTAACATCACCTATTGTTAACTACCTGAACTAGGTATTTACGACTGACAGCTCGCTTCAGCGTATAAAGAACGCTACTATTTGTTCGCTTTAAATAAGAAATTTGAGGTTTATCAAACTCAGCTTAGCAAACACGATACGTTGAGTTTTGTGGGAAAGCGAACACAAAAGGATGATGCTTGCTATCCGAGAGAGGAAGGCGTATACGGGGGAAGGTTTGACCATGCACCGTCGCGTCTCATCCCTGAGATGACCCTGAGTCTATAGTGACCCTGACCCTGAATCCCTGACCCTGAGACCCTGACCCTGAGTCCATGACCCTGAGTCTATAGTGAGCTTATCTTTCTAATCAGCCACCGGTGTTCAAGCAAAAGAAAATGATAGCTATACGATATTCGCTCCGTCAACCGAGTTTTTCGTGTTCGCCGGTAATGCTTTCCATTATTATTACGGTAATAATTTCCTAAAATTGTCCGTACATTTACCTAATCTCCAAATTCCTAATTATTACCGAAATGGTTGAAATGCTCGCAATATTTCTACTTTTCTTCTGAAATTGTGTGGAACCTCTTACTTTAATATTAAAACTTTACCTTGGATTTCTATGTAGTCCTTATTATTTCTCTTACGTCCGCTTTCCTTAAAGCTTTTATCCTCCGGTTTCCTACTATACCGCCTGTTTCTTGTCCAATCCTCCGTAGCGGGTCAGTGTCATTAATTCGAAGCAACCGAGTATGCAAGGAAGAGAAACAAGAGACACGGCTGGCGGTCGCGAAAGACATATGTTATTTTTGAAAAAAAAAAAAAGTCACGTAGATGTGGTCCTTGTTGCTGTAAATCGTATTCAGAGTCACTAATAACGTAAAGACAAGCGCGGGCGGAGCGTAAGCTGTCAATGAAAAACTAGGCGAAAAAGAAGAAACAGACAGGAAGGTAAAAAATAAACGATGCTACATTGAAACAAATAAAAATGACAGGTCTCACCGAGATTTGAACTCGGATCGCTGGATTCAGAGTCCAGAGTGCTAACCATTACACCATGAGACCGAACGTTCCGACGCCGGGAATCGAACCCGGGCCTTCTGGGTGAAAGCCAGATATCCTAGCCACTAGACCACGCCGGAGACGGCGGGGCGGGAGCGAGCGCTCGAAGCGGCCTCCGTTCGCGGACGCCGTGCTGCGTCGCTGCACGGAAGTAGTAATTCGTTTGCTGGTTGTGGCTACGGAAATAGATGCGAGTGCTGTGCTGCATAATGTGCATTGCTGGGAGACCTGCAGCTTTGGTTCCGCTGGCGCAGCACCGAAGTCCTCGCGACAAAATATTTTTAAAAATCTTTGTTCGTGGTTCCTCTCTCATAACCGCGAGTTCGCACGGCCAAACGATTGAGCTACGGGAAAGAAAAAAAAAACAACTTTGGAGGCTGAATGCGACCGCGCTGCCGACCTCCAAACGACACTGTATAGGCGATGCCGAAGTACCAGACGTGTCTGTGGGCGGCTAACGCTGTCGCGCGTTCTCAAATGGGTGGTGCTGGAACCACACGCGGCTCCCTAGACGCATTTTAACATATGTTGTAGGTTTATTCTTTGGCTCGCATGCAGCGTTCTAGCTCGACCTCTTCCTTATAGAATTTGGCGAGGGATCAAATACATGAATAATAACTGCATTGCCCTTGCCAAAGATGTTGCAAACGAATGCTTGAACGCTACGCACTGTCCAGACAAGTAAAATATGTTTTTTTTTTCTCATAAAAGAATATACTCGCATGTCTAAAAAATTGTGTCCGAAATAACTGATGTCAATGCTTCCATATTTTCTGTCTATATAATAGGTGAAGAAAACATCACACGAACTTCAGAACTATATCAGTTTGAAACCAGCAAAGTAGTGCACGCCACCTATCTGAACAATGTAAAGGCCATGAAATGAACAAGTTTAGGACGAATAATTTAATGAAACTTTGTCATTCAAAAACCTTGTTTACATTTTTATACATATCCAACGGCCTTGGAAGAATATCAATGACGCTGTCCTTTGTTACAATGTATTGCGTAGGAACAGCTGTCACCGGTCGTGTATTTGTGAGTAACTGCACCGAAATTATTGTCGGAACAGATAGGACATATAAGAAGCAGGAGTTCTACAAAATGTACAAGGGCGAGTCAAATGAAAGTGAGCCGATGCGAGAATATGACAAACGGTGTACTTTATTTGAAAGTAGTCTTCGTGACCATTTAGGCATTTGTTCTGCTGACTAACCAGCCTCGGGATTCACGTCTCATAGAACTCCTTGGGTTGCTGCTTCAAAAAGTCTGTACCTGACTCTTACACGTCATCGTCCAACACGAATCTGCTTCCCTTGAGCTGTTTTGTTTTTTTCGATTTCTCCAAAATGTGGAAATCGCAAGGCGACAGGTCTGGCCTGTATGCCGGATGTTGCAGCATTGCATTGTTGCAGCCAGTTTTGTATTAACCACATCAGCGACATGGGGACGGGCAATGTCGTGGAGCAAGATGATCGCATTCCTCAATTTTCCACGTCGTTTGTTCTTGATTGCGACAAGTAGCCGATCCTGCGTTTCATAATATTGGAGACTATTGATAGTCTCTCCAGGTTTAGCAAATTCGATCAATGATGGCCCCTAACGATCGAAAAAAAAAAAAGTCAACAACACCTTTCCGGCAGAAATGATGACCTTCGCTTTCTTTGCATGTGGTGAACTCAAATGTTTCCATTGTATGCTTTGCCGTCGTGTATCAGGATCGTAGTAGTGGCACGATGATTCATCTCTGGTCACAACTAACGACAAAAAGTCGTCACCTTCATTGTGATACTGGATTAGATGAGTCAAGGCAGCGCCGAACCTCTCCGTCTTCTGGCAGTGGTTCAAAATCTTGGGCATCCATAGCGCATGTAAGAGCCGATAACCGAAATGTTCCGTATAATGGCATGAGCCGAACCGTGACTGATGTTTACATGCCCTTCCAATTCATCGATACTTATCCTCCGTTCTTGTCTGATCAGCTCATCAGCCTTTGCACTTGTGTTGGGGGTGATTATTGCACGATGGCTTTGGCCTGGTCTTGGATCGTCTTTGCAACTTTCACGTCCTTCTTTGAACCGTTTGCTCCAGTGCTTCCCAGTGGCCAATGAAATGCAACGTTCAACGTACACGGTAGCCATACAGCGACTAATTTCTTTTTGAGATCCCACCTTCAGCTATCAAAAACCTCACGACACCACGCTGTTAAACTTTTGGAGCGTCCATTATGTCACGCAACCATGTTGAACCGAGTGTATGATAGCATTAAAGAACCTTTATGCTCACACCTGCGTGTCACTTTTGTAAATGAGAGATGCCTTTCTGCTACGCGCATGCCTATCAAATGATGAACCGAAGCATTATCGCGCGGGTTGAGTTAGCTCCCTTTCTTTTGACTCGCCCTCGTATATTGGAAATGCGAAGATGCAATGGAATATACAAATGCGATTGATAAAAAGGAAAAAATGTGTCACCGGAAACAAAGTTCACTGGACGCATACACAAAACCTCGCAACAAGATATTTAAGTATACTGATAAGTCTCCAATAAATCTATGTATCTAAGAAAAAGTCACTGTATATAAAGCGTCAAACAAGGCAAATAAACATGTTGCGCAACCAAAATTCAGAGATCAGAGAATTTCCGGAGTGGTTGCGCTCAAGCGAACGCGTTCCGATCCGCCGAGTCCCCGCAGTGATGGCGGCGAGCGACCAAGCATTGTTTCTTTTTCTTGTCTGCTGGTCAGAAACCGTCCAAAACTCTGCCAGGTGAAAATCCACTCGGCAAGAGAAAAACGAACGCGCACCGAAGTGCGCCGCGCGGTGGTCCGGGCAACGCGAGGAAAACGCATGCGCTCTGTCTGGCTCCGGCAGCCCGCTGGCAGCGAGAAAAAAAAAATAACATTGAAGAGGCTGAATGTGTCGTCGCAAATAAAAGTCAAAGTAGAAAAATAAATGAGAACTTAGTTACCTTTGCTGGCTTTAGTGTGTTAACATGGATGCTTTGGCGCGGATGAAAAGAAATGTTGATATTATTTTCTGTGACATGACGGCAAAAATGAACCACCACAGCGCTTCGTCTCATCGTACCTCGCTGCGTGCTTTGTCAACTTGTCTGATAGTGTGTTGATTTGGGTTTTCTCGTTTTATGGTCCGATATACGTGTTTAGAAAAGTCAATGAACCGTTGGCGTCAAATGTTTATAACAACAATAAACCCACATAATTCCGGCATTCAAAATCTAAAGCACGACTTTGGAAAAGTCAGTGCACCTTTCGCATCAAAAGTACATGAGAACTTTATACCTATAAAGTTTCAGAATTGAAATCCATGCGCTCCATAAATTCCGCGGCATCCGCGAAATGCCGCGACGAGCCCTCCCGCCATCAAAACACCCTTGAAACTGTGCGCTCGGATGGGGCTTCTTGCGTTATGTGACTCCCGAGTTATGGGCGTTGCCACGAAATCCAGCTGGAGTTCGCAATGTTCGCGATGAAATGTCTTTTCGAGCGTGAAAAGGACATTCTAGACAAAATCCAGAATGATTTCCGGCGCTGGGGGTTGTTTTGGTCGGCGGTACACGACAGCACAAAAAAAAAAAAAAAAATTCAGGGGTGGGGGAGCTGAATCGCCAAAGGCTGAATACGTCTGGCTACGCCCCTGGCGCTGAGATATAGGTGAAAAATTAAAGCGAGGCAATTTCGCCGCAGTTTTTTCAGCAATAATCGTCATTTTCCCACTCGTTGATGCCCTAGCACATCTTGGTGAGCCGAGAGGGCTGTATGGACCCCTTTCGCTAAGTTTCCACCAGATGAACGAGATGGCGCTACCGGCGCTGCGCCGCGCGTTGCCTTAGGCGAACGCGTGCAAAAGCGCACGGATCCGTAGCCATTATCGCTTCTACCTTGCTTCTGTGCGATCAGCTGTCGAAAATGCAACTGGGTACTGGCTGGCGCACTGTGCTCCATTCATGCTACAAAATGCGGACTGGAAGAGGGAAGACCTGTGCTGCAATAATAGTGACTGCAGTGTGCGAAAAGTATGACTGGCAATAGACTAGGGACTAGCATATACAAGAAAGAAATGAATCTGTACGTCCACGTTCACGGACCACTGCTACACAAGTGCTGCGTGTGCTGCCGGCCCTTGGCGATGCACGGCTTTCCTCGAGGATAAAAAGAATGCACTCGTCCGCCAACCTTGTATCGCTAACCTCCGAATAAAAGACTTCAACCCCATAACGTCGGCAGGAGTTAGTGCCGCTCGTTACACAGTGACAAAGGAGTGGCGCCGTTTCCTGGCATAGTAAGTTTTTCGCACGTTATCTGCACACATTTGCCTCAACACAAACTCATACTTGGGCCCATTCTATTGCACACGTATCAAGAATAATTAAAAGGAATCTAGGCGCTGAAGCGTGTCCGGTGACCAAATTTGAGGTTGACCCAAAGTTTAGTTGGTACACCCCTACTATAAACTTCCCCATACATTTTCTAAGGAGCACCATGTATCTCTATGGGTATTCTCTTTTTATTTTATTTTAAAGCGTAAGCTTACGTTGGCGAGCTCCCCAGCCCTGTCACGCGAAATGTGTAATGCCTTGTATCTGCACAAGAATTTGGAATTTGCAAAGCTAAAACATTTAAACCTCATGATAGTGTAATTGTAGATGATTGGTAACTTTTTTAAGCGATCAAGGAGAATTTAAAGAAAAAAATAAAACGAAAAGAAAATACCCATTGGGGTTTACACAGGGCTCCTTAAATAAAAATAATGCATGGGGAAGCTGATCGCAGTAGTGAGCCAACTGAAATTTGGAGGTGGGTCAACTTGAAATTTGCAAATGCGACAACTCGAAATTTTTGGGCGGGCCAACTTAAAATGTGGGTTGGACACTTAAATTAGGGGACGGGACAACTTAAAATTTGGTGGTGGGCATACTTGAAATGTGAGGTGGGCCTACTTAAATTAGTGGGTGGGCCAACTTGAGATTCGGGGGCTGGCCAAGTTGAAATCTGGGGGTGGGCCGACTGAAACTTGGAGATGGGGCAACTTGAAAATTTAGGGGGAAACTTAAATTTGGGGGTGGGCTAACTTGAAATCTGGGTGTATGACAAGTTAAATTTGGGGATGGGCAAAGTTGCCACTGAAATTTGGGGGGTGGGTCAACTTGAAATTTTGGTGAGGGGGCAACCTAAATTTGAGGGCAGGCCAACTTAAATTTGGCGATGAGCCAAGATGAAATTTGGAGTGAACAAACGTGAAATTTGGTTCTGAGCATACTTGAGATATTGGGGTGGCCCAATGTCCAATTAAACCCTGCTGAGTGTCCTTCGAGTTATGAACATCTCGCGGGCAAGCGAGCGCGTTGAGACGTTTGGCGCGTTTTGTTGCGTTCTCCAGGGTAGCGTATCCCACCGCTGCCGAGTTGTTGCGACGCCTGTTTATCGAAACTCGACCGACGTTACTATTGGGTAGCGTGGCGTTGTCGGCGGGCTGCAAGCATGCGGTAGACCATGGTAACCAGGCAAGGACGAGACGATTTCTAGTGCGTAACTTGCACGGTTTATTCAATGGTTGGTGAAAGATAAGAAGAGGGTGAATTGAAAAAGTACATTGCGGGGCCCCTTAAGTAGGCCCCCTAAAATTGTAGGCGGGATCTTGCCCACGTCAACTTGACGTGACCCGCACTGAGTCTGGTTGTGGATGGGTGGCAGCTCCCACTTTCTCCGGTGAGCCAAGACGGGCTCGCCTCCGCAGATGGCACTCAGCAGGTGACGTTGTAAGTCCTCGTCGTGGCTTTGCAGCAGGTTCCACTTTCGCTGGGCCTTTCTTCTAGGCGACGTTGATTCTAGGAAAGTGTAGACAGTTCGTGGAAGGGGTCCCTCTCTGAGTCGCACAGTTTGTGAAAAAGGGTTCTCTCGCACACACACAAAGGGGCCTGTGAACACTGCGGGGCGTCCGCCCGACCGGCATCCACTCGAGACAACCATAACAAATCGGGAATTCAGCCTTCGTTTCGATGAGGCATGGTGGTCGAGCATCCTTTTTGCACCGGGTGCTACACGCCAACCGTAACAGTTTCCATTGCGCCTTACCAGAGTCCTTCCATGAAGGACTCTGGCCTTACCGATGCGCAGTCAGAACGCAGGCGAAAGCTTTCGTGGACAAGGAGCGCACGCATAACACAGGCTTGCGAGACCGACAGCGATGGTGCCTACGCATCGCGGCTGATGCACTCTCCACTCACACAAAGCTTCACGCGCTTCTGCAGCAGCTCGTGTTCCCTTTCGGCCGCATCCCACCCAAGGGGTCGGATGCTGCAAGAAAGTCTGAAAATTGTCTACTAAAGCCTACGCAATCTTTGCCACCTTTCCGGAAAGGCCATGGGTAGACGTGCATAAGTTAGGAAAGGCAAGTAAGCAAAACTAAGCAAAAACAAAGTCACAGCCGAGCCAAATAATGCTTACACTTTAGTAGACAGTTCTCAGAATTTATGTAGTTTTTATTGCTTTAAATTGTTCCGTATCGCTTAAAAAGGCTACCAATCATCGCCATTTCGACTATGGTAACGATTAAACACCTTAACTTGGCAAATTACGCATATTTGGTACGTAATTTGGCATATTTGGTGCTGTAGTGGACTTGGAAGCACCGAACGGGCACGGATGCTGATCATTTTTTTTTCTGATCGCACAGGTTAGTGACAAGCATTTAGTCTGTTCAGTTAGAGACAGCGACATAACATTGATGGTGCTCCCGGGTCCACAATGCTGTGTTTCTATTTTACGTTATTATTTTAATGTTGTCCGCTTAATGTTACTAACATCCGGAGGTGTGGAACGAAATCCAGGCCCTGACTCTGATTCGGATGAACGTTCGCAGCGGGAACTAATCGAAACTATTCTAAGAGAACAAACGAAAACGAACAAAACACTGAAACAACTGCCTTCAAATACCAAGCACGTGGAGACAATAGTTGCAGATTTGCAAGAAAGAATGACAGTTATTGAGAATGAAAGGGGATTATGGAAAGAATGCGAAGACAAGATAGTACACTGCGAGGAATCTTGTAAATCTACCATGACGCAAGTAGAATTTCTGGCATCGAAGGTGGATGATGTAGAAAATAGAAGTAGGCCGAATAACCTAGTAATTTATGGATTAAGTGAGAGCTCTGATGAAGATGTTAAAGCACTTGAAGCAAAAGTGCAAGACGGTATATTAAAGAAGATCCTAGGAATACAAATTAATTCAATACAACGAGGTGTAGCTGTCGCAATTACATCTAACATAAAATTCACGGTTTTAAACAGCATACCTGATCATGAAAGCGTATGGTGTAAATTTACATTTAATGGAAAAAGCATATTTCTGGGCGATGTATACCGACCTCCGAATGCGCCCCCTGAATATCTAGACGTTATGCACGATTACATTGCACAACACACTAACTCACGTTCCAATATTATCATCACGGGTGACTTCAATTTATCAGGAATCAATTGGACTAATCTTTCGCACAACAGCTCTGACGCGAAAAGTACTGAATCACTATTGTTTGTCATTTACTTTCTCTCTAGACCAGCTAGTTTTCGAACCGACTAGAATAGCTGATCCGTCATGTTCTGTGCTTGATCTGGTGTTCGTAACCAGCCTATTTGAAAAGAACACATTAAGCGTTGAAAATGGCATTTCGGACCATAAAATGATTGTATTCTCCTGCCCAATTTTAGGAAACCGTGAACGCGTTAAGCCATCGATTGCTGTTATCAGGAGTTACTCAAGATCGGATGACAATGCTATCTCAGAATATTTGAACGCCTGCTTTCTGTAGTTTTTATTACTTCATGACATAAATGAATTATGGTTACGTTTTAAGCATATTGTACATTTCTGTGAAGAAAACTACATTCCCTCCAGAAAGAAACGAGTGAACAGAGAACATCCTTGGGTATCGCGGGATATAATACATTTAAAACAAAAAATTAAAAGGAAGCGCCGAAAGAAAACCACACGTGACCTTCAAGATCTCGTTCGCTTGCTACAAGATAAGATCCAAATGGCCATGGAGCGTTTTTTCACTGTTTTCTGCCTTCTTACATGACGAATAAACCACAAAAATTCTGGCGCTACCTATCGAGTGAGTGGCACACCCTATCGCAAATTACTGTTTCAAACGCGACTGTTGTTCAGCCTGACGTCATAGCAAGCAAATTTAATGAATGTTTTTCAATCTGTATTTAACAGAACTACCTTTTACGGCCCATCTATACGGTATCAGTTCGACAATCAAATGCCTGAGATAGATATCGACCAAGAAGAAATTTTACGACTCTTGAAAAAACTGGATGTAAAGAAACCCTGTGGCCCTGATCTTATATCAAACACATTCTTGCAAAAACTTGCAGTTTGAACGTCAAACTACTTATACGAGAAGAATGGGGGTTATCCGAGGGGCCCGATTTTTATTAGTCATATCATAAGAAGCCAACAAACACTGACACCAAGGACAACATAGGGGAAATTACTTGTACCTAATAAATGAAATAAAGAAACAATAAATTAGTGGAAATTAAAGTGGATGAAAAAACATCTTGCCGCAGGTGGGAACCGAACCCACAACATTCGCATTTCGTGTGCGATGCTCTACCAATTGAGCTACCGCGGCGCCGTTTTCCCATCCACTTTCTTGGGTATTTATGTGTGCTAGTAGAACCCTGGGAGTGTTAGCCAGCGCCATCACTCACAGACCTTGGCGGCGGACGTGGAACGTCCTTCTTGCCGCAGGCGTCACGAGAACGTGATCTTTTTGAGTGAAGGCAACTGGTCAATAAACCCACATATGCTACCTGAAGGCATCAATGTTGCCGGATTCGAGACCCTCGTTATGTAATAAACGAGAAAAAAGGGGGTTAACCGAGGGGCCCGATTTTTATTAGTCATATTATAAGAAGCCAACAAACACTGACACCAAGGACAACATAGGGGGAATTACTTGTGCTTAATAAATGAAATAAAGAAACGATAAATTAGTGGAAATTAAAGTGGATGAAAAAAACAACTTGCCGCAGGTGGGAACCGAACCCACAACATTCGCATTTCGCGTGATAAAACTACTTATACGTAATTTACAGGCGATCTTTGGAAACTTCAGCGACACCTGACGACTGGCGAATGGTCAAGGTAATACCCGTGCACAAATCTGGCTCTAAACTCGACGTAACTATAAACCTGTTTCATTAACATGTGCACCCAGTAAATTGTTCGAACATATTATTTATAAGGCCATAATATTGCACTTAGAGAATAATAACCTACTATACAGCCGGCAACATGGATTCCGTTCAGGTCTAAGTACTATTACTCTGTTGGCTGAGATAAACCATGATATAGCTAGCGCAACAAATAACAGAAGCCAAATAGATGCCATTTTTTTAGATTTTGCAAAGGCCTTTGATGTTGTTCCTCATCCAGATCTTATTACTAAACTAACTGCCGTTGGTATACACGTGAAAACAGTATCATGGATCAAGAACCATCTCGAAAACAGAAAGCAATGCGTAGCTATGGATGATATTATGTCTGATTACATCAACGTTTTTTTCTGGTGTACCACAAGGCTCGGTTCTTGCGCCCCTGCTATTTTTGATCTACATCAATGACATTCGTTCATGCGTTCAGCCACCAATTCAGATGAGCCTATTCGCCGATGATTGCGTAGTGTACGCAACAGTGAATACCAGAGAGGATCAGGTAAAACTAAACGATTCGTTTACTGCAATACAAAATTGGTGCAACAAATGGGGGATGAAACTGCATGTAACCAAAACTACCAGTATCTCCTTCACACACAAGAAAAATGTGCTTC
Organism: Dermacentor andersoni; assembly: GCF_023375885.2. Lineage (NCBI taxonomy): Eukaryota > Metazoa > Arthropoda > Arachnida > Ixodida > Ixodidae > Dermacentor > Dermacentor andersoni. The sequence goes on along the minus strand of NC_092816.1, from coordinate 96,557,123 downwards.
AGTTTACATACACAATAAACAATATACCACTAATAAAATTCGATGAGGTCACATATCTCGGTTCACTCTTACAACGATATTAAATTGGGAAGCTCATATAAATAACATATATGACAAGGCTCTAGGTAAACTACATTTCTTGAGAAGAAAACTTAGAAACACACCTCCTAGTGTTAAATTAAATGCATACAGAACCCTCGTTAGACCCGCTTTAGAGTATGCTGACATCATTTGGGCCCCACACCAGAAGTATTTTACCGACAAACTAGAACGTATACAGAACTTAGCATTGATACTTATATATTCACAATGTTCGCGTCAAACGAGCATTACGAACCTGCGTGTCAAGGCTAATGTTCAACCACTGGCTCAACGTAGAATGATTTCCAGATTGGAATTTCTATGCTTGCTTTATCACGGCTGCTATCGAATACCACAAGCAACATACATTCAAGCGCCATTCAGACTTTCTGCCCCAACGAATCCTAATAAACCAATACGGCACCATCTCAGCCATATAATGACACCCACAAGTACTCTTTATTCCCACACGCCATCTCCCATTGGAACATGCTACCCTGTAGAGCTGTAAACTGCCCATCTGCCAACACATTTATTGGCAGTATTGAGAATCCGGAATTCGAATGGTGATAAGTAACTGAAGTTGCCTGTACTTCATATGCAGCCTCTTGCCGATGCATACTTATGGTAAACGTTGTTTTTCCTGCTTCACGAACCACTCATTTAAGCAGAGTGTATGTATTCATTGAGCATGTTCATTTTTGTGAGTGCTAATGCTCTTTGTTTTGGATGCAGTAGTTTCACTTTTTTCTCTTTTTTGTACTGTATTTCATGTTGTAACCACTCCTGAATGGGCCCGACGGGGGCCTGCAGTATTGTTAAATAAATAAATAAATAAATAAATAAATAAATAAATAAATAAATAAATAAATAAAGGAAATTGTGCAGATACAAGACATTACACATTTCGCGTGATCGGGTTGGGGAGCTTGCCAAAGAAAGCTTACGCTTGAAAAGCTCCTTTAGCGTGAGGAGGAAGCTCGGTGAGGAAGAAAAAGACCTAAGAACAAAATCTTGGTGGCGATGTTGCCATGAAGTTCCCTGCACATGACTCGTCAAGGCGTTATGGATTTTGACATCATTGGCGTGAACCTGTAGATAACTGTTTTTCACTAAATGACTACGTTGCGTTCTGCACGAACTAAATGTTTCACCTAGGAAGGTATGAGAATTTATGAAACTGGCTCAAATACGCAAGAAATAATTAACGACACCCCGCTTGCAGTACGGCACTGAGCTTTCGAAAAAGAAGTTAGAGAAAGAGGTCTAGCCTTAATTTCGTCAATTTCTCACCCCCCTTCTTTTTATTGTTTCTTTTTGAACAGCATTAACAAAGCCATTGGTGAAAAAAAATATACTTTACCATTTTTAACAGGTTTCAAGCGGGTCGCAGCAGAGAATCTATATATTTCTGACTGCTTCTTTTCCACCGTTTCGTATATACATCTAAAACCGCCCTCATGTTCGAGATGTTGTTTTTTTACCGTTGCGTGTTATGTACATGACCTTGCGGCGAACAAACTCCCTCCGGAATCTGTAAAATGAGGTTTCTCAGGTGTGCAGCGCAAGAATAATGGACTCTCACGCGTCCCCTGATGTTGTTTTCCCCGCACGCCTATAGCGTCTCCTGGAATCCGGCTTCTCTTCGTAGCTATGCGCCGGCGGCGGTCGGTGTGGTTGCAGCTTATTACGAGAGATGGCGCGAGTGTTGCGTTGCTAACGCCACCTCACCTATTAGAAGCGCGCGACATTGAATAGGCTCTTCCTATACGACTCAAGGTTGGCGAGAGGTGCGGACACTTCTCGCGTGCGCCGACCCAGAAAAGCTTAGGAGCTGGACACCGGAATGGACGAACACGATAGTTCGAACGCGCCACCGTTCGCGTGACCGTACACGCGAACGATTAGGCGTTGGTGCCCAGCATCAGGGCGAACATATTCGCTCGCGATCTGGTCGCGGTGAATCGGGCTTGTTCAATTTGTCGCGTGCCCATCGGCATGTTCTGCGTGTTCTGATTTGGCATAGCAGGCATTAGTGTATGAAAGGTCAATGAATGCCTTTTTGATTGTTTGCACTTCTATGGTGTCGCTCTTTTGTCCTTAGGGCACGTGTGAGACCGCCACAGCAGGGAGTGCGCCAGCCTCCGCTTTTTTATAGAATAAAAGTGTTCAGCTTTCGTGGTCGGTGCAGGCGAGAATTCCGAAAGCTCTACCATAAATATCCTAGCGAATAAAGATGTGGGTTATTTCTTATAGAATCTCCACATCTTGCGAGAGCTTTGTGAAACATGTCCTTGCATGCACTCTCATCTGCTGTTATTTTACTACTGTATACTAACAAAAGTTATGGATCTTTTTCACTGTTTCCAAAATCCCCCCCCCCCCAAAAAAAAGAACATTTTTCGTGTTATTTTTTTCTCGTGGCTTCAACTTTTACTGAAATTTTACGTCTCTGTCTACAATGAAGTACTCCAAGTAAGCGTAAACACGCTAATGTCGGTTGCACGCTGAAATACCTGGCCGACTGCTAGCCTTGATGTCACGTGACGATTGACATGCCCTTCAACCGCGAAAGACATCCACATGCACCTTGGCCAAACGAACACTAGCACAACTTCACGTGGTGTCCCGTGTTCGCTCTTCACACACATACCAATTATCTCTCTCTCCCTCTCTCTGGATATTGCGCCGCGCTGGAAACTGCAGCAAAAAAAAAAAAAAAAGCTATTACAGCCGGGAGGAATCGTTAAGGCCTGCAAAATAACATAGCAGAGTGCAGGCGTAGGGCAGTTGGTGACTCATGATTTTGGGAAGTTGCCCCAAGCAAAACAAGAGACTTGAAGGAAGGGACAACACGAAGCGCTTAATTGGTTAATCAATAAAGAAAGCGAAATTAAGCATCGAAAGAGTGCGCGACAGAAGCCTGAAATGAGGGGAAAGGGGGCATGACCCGCGGAGAGTCGTCTGCTGCTTTCTTTTAATTTGTTCGTGCGTAATTCGTGCGCTTTCCTGTATCGAACGACGACGCACATGAGATCACGGTCACCCCAAGTTCGACGCCGTGCGTGCGCTCAATTGACCAGATTTACGAGGGGCAGGGAAAAAAAACAACAAAAAACTTGGGAGAGAGAAGTGGTTCTTGTGGGAAAGGAGGAAAGTCTGGCACTATCTTCTGCAACCCATGCGGGAGCACGGCTCAGCGACAGCAGGGTGGGGGAGATGGGATTAAAAGAAAGAGAGGGTAGGAGGGAGAAAGGTAGAGGGTCGTCCCAGCAGCATCAAAGCAGCCCGGCCGGGAGGGCCCAGTGGGTTCGACCGGAGGAGTAGGCCACTTGGGAGATTGCCATATAGGTTTCATTCTGAATGAACAAGGAGCGCACAAAAAAGAAAACAAAAAGCAGAAGCATAAACGCATAGCTCAAACGGACAAGGAAAGTGCCTATAAGGTGGCGTCGCAAGACTACTGACGCAGGAGAGCGCGAACTTAAGTATTATAGTTGTTCTGTGGCGGGTCGTAGAAATGCCACTCTCCCTTTATCTTTCTTTTTTCGCTTCGCGGCTCCCGCGCTTTCCCTACTTCTAGAAAGTTAACATCCGAGATCGAAGGTGTCAGGACGCCACGCTTGCCGATGCAAGCCAGCTGTCTCGACCCCGGGTGCGTGTCGCATGCGGCGGTGATTTGGGAATGCGTGGCACTCATCGGCGAACCGATCGGGCGAAGAAAGATCTCGCGGGTAGCGCACGAGAGCCCAATTCGTCCTTCAACCAAGAACTAGGTCCTGCGGATTTTCCTGGTGAGTAGTGTCAACCAATCGCTATAAGATATGTAGCATTGTGCAGAACAGCTAATGAGACCAAAGTGTGACGTCGTAAATATGGCATTACGCGACGATCGAGTCCTCGCTCGCGAACTCGGGTAGTGCGCAGAATATTCAGCAGGAGTTCCAGTATTGCTCAGCAGCACTGTCTAAATGTTTAGCTTCAAGTCTATACGTGCAGTTTTCGGACTAGAGGCAGTGCAACTTGACCCATTAAAAGCTGCACACCACCATCTTCGGAGAATATCCCCTGAAAAAGGAGCCGAACAGGCTCCGAAACGTCTGGCTAATAAAATTCACTTATTCGGTTGGAGTCAGTCTGGAAGTCACAACGAACGGCGTATGAGTTGAGCTATTCCTGGAGCTGGGCCGTAGGTCTATAATACTCGCTGTAATCGGCAAGCTTATCAATTACGTCGCTATGTCCTAGCGCTAAGCGCAGCTCAGTGGCGGCTGCTGATGGCAGTGACGGCTCCGCTGCACGCGTATTCATTGTAAAGCAACAAATTAGCCTTCGAGGATGCCTAAATTCTTTCGTTACACAGGTAAATTAGTTTATAGCGGTCTTCGCTGTAGATGTCTTCGCAATACACAGGAAAGATAGGAATTCGGCCTGCACACACGTAAGCCTTCGTTGTACGGCTAATTTCGTTGTAGTGCCGTTCGTTGTAGATGCCTTTGACTATATAATATTGTTCTTGCTGAAAGACATCGGGAGTCGCATAGGTACAGGGAGATAGGGGAAAATGGTGTGGACAGAAAGCGTGTGCGCGAAGGCGAGCCTCCCATTCGCACTGAACGGCCAGTGTCTACAAGGGCAATAATTGACCCTGACGCTTTCTCCTATCTGCAACATCCCGTACTCCTCCCCAGCTCCCATGACAATTATAGTATTGTCATTAGTTTCATCTGAAATGTTATATTGTGAATTTATTATTATTTTCCACTAATTTTATCTGAAGCAACGTTGGAATCTTTTGTCGTCATGCTCTGACACGCGACTCAAATAATTTAGTCTTGCTGTTTCTCCTATATTTATCGTAAACTACAGGTGACTAAACTGATAAAATAACTCGTTATTTTAATCTTTCATGCTGTGCACATTGCTATTGCCTCATCTTTTAAACGCACAATCCTATTTTCCCCAGCAAATGAAATAGTGCTGCCTGAAACAGCTGGCTTCCGACCTCTGCGCTTGGAAATCGCAGTTAACGCTACTCGCTCGAAGAAACGCTTGCACTATTTGGGACAAGTCCTGTCCCCGAACAATGATCCACATCCATGCCGCGGACCTTATGCGACCGCAAAACCGACGCCGTCAAGGATCATGGCAAAACTAAGTGCTCACTTAATGTCAGAGGGACACTGTAGCCTTCCTGCGTTTCACTCAAATTGAAATGCGGCCGTTGCGATAGGGAATCCAACCCGCGACCTCGTTCACTCATCAGCAGGACGTTCGTCATTTGCCGCTGATTCACCGCGGCAAGGAAATTCTCCCCGGACACGGGCATCGGTGTGCAGTGACTAAGTCACTGGAAGAGTCAACAGAGCATCGTAGACACAACGTCAAGGATGAGCGACGTGGGACCATCAGCTTCACTCGAGGCCAAAGCATGCACGCAGTGACAGTGGCGCATTTTGCAAACGGCTGAAAAACAGTCTTCGCTTATCTGTGCAGGTTGGTGGCATCTGTATCTGCATTCGCTAACTCTGTTTCTGCAACCACCGCCGCCACTCATACTGCCATTGATTATCGCGCGTTTGTTGTTTCTCGGAACGTCGCACTTGTGTCTTGTAATAAGCTCTCATGATGCGACGACTTAATCTTCTGGTTCAGAACCTATAGAGACTCAGGATGTTGTTATGACTTATGCTCAATGCCGATGTAACTGTCACTTCGGGAAATGCAGTGGTGTTTCTGAAAGATTGTTTGATATGATGAAGAAGCGACAAGGATAGCCGAGAAGTATAATAATTGCAATCAATGTAAATCTCGTTATTTGCAGGCACAGATTGTGTACATTAGGAGGAAGTTATCTTTTATACCACTGCTGAAAACTAGTTTAGACAAGCTCGTTCACCGTCAGGAAATTGCACACGACATTTCGCAATCGGTACGGCATCTGTCGGACACTTACGACCAGTTAAGGTGCAGAAACGGGACAGAGGCATCAGTGATTTAAAGAGCTGCCTAGAAGCCGTTGAAAAGTCGTCAAAAAGAGATGATTGACCAGATGAAACAAGAAGCAAATGACACGTAACAGTACAGCCGTCACCTGAATATGTAGAAATTCATGGCCTTGGGCCACACGAAGGTGAAGCCTTCAGAAAAAAAAATTAAATATGGGGTTTTACGAGCCAAAACCACTTTCTGATTATGAGGCACGCCGTAGTGGGGGACTCCGGAAATTTCGACCACCTGGGGTTCTTTAACGTGCACCTAAATATAAGTACACGGGTGTTCTCGCATTTCGCCCCCATCGAAATGCGGCCGCCGTGGCCGGGATCCGATCCCGCGACCTAAGACTTCAGAAAGGATGGAACTAAGATTTTACAGGTACTAGCCCTTCCAGAGTTAACGGAGAACAACTCCGAATCACTTATTTCTCTCCCTCCTAGAAAAAAAAAACCAGTTGTTAATTTGATATTGTGCCCCAGACTCTGCCCTCAATATGCTTTGAATAAAATACATAAAGACAAGCGAGCAACAAAATCCTCTGGCATCCGGTTTTTCGACAACCTTCTGGCGACAACAGACGACCGCTGTGGCTTGACCAAAACCAAAGCAAACACTGAGAACCATATGAGTCTGGTTAGGACGACTGACGGAAGGATCTTCGTATGCAAGCAGCCTGACGCACGTGCTACAAGAATAAACCAGGAAGACAGTCTTATTAAGAACGCCTTTATCGTCCGCATTTTGTCGGACGCTGATTGCTGACCATTTACGCTATGAACTGCTACCCTGTTGACTCTTTCAATATTTGAAAGCCCATATTTGTAGAGTCCCATATTTGTATAGAGCGTAGTTTCTCCGCTCGACTCTTCACCTCGGATGAAGAAAGTTGATGGCAACGCCGTGCCTCGACAGAAGCGGTCACTGCGCTTCATCGACTATGGCCTCCGAGGCCATGCATTGACACTGCACGGCAATTCTTGATAAGTGTACCGCCTTTTTCAGTCGACGGGTGGCGCTGCATTCGGTGGAGTAGAAGAAGAGCTTCGAGTCGAGGATCGGTTCGAGAACACGGGCGTTAGTAACGGCAGACCGCTGCTTGAACGCGGAAAGGCATTCCACACGAAGTTTGAGAAGTGAGCATGCTGACGCTGAAGCATAACAATAGAGAGATGCTATAGCAGCGCATTTTCATGTCTGCCTATTAGTAAATATTAAACAGCAAGGAAGTTATACGTCACATCTGAACTGCACAAGCGTATCAAGCAGAGAGATCGGCTTCTTCTGTTATTGTTACGCACTCGGAAGTTCTGCGCGAATATAAACGTAGAAGGAAAAAAATAAATTCTGACTTAAACAAGGCCAAAATGAACTTCTCGCACGTAAATTTGAAGCTGCTACTCTGCTACTACTTACAATACCGCTACAGCGTGAAAAAAAAAAAAATTCGCCCATTGACTAAAGCTTCTGCATCAGCAGTGCCTTCAGAGTTATCCTTATTCGTAGAAAGCTATTCCGGTGTCCCATTCGCTAATATCTTCAGTGATGATTTTGTTAATTATGGTGCGACTAACTTTCCTTAACATATAGCCCTGCAGCAGTCTCAGTCTTTATTTTTTTTTGCAGAACAACAGATGACGAGATTACTGCTATTATTGCTTGATTGCATAACAACTATCAGAGCTGGTGATGACGATATAAAGGCTAGTCCGATCAAAGCTGTTTCTCATTAGCTATATTAGGCTTTGTGCCATACTTCTTTTTGTAACCCTCAATCTTCACACTGGCAGTTTTTCAGAGAGAATGAAAACTGCCCGCATAGCAGCAGTCCACAGAGTATGGATGTCCTGCGATCTCAACAACTACAGACCAATTTCGGTGCTATCGATTTTTTTTTCATAAAGTACTGAGTAATTAATGTACAGGCATGTAAATAATTTCGTAGTATCTAAGCAGACAATTTCCAACTACCAGTATGATTTTAAGGGGGCAAATCAATCGAGGATGCCTTTCTTAAATACCAGGTGTTTTTGCGAAGACTTCAAGTAATCTTTATAATCGCCTGTGGCAGATAGCGCAATTACAATCCTTGAGGTGGTCTACTCGAAGAAGCGGACATTACTTGCATGAAAAATTGAAATGCCTAATCGACTAAGTAACAAATATCGACTAATTATGTTTTAACTAGTTAAGGCGCATATTAGAATTTACAAATTGTAGCCGGTGAGATTGCACGGCATATCAACTTGAAAATAATTATGTGGATAACATCGTTTTCTAAATATGCGCCATCATACTTGTGGTAAAAATGCTCTGTCGCTCAATTTACTTCTTTAACAAAACGTTGTCTTATGCATTGAAGCCCACAGGTAACTGGACCGCCAATGTTTTTCTTCGCAAAGTTCGGCAACGAGTACCTTGAAACTAGTGCCGTCCTGATAATTATTTTTAAATTTCAATATATGCCACGAGATAATTAGTTACAAACTTCACGGAGAAACTCCTCTGTGAGTTCTCTAAGTATGCGTAAGCAATGTGCCACTTGCTTAGCTCCACGCAGCCCGGAGTCATTATTGATGTTAGGAAACTTGATACGGCCCGTACAAACGACAGCGCTACGGCGACATGAACTGCTGCGGACGGCGGCGCAAGGTGAATTAATGAGGCAGGCAGACTAGTGCAGGTGGCGGCGCCAGGTGCGCTGATGACGCTCCGATCATTGTTAGCTGCTATCGCTCTTTAGCGCATTACCCATACGCGTCGAACCATTATGCGCCGCGCGGAGCACATCTTGAACGCGACCTGCGATGTGGACAGAGAGTGCCGATTGCTGTTAGCTTCCCGCTCTGTGTTCTCGCCGTTTCGCGTTGAAGGGAGACGTGCGGGGCCACATATTGAAAGTGATCTGCGAAAGGCGGGCAGGGTGCGGCGCGTGCTGAGAATTTTTGTGAGCGCTGTGTTCTCGCCGCTTCCTTCGCGTGGCAATGACAGGCAGCACGAAGGTAAGGCCGCTCGCTACTGCGGACTCTATCTATATTGTATGCGTGATTCCAAAGAATGTACTCACTTTTTGTTTCACTTTCCTAAGTGTTGAAGCGTGCTTCACCTTCGCCGCGGGTCGGCCCGGTATCGGCCCACATTTTTTGTCTCACGGGATGGACGGTTTTCTCGTTGGGTAAGCATAGAAATGGTAACTTGCAACCGTCCAGAGGGGAGGTAGATAAAATGGTGGAGAGGAGGCAGAGAATGGGTACAAACAACGCAGTCACGAAGCGAGTGAATGACAGCCCTTGCCACTCTTCACTCGCAGTTCCCATGCACGAGGGCAGGGAAGACGTAAGAGGGTGAAGGCGACGTGGGAAGGCGAGGAAACGCTACCACGAGACAAGACGACGGTTGCGGACAAACGGGATAAACTTAAGTTCAAGGTATGCTACGGTAAGTTTCTGTAATTTCTGTGAAATAAACACCATGAAAATTTCTCAAGCAGACAAGTGACGCTTTGCGTTGGAGACGCAAAGCCCCATTAAAGTACCGTAGTGTCTAGGCGACACTACGGAAACGACCACGCGTGAAATCAGAACTTCTGTATCCGCCGCGGTAGCTCTTCCGCTATGGCGTTGCTCGAGTTCACGGTGTGAATGCCTACAGCGGTAGGCGCATTTCGACTGGTGCGAAGGACGAAAAGGCTCGTCTATCTAAGTTTATGTACACATTAAAGAAGCTCAGGGGGTCGAAATTAATCCGGAGCCCGGCACTACGGCGCGCCTTAAATCAATCGGAGTCTCGGCATGTACAACCCCATAGATTAATTAAAGTTTAACACTTCTAGCCCGATGCTAAATGCCGTGGTAGGCAATGACATTGCTAACCTTCTCGGAGGCTATGAACAGTGGCGCACAACGACTCAAGCAGAAACGTCTCGCTGTGTGCACTGTACTCTACGCAGGAAAAGAACAGTGGTGCGCGTGGTAACGTTTAACATCAACTAAGCCTTATTGTATTGCACTACACACAGAAGAAATTAAACGTCCACCGTGAAGATAACCGTTAATTACCGTCTGTCAAAACAAACAGCACCGAAAGATTCGCCTACATCGATCTTTATTGTGTGTTAGTACCCGCATGTCTTCCTCTTGTTGAACAAGCGTTCAAATTATTATCGTCAGTAGGCGTGTCTACGAAAGCTCTATGGCACTATGGAAGAAATTCTAGAAGAGAGAGAAAGGTTGCATAGAAAGGCAGAGAGATTAACCAGAGGTAGTACTGGTTTGCTACCCTGAATTGGTAAAGGGGTAAGGGGATAAACATTTCACAGAGGGTCGGAAGATAAATTTTTACTGGCATTGGACATCAAAAAGGCCTTCGACAGCATCTCCCACCACGCTATTCTGGAGGGACTGGAAGCGGTGAACTGCGGATCGCGAATTTATAACTACGTGCGCTCGTTCCTCAGCCACCGCACGGCCACAATCGGATTAGGCTCCACGAGGTCCGACACCTTCAACTGTCCCGACAGAGGTACCCCTCAGGGAGCTATACTCTCTCCACTGCTATTCAATGTAGGGATGAGAAAGCTAGCCCTGGAGCTAGATAAGCACCCGAATCTCGGTTGTGCGATATATGCCGATGACATCACGATCTGGGCTCACCAGGGGTCCTACGGGGACAAGCAAGAAACCCTTCAAAAGGCCATAGACGCAGTCGTGGAATACGCGAGGGCGGCGGACATGGCATGCGCACCCGAAAAATCGGAATTCATTCGGGTGCGTGCGAAGTACGCAAGAAAGAAGGACTGGGTGCCGCTCACTTTGACTCCCGACGGGGTGCCAATTCGTGAAGTGGAGACACTCAGAATATTGGGGATGTGGATACAGCAGAATGCTGGAACATCTCACACCCTACAAAAACTAAAGGCGGTCACAGGAAACGTGGCCAGAATGATAAGGAGAGTGGCAAGAAGCAGAGACGGCCTAACTGAGGGAGAGACCATCAGCCTGGTTCACGCATTCGTAATTAGCCGACTCACATACGCCCTTCCGTATCAGGCCTTGACAAACCAAGAGATTAAACAGGCAAACGCAATAATAAGAAAAGCCTTCAAAGCCGCCCTTGGTCTTCCCGAATGCACTAGCACAGAGAGATTCGAGGGACTGGGCCTGCACAATACTTTTGACGAGTACGCAGTCGCGACGTTACATGCCCAGAAAGAAAGACTTTGTTCTTCAACTCAGGGCAGGGAAGTATTGGCGAGGTTAGGCTTTCCCCTGAGACCCCAGTATTGCGGAGAGGAAACGGCACAGATAGACCGCAATGTTCGATCGCACATCGCGGTGGCCCCAATTCCCAAAAACATGCACCCCAAGTACCATCCCGGACGACGCAGAGCAAGGGCAAAGACCCTTCACAAACGTTTCGGCATGGGACCGGGGGTGTATTATACGGATGCCAGTCGAGCCAGCTCAGACACTTTCAGCATAGTCTCTACATGCAACAACAACATAACAACGGCATCCTTCAAAACCTCCTCGGCATGCGTGGCAGAGGCTGCAGCCATCGCCTTGGCCATTCAGGACGCCGAGCGCCAAACCAATTCGGCTGTCATATTAACCGATTCACAAGCGGCCTGCCGCCTGTTTTTACAAGGAACGGCACCCAAATCAATAATCAAAATTTTAGGCACTCAACTAGAGGGGCACCACACTATCGTCTGGTGTCCGGCACACGAGCGACTGGCAGGAAACGCTAGGGCAGACCGTATTGCTCGAGGTTTGAACGTCCGAGCAACGGCATGGCCTAGCGACGTCCTTCCACCGAACTCTCGTGACATCCTCCTACAGCAAAGGCAGGAGCGGAGACGTTTTGGACATCCTCACTCCGATTTAAACAGCGAACAGGAGAGGGACTGGCGTCGTATTCAGACGAATACATACACCAACCTGCACCACCTACACAGAATACACCCCACGAGGTTCACTGACGAGTGCCCGTGGTGCACAGACACACCCACACTAAAACACATCACATGGGAGTGCCCCAGGAGGCCGCCGCACATAGACAGTCCCATATTACACCAACATCCACTAATGAGGAATAGGCAGTGGGAGGCATGGCTTGCGGACGAGGGTCGGGAGAGCCAGTTGGCTCTTCTGGACCAAGCCCAGACCAAGACCAAGCTCGTGCCAGTGGGGCCCTGGAATAGGGGCTCCAACCATCGTGCCTTATTTTATTTAGATTGAATAAAGTTTTTTTTTTTACTCACCGACGATTACGACGCTCCTTAATGAGAAATTTGAGCGCCGCTTTATACGTGTTTTGATTAAAACCCTTGGAATACATTTTTCAAAGCACCCTGCATGGAATGTATATGTTGAAAACCTCCATTCAAAGATGTCGTCTGCCATTGGTGCCCTTACACGTACGCGATGTATTCTTCCTACAAAGGTGAAGATTATGATCTACAATGCGTTAGTGTCCTCTATGTTGCAGTATTGCCGCATAGTGTGGTGTACTACTGGCGTAATAAATTTGCGCAAGCTGTATTTGCTGCAGAAAAGAGCCATACGACATATTGCTGCTGGACATTATGCTTCTTCTACAAAACTTCTTTTTACAAAGTACGAAATTCTTCCAGTGTTCTGTTTATATAATTATAGGCTGATGATGTGTTATAAAGCTTTTGTTAAGTATGGTACCAATACCATAAATATTCTTGCTAAGTTAAAAGCAGAGAGAGAGAAACAACTTTTGTACTAAGCCCTTAGTGACGGTTGGTGCGCGCTGGCACCAGATGGGGTGGAACCTTCTTCTCAGGTCCCATATGTGTCCAGCAGTTCCTGGCCCCTAGCCGCCAGCGCGAGCTGGGTCGGTAGGTCGGGGCTGGACAACAAGGTCTCCCATCGCTCGGGGGGGTTGGGGCTGGGGAGGGTGGGGGTTAGGGATGGTGGGGGGTTCTTGAGCTTAGTGCACTCTGCAAGGATGTGTGCTTGAGTGCCTTTTAACCGTCTGCAAAAAGGGCATGAAGTGGCATGCTCTGTTGGAAACATCTTGTGCAAGAGCACGGGATGCGCTAGCGACCCCGCTTGCGTGCGTCGCACGATTGTTTGCTGCATTCGGCTGAGTTGCGGATGCGGACGGGGAAGCCTACATCTGCCGCTTCTGTACATTTGCGTGATTTCTTTATAGCTTGTCACGGGGTGGCGGTAGCTTTGGCTCGTCCTCGGCCCGGATTGACAGTTCTCGGGCATAGTGGTCGGCGAGTGCGTTGCCTTCCACTTGCGAGTGAGCCGGGACCCACACGAGCTCAACGGCCCGTCCCGGTGATTTGCATTTGGTGAGGATCGCTAGTGCCGCGGGAGAGATGTTCCCCTTGCGGTAGCTTGCGTAGGCGGTCTGGGAGTCTGTGACCACGGTCCTCACTCCCGGTTGTGCGAGTGCGAGGGCCACGGCCACTTCTTCTGCTTCGGCTGTATTCGTCGTCCGTATTGACGCGCCTGTGACCAGTTTATCGATGGTGGTGACGACCGCCGTTGCTCTGGTTCCGTGCTTGGGAAGCGAGGCGTCCGCGTAGAGGACCTCGGGGTCCTCTTCCAGCTGTCGAGCCAGTGCCTTGGCCCACGCAGAGCGTCTCTCGTTGTTCCTCCCCGGCTGCATGTTCCGGGGGAGGGGCTTGGTCCTAATAATGTCTCTCCACGTTGCGGGTAGCGGCTCCGTTGTCGGTTGCTGTTCAATTTGCCATCCTATCTTGCGTAGGACGGCCCGACCGTGCTCTGTCCGGCTCAGCCTTACTCTTTGGTGGGATAGGTGTGCTTCCACCAGCTCTTCCACCGTGTTGTGGGCACCCATTTCCAGCAGCTTCTGCGTTGACGAGTAGACTGGGATGCCCATGGCGAGTTTGACTGCTTTTCTTATCGTCGTGTTCAGCGTCTCGCGGTTCACCTTCGCAAGCTGGAGGTACGGGGCGGAGTAAGTTACGCGTGACACGACGAATGCCTGCACCAGGCGCAGTGCGTCTTCTTCTTTGATTCCTCTGTTCCGGTTGGTGACTCTCCGGATCATGCTCAGGACTTGCTCTGATGTGGTCTTGATTTTGTTGACGGCTGCGAGCGCCTTGCCGTCGCTGCGCAACAGCAGGCCCAGTATCCGGATCTGCTGCGTTGGTTTGATCTCTGTGCCGCCGATGGTGATGATTATGTTCGGCGGCGGCTCTTTCTTTGGTCTTCCGGGCTGTACCATGAGCAGCTCCGATTGCTGTGGAGCGCAGCTCAGGCCGCAGGTCGTGGCATACTCGTGGATGGTCGTTGCCGCTCTCTGCAGGGCTTCCTCCGCCCAGGCATCGGACCCCGCGCGGTTCGTCCACACCGTTATATCGTCGGCATAGAACGCGTGGTCCACGCCCTCGATCTGATTGAGTAGTTCGGGCAGAGGCAGGAGTGCTAGGTTGAAAAGCAGAGACGACAGGACAGACCCCTGTGGGGTACCCCTGTCTCCGAGCTCCACAGGCTCTGACAGTTCATTTCCTATCCGGATAGTTGATGTTCTATTTGTTAGGAAATCTTTAGTATAGCCGTAGGTCTTGCGGCCACACCCCGTCTTGCGCAGGTTCTCGAGCACGCTGGCGTGGGACACGTTGCCGAAGGCCCCTTTGAGGTCCCGGGGCACGCGCCCCGGGGTGTATGCCTCGTTGCTCTTTTAATCACTAGTTCGTGTAATTGGATCAGGACGTCTTGGGTGCTCAGGTGCTGGCGGAATCCATACATGGTCGCCGGCATCTGATTTGTCTCGTCCAAGTGTGCTTGAAGTCTTTTGAGAACCATGCGTTCCATGACCTTGCCCACACAGGACGTGAGCGAGATAGGGCGCATGTTATTGATTGTCAGAGGTTTGCCGGGTTTAGGTATGAACCGTACCTCGGCCTCTTTCCATTCTGCGGGCAACTTCGAGCTTTCCCAGGTTCTGTTGATGTGACCCAGGAGCCCGCGTGCCGCCGCATCACTCATGTTATTGAGCAGCTTGTATGTAATGGCGTCCGTTCCGGGTGCGCTCGTCTTATTACTCTCGTCTATGGCTGTTAATAACTCCGTGATGGTGAACGGTTCATCCAATGCCGGATTTTCCGGTCCCCCGTATTCCTCCGGTATCGGAAATCGCCCTCTCTCCGTCTTGAGGTAGATCGCCTTGAGGTCTTCAATGAGCCTTTGGCCGTTGCCATCGTAAGCGTTCAGAACTTTGGTGAGGTTGCGGTTGGTAGCGGTAAGTTAAAAGCAAGCACAAGTGTTCGTTCAACCAGGCACAAAGACATGTGGATTGTACCCACCCCTAGAACTTTTTATGATGAACAATGTGTGTCCTATAAGCTACCTTCCCTTCCGAACCTATCAAACCATGGAGATGATGTTTCGTGTAATCAAAATTCTCTCATTAAACGTTTCGCCCAGTCCATTTATTTTCAGGAATAGTACATACTTTTGTGAATTTTTTCCCCTCTACTTGTCGGTCGCTGTTTTTCATGTTCATGCCATTTCAAGCCTATGCAATTGGGTTGTATTGTTCTTGCGCTTTGTTACAAAACTTTTTTTTGCTCGGTGTTATGTAATATTCGCTGATTTATTTGAACTCTTTGTGCATGACCGACATCCTGCTGCTTTGCCAACTGTAAAGGGGTCGGGACCTCGTCAAGCTGCTCAAGCTTTAGGCCCGTACTCCTTCTATTCCAAGGGAAATAAAGTTGATTGATTGATTGATTGATTGATTGATCGATTGATTGATTGATTGAATGAATGATTGATTGATTGATGTCGCAATATATTGGCTGGTGCGGACAGTCCGTCTCGTGCGGCGCGTTGCAAACAGAGTTAAGTATTGCGTGACTTCCTCGCTAATCGGGAGACCGCGAGAGGCAGCGCGTGGGTGACGCGTGGGCGCGAGTCACAGCAGCAGACAGACCTCCGCTCACGCAACGCTTTGTTTCCATGCAGGCGACGCGCGCTATACTCTGGCGCCATCTCGTTGCCATCGTCGCCGCAAAGCCCGTCTTGCGTGGAACTACGGGGCATACAAGCCCCGTTGTTAGGCGATCTTTTATAAAAAGAACTGTAAACTTTTTTCCATAATTCTAGATAGCAGCGCATCCGCAATAACGTTCCTGGTGGTTTACCTCCGAAAATATACTTAGTTTCAAGTGAGCGTCTTTCCTGTCCAGGTCACCTTTCTTCCGCAACGCTTCTGCGCTCCCCTTTGCAAAAACCATTCTTTCCGGGCGTTCGCGTTCAAGTGTTCCTTCGTATATTGCCCTGAACATCATTCTAAACCAACCTCGCTTCCTTTTACCGTTAGGGTTAGTCGTGAGTGTTTTTTTTTACGAATACACCCATGTTACGTGAACGAACAAGTTTCCTCTCCTCACCTCAAACCTTTTTACATGTCTGCTGATCTGAAAGGACCTCGGTTGTAGTTCTTTTGAACATTGTATATACGACGTTTATGGAAACGGAAATATAGGAGCGCGAAAACACGGGACACTGTAAGGGGACACACACGCATCGCTGTGCGTGTTTGTCCTTATACTGTATCCTGTGCTTTCACGCCGTTGTGTTTCTCCTAATATACAATTCTTTTACGTATCCAAGTCTACATCCCCATTTCAGCTGCTTGAATACTGACATAAATCGCTCGTTTGATACAGAATCACTGGTCACACCAGTACATTGTAGTCCCTTTAATCCGTCTGGTACCTACCAGACGCAACACAGATTTCCCAATCGCTTCTGCGTGTTCTGATTCACTTACCGTAAGTGAATCGTGAAGATTGAAATGTCAAGTAAATTTCTCTTAGACGTTATTTACGTGCGAACTATAAGAAGGTTATTGCAAGTATTGGCTTCAATGCATGCAGCAACTTTGTAACCCTCCAAAAACACGTGCTTTGGGACTGTATATTTCGCAGTGAAACGGCCATACGCACTCCGGGCGACGCCGGCGACGACCGCCAGCCGCGAGAGTGCGCAGTAAACGATGTGTTCAGTTTTGATTCGTTCGGAAGACGAGCTTCCCTTGCGGCTGGTGACCAATAAAGATAACGCGCGTTTCTGCGGCCGTTACAGCGCCAGCCAGCAAATTTCATTTGGTGGCATCGAGTTTACTGATTTCTCCTGCATGCCCGACTATCGCAGAGGGCAGCCCAAAAACTCCCGGCCCGCATGACTACCGGCAGAATGAGAAGATGACGGCCTGCCGTCACCTCTAGAAACTGTTTCCTGCCTGCGAAACCTGCACGCGGGCTAGCTATATAAACATGGAGGGAAGCCAGGAGTGTCAGCAGCTGCGACCGTCTTCACGGCAGCGCCAGCGGAAGGGGCGGCCACCACCAGCGGGACCAGACGGTCCGCGATCATGGCTGGTGGCTGTCGCCTGCGGGTGGAACCTGTTCTGGACTACTCTCTTTCGTCGCTCCACAGGAGTCATCTACGTGGCCCTGATCCACAAGTACAGCGCCACACGTGAACAAAGCAGCTGGGTGCTCAGCGTCAGCACCTGCATCGCCTGGCTGATCGGTAAGTCATCTCTTTGCGAAGACTATAGCTGCTAAGGGTACACTCCACGCAGATTTTGTGCCGTTTGTGCCTTTCTTTTCAGAAGATGCAAGCATGGTTTAGCTTCTGAAAATAAGTTCAGCTTCTGAAAGCCATACTTATTTTAGATACAACACAAGTAAATAACGTCCTTTACGTCTAGAAGGAAGCTCTCAATCAACGGTTCAGGAAAACTGGTTCAGGCCACACCGGCTTGGCTTGACGCAAGAGGCGACCAACAGTATGTTTTTAAGATTATTAATGTGAATGCTAGAAGCATATTGAGTTAGGTTGACGTGATTGAAGCAGTGATCCTATAGCATGAACCAGATGTAATGACCGCAACAAAGCAGGGCCGGGCAAAGATACATTGCAATTGCATCGTGATAAGATACAAGGTTCTCGGGCAACAAGTATTTGAGATGCAGATGCAAGATATTACCACAATTATTTTATCCGATAAGATTATTTCCATTTGTATCTTAAGATACTTCGATACATTCGCAAATTTCTCGTTATATATCTATATAATGTCGCAGCAAACGCGTATGCACAAAAATGCTTGCTTGGAAATTTCTTAACTCCGACCAACCTTGTTTTGCTGGAATGAAGTGTTGGTTAGCATCTAAAATTGTTAACGAGATAGCGTTAAGGGCCCCACCGGGTGTTGCAGAATATCCGGTGTCGGCGACGGCGGTCTCGCCCGTGAGCTAAAATTTCCGTATATATTTAGGTATATGTATATGCCACGTCTTGCTACATGACATGTGGTATATGGGTTGCACTGCCACACCATTCTATCACTAAAGTTGCTCATAGCTTGACTTACATTCTTCACAATGTTATTCCTCACCGGACAGGTGTACAGCAGCAACAACGTCGATAACGACGATCTTGTGACACATGGTGTGTACAGAGAGCACATAAAGCTGCAACGACTTTTCATATTCTACTAATCTCATCCTGACCTCATCGCCTGCCCTCGTTGGAGTGATTTGACTTTAAAATAAAAGAATGTCGTCGCTTTTAGTTTTATTGAGGTGGCTTAGTGGAATAAGTATCAGCTTGAGAAGCGGTGTTCAGCCAGAGTTTATATTTTCTCATGGTGATGTTACGATAGCCTCAATATCTCGTACCTTAAGATATACAATACATTCTTTCGTGCATCTGAAATACAGATACTGATGCATGTCTTGCCAGACGTATCTTGATACAGATACAAGATACTCAAAAAGTATCTGAGATAGTATCTAAGTTACATGAATCTTCTATTCTGCCTAGCACTGTAACAGAGACATGGTTACATAGGGATGTAACGCATTCGGAGGTAACGTCTCCAGGCTATGTACTTGTAAGAAATGATCCGCAAAGAAGAGGGGGGGTCGCTCTTGTTATCGAAGGTTACATAAAATTTTCTGTATTGGACGATAACTCTGGCAATGAAATACTATGGCTTACGACCAAGTTTTATGATCGAACCGTGTATATATTGGGGGGGGGGGGGGGTGTTACATTTCAACATGGTCAAGGGCATTAATTAAACGTTTGCTACAAGGCAACTCCACCCATCCATCAGCGCCTATCCAGAAGTCAACGCAGCGTTGACACCGACTGTTGATGGTCCCACAAAATGCCCCTGCCACTACCTGACAGCGTGAACTTATGAGCAAAGAGGGCCAACGTCGAATGCTACCATGAGAAAGGCTTCGACCTTGGATTCCCTGATTGCTATCCTGTCCCCTATTCCATACCATCAGAGGTGGGGTGCTGCGGAACGATGCGATATCATGGGCGGAGATTGCAACCGATTCGACTATTGCGATTGGCCTCGATAGAGTCATCAGATTCCCTAGTGGAGTCGCCTAGGGAAGACAACGGTATTAAGAGCGGAGACTTTTTGTGAGTGGGCCGACGTGTCCTGATGCGATCTCGGACGTTTAACATGCTCCTGGATGGAGTGGGCTTTCGTATCTGGAACCGTGTCATCATCATCACCATCAGCCTGGTTACGCCCACTGCAGGGCAAAGGCCTCTTCCATACTTCTCCAACTACCCCGGTCATGTACTAATTGTGGCCCTGTCGTCCCTGCAAACTTCTTAATCTCATCCGCCCACCTAACCTCCTGCCTCCCCCTGCTACGCTTCCCGCCCCTTGGAATCCGTGTAACTAATGTCAAATTGGCCCTTTTTCCTTCATTCCTACTACTGCATGTTCTCGTCGATAGGCTTGGTGGATTCCTTGCCCTAACGCCACCTCGAGCCGCAACAGGGGATGTACAGGGCCCCAAATTCTTCCTTAGATACAACTAAGCTAATAGATTCTATGGGTTCATAGTTTCGTCTAACTGACAATGTCGTATCATTAGGAGACTTCATCCTAGCGGGAATTAACTGGCTATCCCAGTCTTCTGGAACGGATCAAGTAGCAAGCGCTAAGCAACTATTGGAACTTGCATTCTCTTACAGGCTAACTCCAATCGTTAATGATTTCCCTCGAGTGGTTACTCAATGGTCATCTGTCCTTGATTTGGTCTTTGTGTCACCTAGGCTGCGACAGTTTCTGAGTGGTTGTGATGCAGAGGGCATGTCTGATGGTAGTATGGTAATAATATGGTAGTAATATGGTAGTAACGCGCCTAGCGATGTTGCCAGAAACGCACTCGTAAAACCAATCTTTGGAAGCCACAGAAGTTATTCATACAAAAAGAAAACGACAAGAAAACTTTTGTTCGAGAAACTGTACTTCTGAAAACATATAGGAAGAATGTAATGTACGTAAATCTGTATTACACCAATGCGACAAGAGCTAAAACTATTGATCAAGGAATCCAAAAATAAATTTTACAATGTGACATTAAAGAAATTATTGAATGAAGACCCTTTCAAGTTCTGGTGCTATATAAACACTTCGGCATGTTCGTACCAAATATATGAGGAATTTGCTCAACAACCTGTTGATGATTTTATTACCCTTTTAGCTTCGGCTTTCACGAATGAGAGTGGTATTCTGCCTGATTTTCCCGCTTCATCATCTCGACATCCAGTTGGCAATGTAAAAAATTACAGAGGCAGGCGTTCCTAATCTCTTACTTAATTTAAACATAAAAGAAGCCCTGGTTCTGATGGTATATCCAACGAATTTCTGTACAGATAGAAAGAATAGCGATCCCATTTCCTTACTAAAATGTTCTAGTGGTCCCTACGCATTGGATTATTTCCAACCGCATGGAAGCGTGCTAAATCACACCTGCCCACAAAAGTAGTTCTCCTTCTGATGTGTCCAATTACCGTCCTAGCTATGTCGCTCATCAGCACATGCTCAAAGTTACTCGAACACATTGTTACCAAACATCTGTTCGTCTATCTCGATAGGCATTACATATTGTTTCCACATCAGCATGGAATCTGCCAAGGCTTAGCAACGTCAACTCAAGTAACTGAATTTGTCCATGATCTTTCCAACGCAATAAATTCGCGTCGTCATACTGACGTGGTATTTATGGATTTCGCACAAGCATTCGACAAAGTGTCCCATGCAAAATTAATATTTAAAATTGATAAAACGTTTCAAAAGAGTTTGCTTTCAACGTGGTTTGAGTCTTACTTCTCGGCAGCAGTTTGTTCAAATAAAACATGAGAAGTCTAGATTGGTTGCTGTAAAATCTGGACTTCCTCATGGGAGTGTACTGGGCCCTATCTTATTTTTATTATTTATGAACGATCTACCAAATTATGTCAGTGTCCCGATTAGGTTGTTTGTTGTTTATAGCACAATTGAGACTCAACATGGTAAAGTTAACTTATACAAAAACCTTCGAAAAATTCTTAATTGGCGCGAAGATTGGCGAATGATTTAAGCCCAGCAAGAAACAGTATTTATGTCTATAAACAGAAGAAAAAAACGACTGGATTATGGCTAGTGATTGACGACACTAGGCTCAAATGTGTACAGAAAAACAAATAGCTCAGAGTATTGTTTGCATCTGATGTGCGATGTAATCTGCATATTGTAACGAAGCTGTATATGGCTGTGATCTGGCGGATCGTCTCCAGGAACAAACGACGCGTAGAACAACAATTTTTCAAATGTGTGCCGATCCCGAAAATAGTGCAACACCGAGCCGACTCTTGGCGGAGGTGAAGCACGCGTTAAGCCCGACCCATACCTGAGCCGATGCCGAAGATAGTGCAACACCGGGCCAACCCGTGGTGGAGGTGAAGCAGGCGTTAAGCACTCCCATACGTGAGCTGATCTCGAAGATAGTGCAATACCGAGTCGACCCTTGGCGGAGGTGAAGCAGGCGTTAAGCTCGACCCATACGTGAGCCGATCCCGAAGATAGTGCAATACCGGGTCGACCCGTGGCGGAAGGGAAGCAGGCGTTAAGCACTCACCATACGTGAGCCGATTCCGAAGATAGCGCAATACCGAGCCGACCCGTGGTGGAGGTGAAGCAGGCGTTACGCACTCCCCATACGTGAGTCGATCCCGAAGATAGTGCAATACCGAGCTGATCATTGGCAGAGGTGAAGCAGGTGTTAAGCCCGACCCATACGTGAGCCGATCCCGAAGATAGTGCAATACCGGGCCGGCTTGTGGCGGAGGTGAAGCAGGCGTTAAGCACTACCCGTTGCAGACATCGCCACAGCATGTATATACCACCCCTCGCCCCACGTAATGACTGTTTTAGGTTCAATTAATTCCCTCTGTTATCGGAGAATGGAATATGTTACCTAAGTCTACAATCAGATATGTTCTTCGCTTACCTCATATAAGAAAATATAACACTACTTTTCTGTGCATAACATTGTGACTACATAAAAATTTATTTTATATTTAATCTTTCCACAGTGTCCTGATGCTGCCCATGCTTTCCCCTTGCTTTTGTATACGATGCATTTTTCACTGCATTAGTATACGTACGTATGTCATTCTTGTATATTTTGAGCTGCGTCACTAAAATTTTTAAATAAATTTTTGCCTGATGAATTTTCGTACCTTCCGCCCTGTAACGGTCCCCCTCAGGTCAAACAGTATGAATGAATGAATGAATGAATGAATGAATGAATCCGTTATAAAGATTTGTGCAGAACTGCTCGAGAATTACTTTCAATGTAAGCGAATAGAGCGAGCGAAGGAATAAACAGATGAACCGACCGACCTACCGACTGACCACGAAAACAAGCGAAAGCAGCAAAGAAAGCTACATTCGTTTTAAAAATACCGCCATTTGTTCTCAGTTAGGATTCAGTCCCGCGAGTCCACGACGCTGTTGTTATCACCGAGCCATCGTCGACCTCGTCGTGCCGTTGTCGACTGTCATTGTTACATCGCTATTATTGTCATCCGTCAGTGTCATCGTCGTGCTGTTGTATGCCGTTGTTGTGTTAGCTCTAGTGGTCCTCTTGAAATATTTTTCTTGGCCCAGGAAGGGGGCTGACGTATTTCTGCTATTCATACTGCCAGGCTAAACCAGCTTGAAGCGCCACCATTTCAACCCATTTCCATCGGGGTACTTATGTTGAAGGAAAGCCTCACAAGTGTCCCAGACCGATAGTATAAGGACGTCAAAATGCGTGTTAGAAAAGCAGAGTGAGTGGCGAAGCGTTCCATATGAGGGAACGACGCCCTAATAATAGCCCCATCCACGCAAGGGGGCCAGAGCAGCTGCAACGGTGGTGAACTTCTCATGCGGCGTTCATTATTGGACTTGCGTCGCGTATCTCAAGAGTTGAGACCACGGTGTAGATTACATACTATATATCTTACACCATGGTCGAAACATAGGGAAGCGATGAGCAGTGGCGTGGTGCCACGCGTGTGCCAAAGCAGGAGCAGAGCTGGCAAGTTTGTCATGGAATAATCACGCAAGCGCCATCAATGCTTATTAGTGGAAGGGACGTGAAAAGGATCTCTTTAAATTTTGATTCAAGCTTGTTAGGCACCACGTAATATTTTTCTGGCTACGCTGGTAAGCAGAGCAGTTTCGAGGTGTACTGGATCAACATCTGCACCGTTTAATTATTTAGCTTAATGAACGCTATGGAGCATATTAAAAAAATACCTTGGTGGAGTTTTCGCTGGCACTTAATTAACGCTTTTATGATAGCAAAATGACCCCTGCTACCGTAGGAAGAGCTCTCAAGCCCGAAAAGACGTAGAAGTAAAGGAATGGAGGCGATGTCGTTCGTAGTTTAGGCACTTGCTCACCGTGACGTAATATGCGTTTATTGTTGGCGGCATCTACTCGCGTTAACGACGGACTTCGTTACATTAGAAAAACACTCAACATAGCAAGCTCAGATAACTTCTGCTGTGCAACAAGGGCCCGAACACGTGAAAACTTTAAAATTATTGACGTACGATAATTGACGCATTAGTGATGAGGCATAAAAAAAAATGACGCAGAAACTTCTCAGGGAGTTGTCCGAGTATGCGTAAGAATTGTACCACTTGCTCATCTCCATGCAACCCGGTGTCATTATCAATCTTAGGAAACTTGATCAGGCAAGTATAAAGCCTATCAATCCTTATCAGTCGTTATCAACCTCATTAGATTAGATCTGACCCTTACCAACCCTTACCGGTTGGTCTCAACTTTATCAGGCTGGATCCAGCCTTTATCAACCTTTATCGGTCGGTATCAAACTTAACGCAATCGACACGCTCCTTATCAACCATTACTAGTGCTTATCAACCTTGGATGGTAGCGCGAAGTGACACGGACAGAGACTAGAAGTAGACAGGAAGACTAAAAGCAGACCTACCAACTCGCCGAACTTTCTATACTTTTGCTTAGCAACCTTATCGGAAGCGATACAAACCTTGCCAACCTTATCGGACTTAATCTGAGCCTTGTCAACCATTATCAGTGCTTATTGGCATTATCAGAATTCATCCGACCAGCGCAAGTCCTTATCGCTCTTTAGCACCTTATTCATCCGCGTCGAGCCACTATATCAACCGTGATGAGGCCCATATAACCTCTCAAGACTCCTTATCATGCTTATCAAGTCATTGACTGCTTATCTGTCTGTGTTGCGTGACATGAAGTGCTTGAGCCCTCATAGATTGGTAGCATTTTGGACGGTGAAGCTTGGGTGAAGGAACGCCCCAACGGAAAGCACATCCCGCGACCGCCGAAACGCAACGGAGATGTGGCGCATTCAGCATTAAATTTTCACAAACTCGTAATTTTCATGATGTGTGGTTCTAGAGATGGCATTTATTCCATCATCACCAAACATTTCAACAAAGGCTTCATAGAAACACTGTTTTATAGATTATTTTCTCTATTGTGGTCCTTCATACGTGATGACAGGCTTCGTCGTTGAGTAGACGTAGAAATGCTTACGGATTTAAAGATCACAATAATCGGCGCATCCTACGCATACATGGGAATCAGTGGTGAGGTAATCTTTCTTTGGTTTTAGTTAAATGTCTTCATTCAACTTCTTATTGACGTATTGTAGCTCCACATTCCTCCCGCGGCAGCTTCTGTTGCCGACTTATTCCTCACTTCGTGTAGGCGACTTTACGTTTTGGTTGCCGACTTCGTCATTTCCCTGTAGCTCAACGCAACTCACTCGATTCAAGATCTGGTCATATTTTTTTCCCTTCAGTTCCTTCGCTGCACTCAGCTGCTTCTGTTGGTGACTTCATAACTTCTCTGTAGCCGACTTCTTCAATATTCAGATGCCCACTTCATAATTTCCCTGTAGCGCGACGCAACTCGCTCAATGCAAGATCTGGTCATATTTTGTTCCATTCACTTCCTGTTCTGCACTTAGCTGCTTGTATTGCCGACTTCATAACTTCTCTGTAGCCGACTTCTTGCATTTTATGTTGCCGACTTCATTTCCTCTGTAGCTCTACTCAACTCGCTTAATGCCCTCTCCGGTCCTATTCAGCATAACAAAATACTTCAAAAGTCTAAACTTGTGTAATGTTAGCCTATAATGTCACTTTAACACCGCGCAGAAGTGGGAAAAAAACGTTTGGGGAGAAATATGGTGAAAAACGAGTTTGTAGCGCCTAAAGATCTGCTTCAGTGCGTTCAATGCATGATATTTGTTGTGCTGTATTTCGTTGCAACGTTACTGGACATTTCTGTTCAGTGTTCCAGCTGTGCGCTTCGTTTATGTGGCAGATAAATTTTACTTCATTGTATATAGTTGTTTTCTCGCGGTGGGTTTTCTAGCCCTATGAATCATGATTTATCATTAAACATTTTTCATTCTAAGAAGTGATTCAAAGTAGATATGACTTGCATAATCACTAGCTCAATTGGTAGATTGTAATATGTGCCGTAATATACTTACTTAGAGAGATAATTTGCGTAGTTCGGCTAATTATGCACTTAGGCATTTTCATTTCTTGTAGGAGTAATGGACGTGTCATCGAGTAAATTAGATCAAGGATTAGAACTGTGATAGTTGCACAAGTTTTAAAGGTTTGGTGCAGCTAAAAAAAAAGCACTCTTTATAGTGTTGGTGCATGTGGTAAAACTGTCGTTTGGTAATGCACATGCTATTAGTACAAAAAAGAAAAAGAGACACAAAGAATGCAGATCTAATGCACGTGTTGGAGTCTATGTGCAATGAAGTTTTAGTAAAACTGTTGATTATATGCTTCATACCTAACGGCGATGTGTACAGTTTTGTTCACTTTCATCCCGTGCAACGTGTAATCTCATGGAATGTTAATGTTCATCAACTACAAAGGGCCCTACTTTACTCTTATTCATTCTTTAATCTTATGCACTACATCGTACACAGTTGCTATGCCGAAATGCAGGCGCGAAATCAGGCGGACGCACAGTGCGAAACGTACACGCAGTTACGTCACAAGCACGAAGGAGATGTGTGATGCCTGTTCAGAAAAGAATGGTGATGATTGTTGTACGCACCGGAAAGTAAGATGCATTAGACAACATTTCGGGCCTACCCATATTGGAGGACTGGCCAACAACGAATACATCCAGAGTGACAGATACTGAATGGCTAAACAAAAGAAAATAAAGTAACTGGAAGAATCAGTGAAATAGAATTGATCATTCTATTAACACGTGGGTGTGCTTTAGATATATCTGTGAGATGACATTATATGTTCAGGTTTTATGCAAGAATCCTAGGGCGACAAACCCATTCTGGAGGATTGGCCAACGATGAGCACACTCATTGTGGCAGATACTAACTGGCTAAATCAAAGAAAGTAAATTAAATGGAAGAACCAGTGCAATTTAATTCACTATTCTATCAACAGATGGGTGCTATATGCTATGGGTGCTATAATTTGCTATGGCTATGCAGTTTTATACACTCGCAAAACATTTAAAGCTGCTGCTTTTCAAATAATTGTTGAGTGTGCACGTGAAGAGCCCAGCGCCTTTGTCAAGTGGTCATGGCATGGCCCACATTTCCTTCCGTTCGACTGAGTTCATGTTTTCATGTACATTGCTTTGTTTGACCTATCTGTAATATTCTTACAGCTGCACATTAAATACAATGAGCTCCTGAGACGCCTGTATATCCCACAATGTCGCCTATGAGCGGCTTTTCAACACTGCAGCTTTCTACTGCTTTCAATTATCGATGGCGACGCCCTCATGGGGCATATCCAATTGTTCTCGAGGTCTTGGTAGTTCAAGCTTAGCTTCAGACTGTGTAGCAGACATTATGTTTTCACTGATGCTCCATGGCTTTTTAAATGGGTTTCTGTTAATAGTTAGACAGCTACATCACAGCAACCACCATTTCTCGCCAAAAGACGGAGGGGGAGAACAAGAGAGAAAGGAGGGCATCATCCTCGCACCATGGATATAATGGCAGCTCCGAGATCTAGAAGAGCATGAGCACGGTCTCTAATTGTGGCAAGCGACCTCAGGGGTCACGGTATGCCTGGCCTCGAAAACATAAAACGGCTGAATGGAATTGAATGCGTGTCGCATGGTTTGCGTGATTCTGCAGGTCCTGTCGTCGGCATCCTCACGAAGTATGTACCGCTGATGGCGTTGGCTTTTGCGGGAAGCCTGGTGACTGCCGTGAGCGCCATAGGCTGCGCCTTCGCTGGGGACATGACGGCCGTCTTCCTGCTGCTTGGAATCTGCAGTGGTAAGCGTTTCACTTTCCAAGACGAGCAAGCACAGTCACTATACGTTCGTCGCAGTAGGGCAGAAGCCTAAAACCAACAAAGGTGAAGGAGCAGTGAAGTGCTAAACATGTTTTTATTCAAGGTAACATGGCCCAAATCAACACACGCGGTGATCATGAAAAACGTCGTGTAGTGGAAGGTTCAGGATTAATTTTGATCTCTTACCTCTGAGCACGAGCGTCTTTATATTTCCCCTGATCAAAATACGGATGAAAATCGAACCCACGACGTCGTGTTCATCAACAGAACGCCATACAGCTACGGAGCCAACGCCGCAGGTGATGTGGCAACGTTTCTGCTGCTGAAGAACGAAGCAGTTCATTTGTAAGACGACATCCGCTCGATCAAAACGCAAAACCTTGTGCGTTTTGATCGAACGACTGTCGTAATACTTACACCGAGCCTTGCGTAGAGGAGTTCTCACCAGGTATGTCGTTGAGAAGTCCTTGCCTGGTAAACGTTTACACCGAATATTGTCGACGCAGACTGGTGCAAGCAGTTTGTCGAAACGTTTGCACCAGTAGCTATGTTTACTAACATACCTACGCCGAGCCTGGCACAGATAAGTTCGGTTCTGTTGAAGGAACACGTTGTCACCGGATATGCGGTCTATAAGTTTATGTCCCACAGACGAGCACGCCGAACCTTGCTGACGCCAGAAACAGCTCCGACATTTTGCTAATTGACCTTGCCCGCATCTATAGACTTCACGCGTATCCGCTTTTTAAAACGTTGCCACCGATCGTCAGTAGACGAGTCCAGTTTTCGGGGCCTCAGTTGCTGCCTAGGATGATGTAGATAGCTCCTCGCTTCTGTACCTGGTTCACAAAACAATCCCCCTTTTTCTGCAGTGCACCTTGGATTCCGAAATATAGAAACCCCTTCCTGTTTCTCTATGCAATTCGCTACTGGGAGTATCTCATGGTTATCCCTTCTACGTCTCTCTTGCGTATCTATAAGCGTCATGAGCAACTGTTTCCGCCGGGTAAAAAGGAAAATAGTGTGATCGGGGAGTCCCTCTAGTCGATCATATAACACATTACTCAAGACTCTAAGGTAATATGATCACCGACTACAGACATTCATAACAAGACGTTTTGGTACCCGTAGGGGAGCCTTGTTAACAAACTTGAACAATGCTCCCGTATGGGTACCGAAACGCCTTGTTATCTTATTTATGTTTGAGGTTGGCGTCCATTTTACCTTTGGCTATGATTAATCCCGACCAGACGAGTTGATACTTGATTTCATTGTTTAAGAGAGTTGGCATGGATGACTGCTAGAAAGTGCCGGCACGGTTATGCGTAACCAGCGAAGTACATTCTATTAGGAAGATTAACTTATTCATATCAACGAGAAAAATTTAATTAAATCACCCACGCGCTTTTATCTACGCATACTGCGAGTCTGCATGAATTCTCCAATCGCGCATTAACAGAATACATTTTTTTTATATATCGTAGATGATTTATTAAGTTAGAAGAAATATGCTCCATAATGTCACCAAATCGCTACTATCGCCTTCGGTATGAACTAGAACGCGTGAGCGCATGGTCAAGCCCTCTCCCAGGTTGGATAGTAGCGCCAATTTTCACTGTGTTCCCTACCCAGGTTTCAGGAAGTATTTGTTCCGCCAAAATGGTTACAACTGACCGATGGCTCCCTTTTGTGGGAGCTGTGCGTCATTATGCATCTGAATCTGACAACTGCCATTATTTCAGAGTTGAAAGCTTGACTTCGCCCCTCGATGCACCGTCGCATAGATATCTTCATTATTGCTCGATGTATAATTATCCCTTTCGCTCTTTCGGCGTGTAATCGCAGCAGAAACGTCGCCGAGAACTTGCTTTTTCTTATCTACGATAATTTCCCGCACAAGAAGTGGCCACCGGCTGTCCTGACCGCTTTCGTCAGACCAAGAGTTGGCACATGAAACTCTGGGAGAAGGCGAGACAAGGGGTTGTGCTCGAAGAATCTCTCCCATTAAGTCGGGAACACTGCACAGATTGGCGCCACTATCCAACCTGGGAGCACGCTTGGCCACGCCAGCTCTGATTGAGCGCGATAGTACACACTCTGAATCATAGAGCAGTGTACGCACCTATGGAAGTCCTGCTAGTCATGTCTTAGGATGTCTGGGTTGCCCGAGACCAAGAAGCCACGAAGGTGGGATTAGGCCTCCTGCATTACTACAGAGAGTATTATTCTATCCATGACTAGGAACTACGCCGTCGGTGCCTCTATATAACCTCCTTCTTCCAATTTCTTGATTACTCTCGCCTTCTCCATCTAGGCCATGCGTCTCCGTAATTACTGTCTGATTCATTCATTCGCTAAACAATATATTTATTATGGCCTCTTTGTCAGCCTTTTCTCCTTTTGTTTTTAAGGCAAACGTCTTATTCAGATGTTCGTATGATATTTATAGCGTCTCGCCTGTCCTTCTTCACATCTGTTTTATTGCGATAGCAATTATATGGGCGCTCCAGGCGCATTATGCCGTCGGCATCGCCGTCACCGTCGTAGTCCCCGCGAGGTTTGTTACCTCTCAACACCACAAAGGCGTTAATTGGACGTTTGTCGCGAGGCAAACACCCGCCCATCCATCAGCGCCTATCCAGACGTCAACGCAGTGTGGACACCTACTCTTCACGGGTCTCAAAAAAGGTCAGCACCCCACCATTACCTGGCAGCCTAAGCTAAGGATGAAAGGGAGGTCCCTGTCTAATGCTAACGAACAACAACGGCGGCCTGGCATTCGCAGTTAATCAGACGTTTGCCACGAGGCAAACCACCACCCTTCCATTAGCACCTATTCCGAGGTCAACGCAGCGTGGACACCGATTCTTGACGGGTCCACAAAAGGCCACCAACCCAACTATTACCTAAACGCCTGGACTAAGGATGAAGGGGGAGTCCCATCCAATCCTACCAAACAACGACGGCG
Source organism: Dermacentor andersoni (assembly GCF_023375885.2). Lineage (NCBI taxonomy): Eukaryota > Metazoa > Arthropoda > Arachnida > Ixodida > Ixodidae > Dermacentor > Dermacentor andersoni. The sequence goes on along the minus strand of NC_092816.1, from coordinate 96,526,379 downwards.
AAGTTTGGTTCGCAGGTTGCTATGCTGCCGCATTTGCCGAACCATCGGGCTTCGGAGGCGGAGTTACTGCGGAGTGTTGCGAGCATGGGTGTGGTATCGCACCGGATCTGACGATTGTGATTCGCTGCTGGACAGTCTTCAGATTCCCTAGTCGACTCACCTAGGGAAGACGACGGTATTAAAAGCGGAGACTTTTCGAGCAGTAGTGCAGAGAGTCCTGATGCGAACTCGGACATTTACCTTGCTCCTGTGTGGAGTGACCTTCCGTAACTGGAGCCGTGTAACTAAGCAATAAACGATTTTTCCTTCATTCTTGCAACCTGATGTAGCAGTCGATGGGCTTAGTAGACCCCTAACGCCATCCTAAGAGGTCCCGTATGAAGTCCAACGGCGATAAAATCGTCGCCGCGCGCCCTATACGCTGTATGTGCGAGTAACGGCGTACAAGGGAAGCCGACGATCGCGGTTTACCTCTCCCGCACGAAAGAACGAAAGAGACAAAAGCGGGCAGGAAGCGCACCGTCTTCCGCCCTTGTGCGAGGCACCCAACGTCGCCTCCTTCCCTCCTTCCAGGAGGGAAGGAGGCGACGTTCTACTCCGGCTGCAACTGCGCATGTGGCGGCCACGCGCGGTTGTCAGGCCGTATATTGAGAGCGATCTGTGTTGGGCGCAGAGTCTAGGTGCGTCGGCGGCTCGTAGCTTTTTGAGGGTGCTGCGTGTTCTCAGCGCTCGCTTTTCGTTATACCGAAAGACAGCACGAATGTCGCTTCGCTCGCTGCTGCTGCCCCGTTTCCTCGCCAGACTTTTGTCAGCGAATTTCCGCGGTCATCGAGCCAGATGTGTTCATGTCTGCTTATTTCGTATAGCAGTCCACTAATTGGCTATCACAATCGATGCTTCGCCTTACAGGTGATACCGCGATTTTTTATTACCGCGAATATTCCGTTAACTATGCCTCATAGCCAACCTGCCCAACAATTCTCAATGACTTTTTTTTGTTATTTCGCGTTCCGTCCGTGCCTTCAAACTGCATTGATGTTCTCTCAAGGTGTAGCCTTAGCATACCGCTTTCAACGCGCTTCGCGTATACGTCGTGTGTACGCCCAGACGTCCCATGTGACAAAATTTTGTTCACGGGGTCTCAATCTCTCGCCGTTACAGGTATCGGCAACGGGTTGGGGATGCCTACTAAAGACGTGATCATCGGCAAGTACTTCAAGCGATACCGAGGCTCAGGCAACGGCATCTACTTCACGCTTGGCACATTGGCCGGGTTCGCTTTCCCACCGATCCTACACCTCCTGCTACAGGTGAGGTCGTACTCGCGAGCCGAAGCCCACTTCCGTACAGTACGTACTTAACCTTGGTCATCCGATATGAACAGAAATTAAAAGGCAAGCGTACCTGTACGCTCAAAGAATAGGTTGAAAGCCCGTTGTAAAATGTTAAGGTGTGCTGCATAAAAAAAATGTGACATGTGCATCTCGATGACGCGCCGCCCACATGCCTCAACACATTCGTTTCTTTTTTTTAAAGATCCCTATATTGAGACGTAATGCACATTGGTCGCGGTTTACATGCATCGGATGGGCTTCGTTTGAAGTCGTTCCTGGCACCGGAAAAATTACCTTTTAGGTGTCAATCTTTTAAACTTCTTCGCAATTGTCATTCCTCAGCCGAAGTTGTGAAATTTTTGAGGTGGGAATGTGAAGTATACCGAATTAATTGTAGAAGCCTGGATTAAATAGGCAGTTCGTTGTGTTTGGCCTGGGTCATACAAGTATGCGTGACATTCCACTCTTCGCTGAAGCACCGTTGCGTGGGTACTGTTGCCGCCCTCCTCCTCACCGTCGCTCGGTCTGCGTGACGGATCAAAGTGAACACCGGCGCGAGGCGCACGGTCGGTGTTTATGTCTTTTATCTTGCGCTGCTGCTTCGATTACTATACCACAGAATGTACCGTCCAAGAAATCGTTCCACCTGCCTGAAGTTATCCGGCCTGCCCACAAGCATTGCGTGATGCAGCCGCCGAGCCACAGATGGCATTTCGTAACCACGCAATCTTTTTTTTTTCTTTTCCCTCCTTCCGATTTTCCACAATTAAGCCTATAGACATCGACCTATACGCGTCGATGTCTAGCTCGAACAAGTCGCTTATAGGTATGCTCATGCGCACGTGACGGCCTCCTGTAGTCCTTCCCATTTTCCCAGCATCCGCGGAGACGCATAGGGCAGCATGTAGACTTCGGACTCGCATACTATACGTCGTTGATAGGCATGCGACCCTCCGCCGCCTTCCTTGCGAGCGCCAAAAAGCTCGAACAATTGCGACATGAAACTGGAGAATTCTGCAAGTCACTTCGGCGAAAACAAGCTGGAATGGCTCGCGAAACTCGGCCGCAGCCCCCTGCACGAAATAGTTTATGCCCGCAGGTAAACTGGCAGTATAGATTGGAGAGCGAATGCCGATAGCTGTTAGTCTATAGACCTTTGAGGTTAAGAGGCAGTAGCAATATTGGGCAGGTCACGTAATGCTTATAGAAGACAAACGGCAGTGTTTTGACAGACACGGGCGCCATTGGAAGGGACCAATGCGCAGTCGAGGACGGCAGAGGATTAGGTGGTGCGACGTGGTTTTGAAGTTTGGGGAACAACATGACGTCGGCTGGCGCGAGAATGGTATGTAATTGAAGTTCACATGGAAAGGCCTTCGTCCTTCAGTTTAATAGGCTAATGATCGGATGATGACGCATGCTCATCACTGGTGTACGCATTTCACTGTATGCATATATATATATATATATATATATATATATATATATATATATATATATATATATATATATAGGTTGTTTCTACGATGATATTAAGTAATATTAAAAAGGAAACCTTTTGAAATAAGAAGGCGGCTTCTTCGAAGACGGCTTCTTCGTCAGTGGTGGTGGCCATGAGGTGACGTATACATGGCAAATCATGGCCAATTAACGCATATTCGTGAATTAAGCTTTAAACTGTAAGTTGTAGCGGGTTCATCATAATTGGGAAATTGGAATGATCTCTCGGTACGAGCCATATCAACTTTTGTATCCAATGGCCTTATCAGGGGAATTGTGGCACGACGAAATCAGAGCGTGCCAAACCGAAACTGGGAGACTTCGGCGAGCGCAAATGCCGCTCCTCTCGAATCGACTTTGTGCTTACGTCACCCAGCAGCGGGCGGCAGCCAGCGCTCTGTGACAGCGAAAACGCAGAGACATTGCGGAGTCTGTGTAGGTTCCTTAGTCACACAATTTCTTTCTCTATGGTCACACTCTGGTAAGAGAAAGTACGACCGAGGAAACCGTATGGGCTCCGGAATGACGGTGCGTTTTCGCCTTGACTTGTAAAGTACCACATAAGATAAGCGGAAATCCTGAGCTCGTTCGACGATTTCGCCTTCGTACGCTCCCTCCCAATCTTGCGCAGGAGTACGGCTTCACGGGCGCCTTCCTCATCACGGGCGGTCTTATGCTCAACGCCCTGCCAGCGTGCATGTTATTCAAGGTGCCCCCCTGGGAGGCATCGAAATCTGCGCGCACCAAGATCTCGCCCGCGACAGTGGCTGCTGACACACCCTCCAACACAGAGCAGCAACGAGAGTCAGCAGCGAATCCGGAACTTTCGGAACGAGGTACACTCATGCTTTCTTACTATTATTTCTGTTGAAACGAATAGCTTTCTTGGCTTAACAGTTGTTGAGGATCGGGCTCATTGGCGACGTAGGTATGTATGTCGTTTCCCTTCTGTCTCGTCCTTAATTTGTTTCCGTGCTACGAAGTTACAAGTTCTTTTGTCTCTTTCACCCGTTTTCGTGGCGGTCAGACCGTCACCGCTCACACGAAGGCCCCGATGCAAAGGACACGTGATCTCACGCAACTGAGTTGCGAAGTGCGTTTCCGATAGCTCTTTGTGACGTATATCAGCTCATGCGAGATCTTTAGAGCGTCTGAAGCTTTACGTGCTGTGATAGAGAAAGAGTCATTGCCGAGAGGAAGAGGCGCTCTTTTCTGCAGCCCTTTACGGTGTATGTCTGAGCGCCTTGGCGATGGGGAAGGGGACATAAAGAGGAAAGACAGACAAACAGGCAAATAACTTTATTGAGGTCTTGAGAAGTGCTGCCTTTAGAGCAGAGGAAAGAAGCAAGAAATATTGAAGGTACAGTTAGTTTTTCCTACCTGGATGAATTAAAAAGCACTGCGACCACCGCGGGATGCCTATGCCCTTTCACTCGTCTTAATTTAACTCCGCTTTAATTAACCCTAAAGGTCATGGGTTCGACTCCCGCTAAAGGTCGTGGGTTCGAGTGCCTTAATTATCTCAATCTTACCTATGTCATATTTAACTTCACCTTAATTAGCACCAAAGGTCATTGTTTTGGCTCCCACCAACGGTCGAGGGTCTGAGTCCGGCCAAAAGTCGGGGGTTGGAGTGTCTTAACTAACTCGATCTTAATTAATGTTACTTTATTAACCTCGCCTTAATTAACGCCCCTCGCAAAAGGTCGAGGGTTGGTAGCCTTTCTGGACCATCGTATGGTCACGCCAACGCCAGGTTCTACGTCTCATGAGCCATGTTATGCCCCCCCCCCCCCCCCCCCCCTACTTTTTAATCCTTTCGCGTTAATAAGTTTGTCGCGGTCCCAGCCCGCATAGCCGAGAGCAGCACGCAGGCTGCGCATTTACAGCTTACAAACCAGCCCCGTGTCCTCCAGATGGAGTGCTCGGGAAGACAGCCCACAAACCTCTTCTCGTCGCGCCCCCCTCTCTCCTCGTGGCTGCGGCGGCAGAGGAGGGTGGCTACTATACTCTGTTCCATACGCAGCAGTCAACGCTGTGGAGGATATAGAGACTTCTTGCAGTGGTTTCGTTCGCACTTGAATATAGTTCGGTGTATTTTGGATCGCAATGGTGCGCAACTGTTTTATTTTTAAATGTATGCTCAGTATTGAATGAAACAAGTTTTAACCCTTACAAACAAAGCACTGCGGTATACGGCTGCAGATGTGTTGTTTTAGAACAATTTTATTTTTGTTGTTCTTTTCGGGTTTTTTCGTCTGCAATCTGTCCCGAGGAGCCTCCCGTACACGATCGCGCCAGCGAGCGCTGTTGCCGCGCAGCCAAGCACGGACGGAACACGTGGAATATTAACTTCTCTTGGCTGAACGTCTTGCGCAGCTTCCACGTGCGCTGACTGCTGTGTATGGAACAGAGTATGGCGGCTACCTACGATGGCGCTCGCGCCACTGGAAACACACACATCACGAATCGACTTGTCTACATCCACCTGTATTACCGCTTTGGATGTGCTGGTTTACGGATTTGTTTCCTTTGGAATTATTACGAGAGACATCAATACCTAAATATCCTCACTGCAACAAACACGCTCTTTCGAGCACATCGGTCGTTTAATAAACCGAAAAGCTTTCCAGAAGCGCGCAACTGTTCGCTTACATTGACATCCTCGACGGTTTCTGCACAATCTCTAATATTTTTTATAACTTCGACGCACGTTTCTGCCCCACACTTTGGTTATATCAGAAAGAAGAAGAAAGAAAACTCAGCGATTTCCCCTCCAATTCCATGCTTTCTTTCTTTTCTCTCACTTTAAGAAATTCGGCGTACTTTTCCGTTCACCGTGTGTGAGCCTTCGGTTACTATTTCTGAAAAAATACCAAGAACTCTTCCCTGCTTTCATCAAGCAAAATTGACGTCTTTCCTTTTTTGGCGGTTGTACTGCGTGAACGAAATTTTATCTGGACTTCTTTTTCCTTGGAGCGGCGGAGCTGGGCCTGGGCGTCAGATTTTAAAATTCTTAATTCCGAAAGTGCCTGTAATATTTCCCAGATAGTATTTTTACAAGAACATTTTTCTGCGATTTGTGCTGTACTTTCATCTGAGTGAAATGCTGCGACCGCTGTTTGCTTTCCTTGTTGGCGTGAGAATGACGCCGTGGTACCCAACGCAAAATAATGAGGTTGCTGCGTTATGAGGCGCATGCAAAACGCCTCACGCGCTAATAACGCATTCAATGAATTGTTGCTCTTTAAATATGACCACAAGCTTTGGCAAGCAGCAAGCAAAGGACTATATACAGCGATTAAACAGCCTGCGTAACTTCTACAGTATAGTATACAGACGTTTAGTGAACATAACGAAAATGTGAGATATGTAATTACTCCAATCAAAGAATGTGCGCTCCGGAAGGAGTGCACATTCCTTGATTTTCGTAACAGGAAACAAGTTATGATTGCATGACGAAAGCAAATTTGCTATATCGATGCATACTTATGATTCAAAATTGTTCGCTACATTCCCAGGCTCTAAATCTTCTAATTGACAGGTGTTACCAAATTACCTGAATTCGCATTCCCGTTTCACACGCATACATGCACTAATGCACTTCGTCTTTGCATACTTTAGAGAAGGGGGAGATCGTATCATTAAAAGAAATGATAAACATGTCATCATCATCATCCCAGCCAAGCACACTTATCGTTAAAAGCCTCCACCTGAACTAGACCACACGGTAAAAAAGAGAGCAATCAAAGTTGTCAGCGGTTGGCGTTCCTCGTCATATACAACTTTCGTGATCTGTCCAAAACTGGCGCATGCAGCATCACGACATTGCCAATCGATCCCTAGTATTGCGGCGTCGTGAACGCATCATTATTCATTAGCTGAGGTGCCCAAAGTAAAAAGTGAGTGCGGACTGCCCACATGTCTGCTCATTTTTCGCGCATGTATTAGGTGTACTACATCTAAACGTAGATGTGTGCAGCAGCAGCTGGGACTTATAAATGCTTCTTTTCCTTTCCCTTACAGTGGCGACGATTAATGGTACCAACAAGGCGGGAACGTCCGCCGACGCCGAACTTAACTGCACCGCGCTCAAGGACGTGCAATTGAAACCTTTCGTCAAGAGCACGTCAATTTTGCAAAACAACGAGGATATTGCCTCTTACGCGAACGGGTCTTCGCCCGACAACCAATCGGACATCGTTTGCGTGTCTACCCGCGAAATCTCCGAAGCACGTGCTCCAGCTGTCGCAAACGGCATTGCGACCACGTACGAGTTTCCTTCCTTTCCTGAACCTATACAGTACGGGCCCATTTCCTTCGGCTTCCTCAAGAGAAAACAAAGCGCTCACGGCGACACTCCTACGGACTCGCGCTTGGACGGCAGTTGCAACGTTCAAAATGGTGGAGCCGTTGGCACCGGCAACAATGGTGCCGTCGCACCTGCGTGGCCTTTGTCCGAGCCGGAAGTCATCGTCGTCGACGGATGTTCCGAAGCCGTCACCGTCGACGCCGCGGTCAAGGGACTCTGTCGCCAGACGTCGGCCCGTCCAGACGCTCTGGAGGCAACCGGCGAAGGCGGGGGCTCGTCGCACTGGAGCTTCCTTCGGGCGCCCGTCTTCTACATGGTGGCCGTGACGTACGCCTTCTCGGTTTACACGCAGCTGGTTCTGATGATCCTCGTCGACTTCGCTGTCGACAAGGGCTTCACGCGCCGCGACGGCGCAGTGTTTCTCTCGGTGTCCGCCATCGGCGACGCCTGCGCCCGGCTCTTGGCCGGCGCGCTGTCGGACCGGGCCTTCTGCGACCGGCGAGTACTCATGAGCGCCAGCGCGATGCTCACGGGCGCGCTGTGCGTCTCGCTGCCCACCATCCGACCCGACGGCTACGCGGTGACGGCGCTCATGTGCGCGTTGTTAGGCTGGAGCAATGGTACCGTGGTCGTGATGTTCGGGCCCGTGCTCGCCGACCAGCTGGGAGTGGAGAACTTGGGACTTTCGTCGGGCGTCACCCGGTTCGTGATGGGCCTGGCTTACCTGGCGTGCCCCAAGATCACCGGTGAGCGTGTTGCTGTCTATATATTTGGCTTATGCGACACAAATATTCGCCCATAGCTATAGTTGTATGCCTGCCTGTGACGATGCCGCTGTTCCTTCTCGTTTACTCATCTCCCCTTCAACGCGCTCTCTCTGATCAGCGTGAGTTGGCCATTCTCTCCATCTGGTCTCTACGAGATTTTCTCGCGTGTCGTACCGGTTCTCTGGCGTTCTTTGCAACTGCAACCGTGACACTCAATCTGGCTTTGCGCGCCGGACCTTATTTTCGCAATGTGCAGCCTTTTATAGTTACCCTTGAGTTGCCGCGCCGTGATGTGAGAGAGCTTTGCTTGTCCAGAAACGCAGTGTTGTTTAATTACTATAGCTTCACGAAATGTTCTGTTGCTGGAGACCTGACCGCGACGTCTTGTCCAAGCACAACGCGTTAGAGGCGTTTATGTTGCTCAAGCGTTCTCGTCGAAGTAAAACGGGCTGCGTGTTAGCGATTATGTCGTCCCCGATACTTTGCCCCCGCAGCTCAGTAGAATACGGTTGGTCACTATCATCAACAAGAACTCTATGTCCTTTCAAATTGAGCTCTACGCCACAAGATCGGCATTGGCGCTATCGACATTGTTGCAGACACTGTGTTGAGTTGGCATAGCCTTCATGGGAGAGCGTACGACGGCTGGTATACCGTCCACCTTTCCAGTAACCTTTAATTCCACGATGGCCAACACGCTTACGGACATGCGAAAGCTCTCTAGCTCCCGCGAGAGCATCTTTTCGTGATAATTTCGAAGAAGTTTTTGAATTCGCCTTATATTAAAGGCAGTCTAACGCTGCCATATTCTTGCACATTCCTCCACTTTCTTTCGACCTCACAGGGACTTTGATCCACCCATCACTGCGCCGAGCTGTTGTATCGGCATGAGCGTGGAACCGTGCAGTACTAGAAGCTTCTGAGCTAGTTGGATCATATCGATTGATTCCTAACAGCAGAGTACAACTATAAGACACCATGTAGGCAAAGACGAGGCGAGGCCAGACGGGCGCAGTTCGTTCCTTGGCACAGTGGTGTAGCAATTGCATTCTCCTCTTTAGGCTTACGCTGTAAAAAGAGTTTACAACCTTTGGGTTGTATTTTTTCACTCAAACAATAATCGTCATCTGTTTTGCCCGCATTCCATTTCTTTAACGCTGCGAGCCCGGTACTTCGTAGTCACGAACGGCTTGCGCGTTATCAGCTTGACACAGCCTTCTCGACAGGAAAGTATCGCGCGCCGAGTTTTCAAGAGAGGAAACCCAAGCAAGGCAGATGGCAGTTATTGTTTGCGGACGACATAAGCGCCGAAAGGTGTAAACTTTTTTTACAGGGCAGGGGATACTCGAGACAGAGAGAGAGAGAGAAAAACTTTATTTGGTTCCTTCAAGGATTTAGCGTCTCGAGGTCTCGGTCGTCTTGGGCGCCGGCGACTTGGAGCCTCTTCCGGCAAGGGTGGGCCCCTATTCCAGGGCTCCACTGAGCCTAGCTACCTCACTAGCGTGCTGCACTAAGGTCCGCACTCGGGTTATTGTGTTGGTGGAATGATTTATTGTGTTTACATTCCCATGTGACATGATATAGTGTGGGTGTGGCGCCGCACCATGGGCAGGTGTCTCTGTATTGGGTTGGGTACATTTTGTTTAGAATGTATAAATTTGGGAAGGAGTTTGTCTGCAATCTGCGCCAACTCGTTGCTTCCTCCTTCGTTAGAGCTTTGTGCGGTGGGGGATATTTGGCTCTCGTCCCTCTGTATAAGTTTAAGATTTCTGTGTATCCTCCCTCGCAAGCGTGTGGGTGATACACCGGGGCGCGCGACTGCTCTGCTCGGAACGTGGTCTCTCGAGCTAGGCTGTCTGCCCTTTCGTTACCCTCTATGCCTGCGTGGGCCGGAATCCAAATTAACTTGTGTGTAACGTTCCTCTCGGCGAAGTTGGCTCCGCCAAGAATTCTGAGGGCGGCTTTGCTAATCCTGCCCCTCGTGTAATTTCTGCACGCTTCCTTCGAGTCTGTTAGGATGTTTAGAGGCCTGCCTGTCCTATATCCTTCTACTGCCGCCAGCGCCACGGCAATTTCTTCGGCCTCCGCTGTGTCGACTGCCTTTGCCGTTGCACATGTGATCAGATTTCCGTCGCCGTCCACCACCACCGCCGTGGCCGTGCGCTTCCCTTCTCGCAGGTACGTGGCAGCATCCGTGTACACCGTGTTCTCTAGTAGCGCTAGGGTTTTTTCCACGTATTCTGCTCGCGCCTGCCTTCTGCTCTGGTGGAGGTTGGGGTCCATGTTCTTAGGTACTGGCCTAACGCTTATTGTTTTTCTTAAGCAGTCGGGCACGTCTGCGTATCTATCCACGTGTCCGCTCGTGTCCCGTCCCAGCCTAGTCAGGAGCGCTCTCCCTGCAGGGGTGCTTTTGAGTCTGGCTTTTTGCGTTTCAAGCAGGGCTTCCGCCAGTTCGCTGAAAGTGTTGCTGATGCCCAGTTGGAGCAGTTTTTCGTTTGACGTGTTTTTTGGCAGATGGAGAGCCGTCTTGTATGCTTTCGAAATATCGTGGCTCGCACACACATTATGCATCAGAGGCATTAGATTCTCAGTTGCATTTCTGTGTGTTATACACTGTGGTCCTGGAGATCGCTGTTACAACTCTCTTGAAGTATGAAATGAAGCTGAGAAAAAAAATATTAGCCGGTCTTACACAGTTATTTGATGTTTTTTTCCTGTGTGTGCAGAATGTGTTTAATGACTAGCTATTCAAGCTGAATTATTGCATGAAGGCATGAAGACCGGTTTTAACATATGAATGTCAGCCTAAAGCATCATCCCAGTCGTAAAATTTTGTTGCGGTAAGTATAGAAGGGCTTCAGTTATGTTTACGTTATTATCAGGTGTTCTCTTTAAGACTGACCGTACCGTCATCGCCAGGACATGATGCACAATTTCTTTCCGCACGTTTTTCTTCTTTTCCTCAGGTTACTACAAGGACGAAATCGGGTCATACGATGGACTCCTTCAAATGATCAGCATTGGCTCTTTCTTCGTGTGCTTAATGTGGACCACGGACTTCTTTTATAGACTCGTCAAAAGACATCGCAAGAGTAGTGCATCTTGACGCAGTATGCTTCACGTGTACATGGCTGCAGTGATAGTACAATGGACATTTGTTGATCACATAGCATTAGCTGTGCAGAAAATGGACTATGCCTTCAGTATCCTGAACGTTCTTGCGTCCAAGACAAAATGTCAGTGCACGATCCTCCTGAGATATCCTTCATTAAATAAAGGTTTAAGAAAGAAAAAATCGAGAGCGCTGTACTTCAGTTATTCGCCAGCTTCCTGCAGTGTACGTGATTTCTTGCCTTTTATCACGCGGCATGTGGCTGTACGCCCTTTAAATTCAAAGCTGGTGTTACCGTCAACCGTTATACGAAGCCATGTATAGTTAAATATTTACAAATTTCAAAAAGATAGACATGTTTATGACAGGATGAACAAAAGAATGTGTCATAACGCCTACGAGAGGCACTTGGAAGGAAGCCTATAGACATTATGCAAGTTCAAATGTCACGTATATACCCAAGTGCCGCCACAAGACACAAGCTTGTACAGTCGCCGCCAGATATTTCGGACTGCCCCTGCTCCACAGTGCGCCAATATACCGGGTGTTTGTGTGAAGGCTTTAGGTAATATTTAAAAACAGATGGTTAAAAATAAAATGACGGTTCCTTCAGAGGCATGCCGTAAGTGATGGCGAGCATAAGGTGACGGATAATGCGCGGTAGTTAGTCGCCAATTAGTGAAAATCTATTCACTTTCAAACTTTTAATTTTAGTGAGCTCACCGAAATTGGGAAATTGGAGCGAGCTTTTGAACACATCGAGCTCCGCGATGGGAGAATGCGAAACGCATCCGCAGTTTCAAGTATCTCGAAATTCAAAGTATGCATTTTATGTCACGCACAGCTAAACATTGACAAAAACAGTCTGCACACAAAATTTCTGCCCTGTGCTGGCGTTAAAGAAATTATTGTACCATTGAAATAGGATTTTTCAGACTGTTTATTACTCGGCTATTGTTGTGACCACGTCTGCGTGCGATAAATTGTTTCATGACTTTAGTTACCCAAGACCGCCCTCGTAAAAACTGGAAAGCAAAAAAAAGAAGAGCTTGCCCCGTATCACAGGTAACTTCAGAGATACATATGCACTTCCGTAACGAGGATTTAACTTAATACGCAGCACTGTGAGCAGCAGCAAACTTGGAATAGTAGATAGTGACAAGCAACAAGCAGTTTTATTGCGATAGCAATTATTTGGACACTCCAGGCTAATTTTCGCTGGCGACGTGGGTTCCGTGTAAAGTTCAAGTCTGATATGCGATCGCGCCCCGCGTGCCATATGCTGTTGGTGCGAGGGAAATCTTGCGAGGGAGCGCCAAGAAGGATGGCGGCTTGATGCGCACGGTCCCTCTGGGCACCCAATGTTGGAGCTCCCTTGATCAAGTAATCAAGCTCCCCTGATCAAGCAAGTAGATCGAGGTTGAGCGCGCGCCTCCTACTTTGGCTTGGCAATGGCTGCGGGTGGCTGTCTATGCAGATGAGAGCACGCGATCCACGCTTCGTATCTTGGAAGTAACCTGCAAAAGCTCACGGCTTCCAAGACCTCGCGAGCAAACATGCGAGTGCGCGCGATATCTCTAGTGTTGCAGGTCGCCTGATGTCAAGTTTTCGGGGAAGTATTGAACACAACAAGGCAGCACGAAGCGTTAGCTCCCCTCTGTTCGTGCTCTTCATCCCCCCAGCATGGTGACATATGTTTGCAGCATACCCAGGAATCCTGGACATACATTTAGCTTTTTCTCCACCACGTGGCGTATCGATCTTAAATATTCGAAATTCGGGCCGTGACGTATGCCATGACGCGAAACTAAGGAAAACATAATAAAAAGAAGCACACACCCCCGAGACTGTTGCTTCACGTCGGTACGAGCGCAATTATGTATCAGCCTTATCTTGAAGACAACCTTGCTACTTGCTCGCCTGGCAATGAATCGATGATATTGCTAGACTGCTTGCCAGACAGCTCGTCGGCGTTACAGGTGAGATGTATGGCCGAGATAACGGCTCCCACAAAAGCTTCCGTTGAGTTTCCTTTCTTCACTGTTTCTTTTTTTCTTATTATTTGTGAACCACTGCGGCTGCGGGCTTCCGTATAGTCAGCGTTATGTTTTTGTGTTTCCTAGAGAACCGGCTTGATGCAATAAGAGGAAGCTTTAGCTCTCCTTGCTAGACTCCTTGCCAGACAGCTCATCGGCATTCCGGGTGAGATGCATGGCCGAGATAACGGCTCCCGCAAAGCTTCCGTCGGGTTTCCTTTCTTCGCTGTTTCTTTTTTTTTCTTATTATTTGTGAACCACTGCGGCCGCGGGCTTCCGTACAGTCAGCGTTATGTTTCCTGGGTTGCCTAACGAACCGGTTTGATGCAATAAGAGGAAGCTTTAGCTCGGGCCTTTCTTCGATGCCGGCTGCTCAAATACATGTAAAATGCATAAATAAGAGACATATCTGCAACACGGAACACGTAAACCGCTCCCTTTTCGCTACCCACACGTCCACATTGAAATCACCGACAACGACAACAGAGGTAGCGCCATCGCAGCTAATTCACGCAAAGTATTTCACTTGCAACTGCGATCTCATTCTTTGATAATGTCAAATCGATGCACGTGCGCCGCTGGGTGGTCAGTTGGGCCCGATTGGTGTGGTATCGCAAGGGATATGTCTGCAACACGGAACGCGTAAACCGTTCCCTTTTCGGTACCGACACATACACATTGAAATCACCGCCAACGACAACAGGGGTAGTGTCAGCGAGGCTAATTCACGCAAAATGAGTAGCCATGAACCTTACGGGACTTTGAGTCATTGCAATTTTTGCTTGCTTAAAGGGGTATGAGCCATTGATGATGACATTTTTCGACGTGCTGTTCTGTATGTTATATGCGTGATTAGAAACAATTTAAGCACTGTTCGCTACACATTGCTGAGTGCTTGTAACCTCTGCCTTACGGGTTTATGAGGCATTGCATTTGTTCCTTGCTTACGGAGGTATGAGCCATCGATGATGATAGTTTTTGTTCACGGAGAACAAAAATGCACGGAACTGTAGCCATATAGAGCTTCGCAGTGAAAGCGAAACAGGGCGTTTTGGCTTTGAGCGTTACTTCTTTTTCAGAGGATAAGTGCGCGAAATATGGAGTTAGTAGATTGACGACTCGCAATTTTGGAATTCTCTTTGTTCTTCACTATCACTTCTACGTGACACTAAAGACATGCTACATTTTCATTGAGTGAATACGCGTAAAAAGACGATATACTCTTGCTCCGCTTGCGTTTACCCTTCTAACACGATATTTTATGAATCACAACCAACATTTTCCTCTAACATATTGCAAAATAGAGGAACATGGATATGTCTCAAGAGAAAAGAATATTTTATTGCTTATTATTCAGGTTTCACCGGACGGCAGAAAAAGGAAATTCAACAAAAAAATATCCTTAGCCTATTTCAAACTTTGTCCACTTCGAAACGATTCATTTGAGCTCCTGCTTTGCACGCTGATACCGACTAGAGGAAAAGCGAGAGAAAGATAAGCAAATAAAAAAGATAAGAATAGTGAAGGAATAGCCAGAGTGGACAAACTCCAAGAGCAATGACTGCTAACAGTCGCAAGCGTTCGTATATAGTCAGCAGTCCTTTTCGAGAAGCCCAGTTGGTCATTGTGGCCTTGAGTATCTATTACTATTAGGGACAAGTTCCCGATACATTTTCCTCCGAGCGCAGCCTGCCATTCAAGCGGCTAATAGTGAGCCCCTGGAGTCGGGCGTGGAGCGTCAGGTGTTGAGTGTCCAGCCTCCGTAGATCTAACGGGACGCGTCGGCCTAGAAACAACAGGATGGTTGCTAATGCATTTTGATGACTTGGATATGTTTGTCAGGAGACCTGCCTGTCTTCTAACGTCTTATTATACTGGCGTTCCTGTACAGCAAACTCAGTTCTGAAGGGACGCGCATCGTAACATGTGGTAGTGTGGCACCTATGTAACGGATCTCTCCTACGCATGTAAGCCGAGATACGCTATTACAAACTGCCTGTTTAAGATAGCGTTTCGCTGAGCCCATATTCTTAGCATTCCCACAATTACAAGAGTCAGAAGTGTGACCTGTTCTCTTAGTTGTAAGTTGTCACGACAACGGAGTTGTAATTCACAGCGCCTGCCTCTAAGAAATACGCTATGGAGTATGGCCGATGACGAAATAATTGCCAAGAATGGTATTCAGGACGCGTTTATTACCATGAACTGCGGGCGCCTATACCACTAGAAAGGACGGATGGTGGGTGGTGACTGCAATCGTTTGCTCGCCACATGACACATCTACACTGGAATTCAACTGGTTTCACCAACGCCCTCTTGTATTCTGTGGACCTTTAATTGGGACTTCGCCTGCCACCAGGACTCCTCTTCTTTTCTCTTGATGTCGCTCGCCCCTTTCGCAACGTGCTAAGACTTGCGTCTCCCAGCACTCAGCACGACATTTTCTTTATAATTTATTAAATAACATATTAATTAATCATTACTAATTAATAAATCATTCATAAATAATTTATGAAGAAAATAGCGCTTCCTCACCTCCGTAATCACCGTCTCTCTCACGTAGATTCTGTGTATATTTTTGGCAACGGAGCGACAAACCTAGGCCTTAGTGTTGCACAGAGAAATGGGGTATTATGATCTTTAATGAAAAACGAATAATTACATGATATCAATTCAGCAGCAAGTCATTCCCATAGTCAAACAATGTAAATACTTGTGCGTATATACAAGGTATCCAACGTACCTTGAGCCAAACATAAAAAATATGTAAATGCAGCGTAGCTGGACAGAACGAAGGTAGTGTTGTTTGTCGTCGCTTAGAGACACTTAGATATCTTTTTTATTCCACCTATTAGATAATTACTCTTAATAATTCAACTCCTCAAATATTATAATTATATGGAAAGTGTCAATGAGAAAATCGTAGAGCAAAACGAAAAACTCCCGATACAGGTTTCTGTTGCTCCACTACATAAAAGTGTTTTTCCGTAAGTGAAAGAAGCCCACGAATACACCTAAAGTGCCTCGAGTGGCCAGTCTCACGGCAATTTCGCGTGCATTTGTGGGCTTCTTTCACGCTCGCAAAAACACTTTTATGTAGCACTTCTGCTGTCTGTCTGTCTGTCTGTCTGTCTGTCCGTCTGTCCGTCTGTCCGTCTGTCCGTCTGTCCGTCCGTCCGTCCGTCCGTCCGTCCGTCCGTCCGTCCGTCCGTCCGTCCGTCCGTCCGTCCGTCCGTCCGTCCGTCCGTCCGTCCGTCCGTCCGTCCGTCTGTCTGTCTGTCTGTCTGTCTGTCTGTCTGTCTGTCTGTCTGTCTGTCTGTCTGTCTGTCTGTCTGTCTGTCTGTCTGTCTGTCTGTCTGTCTGTCTGTCTGTCTGTCTGTCTGTCTGTCTGTCTGTCTGTCTGTCCGTCCGTCCGTCCGTCCGTCCGTCCGTCCGTCCGTCCGTCCGTCCGTCCGTCTGTCTGTCTGTCTGCCTGTCTGCTTGGACCGCTAGGTACGTGCTCATTTCATTTCTGATGACACCAGGAAAGCAAGCCTGATGCCACGAACGCTCAGAAATCTATTAGGGAGAGCAAATAATGCTCCCGCACACCTTTTGTAATGTACCCTGGCGCTGAGGCGTTTCTTGCACAGTGTAGGAGAATATATTGTAAAGAGAGAGGTTCACGGTTGGGCGCATGCGTTCTCAGGTCAGCAACTTGAATTGCGCCAAGAAAACCTCTCCAAGCATTCGCACCTGCTTTATCAGATGCCTACTGCACTATCAATATACAAGCGGTCATTTTTAAGGACACCAAATTTTAAGAAATAGATCAATGTAAATCTTCCCGACATTTTGATTGTTATCCGACTATTCAGATGATAACCTCCGGATACGGAGCAAGTTGAGTAGTTGTGTGCGTAATTCACGAAGGTATGTTAATTATGCTTTAAATAATTCATCTCGTGTGGCTAAAGCAAATGAGGAGTTTGGAGCCTGTCTTCGAGACTGTGTAGTTGAATGAAATATGTTTAATAAACATGCTCCTGTAACAGCTAAGAACAAATATTTTGGAATTAAGTGCTCTCTGAAAGCGGAACTGACGCGGAAAAAGATCGTGGGTGACATCGACCTTAACGCTTCCAGCCTTTTGAGATATTGTCATGGATGATACGGCTCGGTGAGCATATTCCTTGCGGCCAGACGACTGTCGATTTTCGTTCAGATCTTTTTCTGAAGGCAAGCCGTTTAAAGTTGAAACATCAATGTAGCAACGAACGTGTGCTGCCGGAAGCTTGCTTGATCGCGGAAACGATACACGATTGAATGATAGTGCAGATTTAGCATGTTATTGCCCTTAAGACATTGCGCAGCCGCCGATGGAAGCAAGATAACGAAAGGGAACCGCTTGGCAGCTTCTTACGGGGCCGTGCCACCCAAGAGCAGAAATACTGGCGTCACAGGCGCTTTTTCTTTTTTGTCTGTTTCGCTTTAGAAAGAGATAGTGCTACAAATGCAGTGTTATTCGTTCTTCTCTCGTGGATTTAAATACAGGTTTTAAAGATCTCCACATCGCGTTTGTTTCCAAGAGTAAGTGTAAGCCGGAAAATGTTCGCTCACACCCGCAAACACACAAACACCCTCGCACGCACACACACAAGCACTGCCCTCGAAAGAACGCACACTCTCTTCCTCACACGCACGCACACACTCTATCCATCGCACGCACATATAGATATACACACACAAACACGCACACTTTTGTCCGCAGGCATGCATGCTGAAATACGAACACACACGGCCGCACAGGTGCACATTCGCATGCCGCCATGCATGCACCGCAAGCACGCAAGCGCACGCACACATGCATTAACCCGTGCGCACACGCTCACGCACGCCCAGATGCAGGCATCCATACAAGCCGCGAACGCTCACACACGCATACATGCACTCGCGCGCAAGCATATGCATATACGGAGGCACTAGCACGCGCACACTCTCTCACCCTCGCACACACACGCACACACACACTATCTCTGCCTCGCGCTTACACACGTTTTCTTCACCTCGCACACGAGCGCACTCTCACTCGAACGCAAACGCACTCTCCCTCCCACGCATTTACTCTCTCTGTATCAGTCATACACGCACGCACGCACGCACGCACGCACGCACGCACGCACGCACGCACGCACACACACACACACACACACACACACACACACACACACACACACACACACACACACACACACACACACACACACACACACACATACACACACACACACACACACACACACACACACACACACACATAATGAGCACGCAAAGACATCCATGCGCACAAAACACGCACACATTTGTTCGCATTCGTGCATGCTGAAACTCGAAAACGCACGTTGGCACGCGTACACGTTCACACGCGCCCACACAAGCACCGCAAGCGCGCGCACACCCGTACGCACACGCAGGCATGCACACACGCCGCGAACGCTCACACGCGCATACACGCACTGGCGCGCATGGAAACGCAAATACCGAGGCACACTCAAAGTCAAAATAAAGATCTTTCATTCAAATAGCTGCGTATCCAGCGAAAAGAGCGTCCACCAATCCCTACAACTTCTAAGACGTCCAGAATTGCATGGCGATGGACATTGTTGGTTAGGGTAAAGTGATGTGATGCCCTTATGTGAAGCACTGTGATGCCCTGTTTTCCCAAGTATTCCAGGCTCCTGACTAACTCCTCCTTCCCTATTGAAGTGCTGCTTGGCACTGCAGCTGACTATGAAAATCATGCCATTAAGAACTTGGAAGCAGTGGGCTGAATCATTTGCGTTTGTTGTTACTTGTCTGTCTGGCTTGTACTTGTACACAGTGCAAGATTGGGTTAACCTGTGTGCAATGTAGACTGTACGTGAAGTACTTTGCACTGTGCCCTGGTGAATCATAGCGGTCATCACCAACCAAGTCAGCCTCGGTGCCTGCCATTTTGCTTGCTAAGCAAACCTGCTGGTCTATGACAAGCTGTGTACCAAAATAATTTGGAATTACCTCTGTAATAAGATGGTACCAAAAGCTATGTGCCAAGATAATTTGGAATTGCATCAGTAATGAGATATGACTATTCGCATTGAAATGTTCTCTCTTTATTGTGTGATAGCACTTGGTTCAAGGTACTTCTAATGTAGCATAGTCATTCCACTACGAATTTTTCATGCAATGACAAAGCCTCTTCCACAGTTACAGGCTTTGCTTTAGTTCACTAGGCGAATAGTATAATATGGTTTGCAAATTGTTTCTAGATGTCACATAAGTTGGCAAGCATAAGTACATATCAACGAATATAATTTGAAACTGGGGGCAAGTAGATATCTTGAAATTTTGAATTTATTGAGAATTATACTGAAAAACTTGCTACATTGACTACAGGCTAGTAGCAGTAGTAGCTAGTAGCTATTGACTGCAAGCCAAGCTAGTAGTCTTAGCTCAAAATGAGTATATCTTAGAAAATATCGAAAATAGAACTTAGTTCTGGGTATCTTTGTAGAGTTTAAGAAAGCTCCTGATCAGATTAACCATGAAGACCTACTAAACAAACTTTACTGTCACAGTGTTCGCGGCACAGCCCCCTCATTAGTGTCGTCGTATTTACAACGCAGAACACAGCTTGTCGAGGTCAATGGCTATTCTTCTGCAACGTAACTGCTTACTTCGGGCGTTCTCCAAAGAAGCATCTTGGGCCCATTTGTTTTTATTCCATACATAAATGAGATCACCCACACTAACAAAGCCGCATGACATAATTTAAACAAACCGACAAGAGTTTGTTCGTTCCTGGTGAATGGTGCATCGATATATTTGACAACTCAAATAGCATCCTGCGTTACTTGAAAACTGGTTCATTAAAAACAATTTATTACTAAACCTTAGGGAGACCAAAACAATAATATTTCACCCTAGGAACAAACACATTTAGATGGCCTCTCTTCTGTCAACAATACGGAAAGTGAAGTTGCGAGATCCTTTAAAGCTTTAGGTGTAGACTTTCCTGAACATTTCTCATGGGATGCACGCATCGATTATAAAACAAGCTTCCCCAACTCGTCGACTTTATGCGTCACCACTGCAAATTACTTCCGCTATCAATTAAGCTAGTTTTGTACAATTAACTTCTCTGCCCTAACTTCGGAACTCAAGCCAGAGCGATCACAACCGCAAATAATAATAATATATTATTATTATTAATTGTTGTGAAAATGATTAGTAATTAGGCTAATTTGCAAAGTACCCTACCTTTCCCACATACGACTCCTGTTTCAGTATATCCGGGTTATCAGTGTAGCTTCACTGTATAAATTCAGGTTCTTGTTCCTTTATACTTTGGGAATAGTATAGAATGACAATTTTTTAAATTCACTTAGCAAAATATTAGGTTAATCTGAGTGCTTTCCACGCTTTCAATCCTGAGTATAAGAATATAGACTATTGCCGCAGAAGCAATAGAAAACAAATTCTTTGGTTCTGGCTTCCCACACTGTTAAATGATTTCTTACGTATTCCTGACATGGCTATTATTTCCATTTTTGTGAACACTAACACGATATATTCTTGTGACTGAAAGTTTGGCCCTTGCTCCGATTTTATTGTTTCTCTTGCATTACTTTCATAGAACATCTCTTCCATCCTATGCTTGTATACTGTGCTGCTTCACATTTGTTTCCATACTTCGTGATGAACAAGAGGAAACGCCGACCAATAACTAAATAGAAGCATTTAGTGATCAATTAAAACATGTTTGGATTACAAACTATGGTCGCGTATCGAGGTGACAATGGTTGTGAACAAGGCTCCCATGTGGGGGCATAAACGTTTACTCCTTTCTTCATTGATGTTCTTTTTTTAGTTCTTGCTCGACGTTGATTTTTTCATCATGCCTCTCCCCAACCAGACTAGATTCTGTCGAGCCCTGGATTTCATTTCCATATTTCCTCTTTTATTCTTCTTCTTTACATCTGACTGAACATTAAATTGATTGTTAAAATGTTTAGGTAATGTGCATAGGGGATCCCATATTGGATAATATATAATGTGTTGGAGTATTATTGTTCTATCTAGCTTGTAATGCAAGTGTAGCTTTATAAATATTTAAACACTCATATTTGTGTGCATGTAATGAATCTTGCCCGTTTGTTTGTTACTAGATATTTGTCCTTAGCATGCTTTGACTTCAAGCTATGCATTGCTGCCAAATACGGGGGCAGACACTTCCTTCAAGATGCTTAGTGCAGTAGCTTCTGTGCATCTCGTCCCTTCTTGCTATGAAGAAAAAATAAAGTTGTTTTAATTGAAACTTTTGATACCCGGCAAAGTAGGGTGCCTTTATTTTTTTAAAAGAAAGAAAAAAACTATGAAAGAGGGCACTTATGTGTGGAGTACACAAGATGACGCGAGGATGGTGCGTCGCGAGGCAGTGAGAAATAGACGATGAAGATGACGAAGTGCTGCGTGACTTTGGTACGAGCGCACCAAGCGCGACAACTTAAAAAAAATAAAAACAAGTACCAATCGGCGAGGCACACGGGATGAAAGCGAAAAGAAACGAGGGCAGTGGGAGGAGAAGACACGCCGGCGGTTGGAACAGGTGAAGGCGGCTAGGGTGCCGAGGTGTGAGCTTGACGGCTGCTTGGACACGGGCTCACGAGGCCTCTGCCTGGCCGGCTCTGCTCTTGCCGATGACCGGGCGTCTTCCTGCCGCAGGCTGCGGTCTGCACGACAGTTAGCGCTCTCCGGAAGCCGGATGACGAGTCGCGGAAGAGTGGGGTGCAAGGCTACTGAACCTGGATTCCTAGGCCTTCCACTCCACCACACCGGGCCTGCCGGAGAAGCTCGAGACGTCGGCCTCTGACGACTTCTCGACGATAAGGCGTTGGTTGAGCACGTCGTCACGCTGGCTCCCTTCCTCACCTGCGTCACCTGTTCCCTTCCTCCGACCTCATGCTTCATTTTGCTGGTGCTATACCGACATGGACTCTCTTGGCGGGATGGAGGGTGAGGGGCTATTCTGTAAGTATCCATCTAGTGTACATGCCATTTTGGTCTGCTGTTGATCTTCTTCTTGGCTGGGCTGAGGTACGTGTCAGAAGGAGAGAGGTGCCATGAGCTAATCAGCACTTCAGCAGCAGACGAAATGGACATGCCCACTAAGTGGACACTTATAGAGTAGTCCCCCTGGACTGCCATCACCGCCTATAACCCGTGAACACCTTACTTGCACACGACCTCTGCTTGATTTGTTGCCACTATAGGTAACTTAGTGAACTCTATCTTTGCTCTTGAACTTATCAGTGTGTCTCGTGGTATAACTGTCACTGTAATTTCTTTGCTTTCTAATTCCTAGCCCCTGTAAATAAGGGAGTGGCATTTTCTAATGATAAAGTTATCCTTGCATGTGGCTTGCAGTCAGCCTTGTCTGCTATTGGAAGCACCGAGACGCAACACTTCGGATGCGTTTTCTGTCAATCTCTAAAGAACCTAATCATCACAGACTTACACCTAAACACCAGTGGGCGATGAAACAGTTTCGTAATTTTTCTAAAGCAGATGACGGATCAATAATTGATACTCTGCATGGCCTTGAGATATGATAATTTCAATACAAGTAATTCTAATGTTCATGATATGTAGCTTTGTTTTAAAGGTATAGTTCAAAATTGTGTACAGCGATTCCTCACTTTGATATCTAAAAAAGTTGAAAATCACAAGCCTTGGATAACAAAGAAAGAAGCCTTACAGCTGAGGCAAAAGTTGAAATGGTTAAACAAAAGTCGTACAAAGCGAGCATTCCTATTTTCAAAACACAGATTGGTGACATGTGCGAATAAATAAAAGGAACAAGTCCTCTGGACAAACAAAAATATTACAATGACAAATTACCAGCATTTATTAAAACCTGGCCCAACAAATTTTGGAGCCAGGTCAGTCCAGGCACGTGCTGTACTAGTAAAATCTTGATGAGGGCTAGTTGGTTCATACTTAGAACTGAGGTGAAACAGCGCGAAAAAGACGAGGACACAAGGAAACAAATACCACAGACAAGCGCTGACTGCCAACTGGAAGTTTATTTGAAATTCACCGGACATTTACACCTTTTTCAGCATAGGCATGCGCACGTCAGTCGTAAGAACATCTGCAAATCAACATTTTAATCTTTCTTCCAAAAATGTGATTTAAGATCTAAGAAAACCTTGTTGCGTTACGACAGCGCACACTCTAAATTGATTAAGAGAGGCATAGCAACAGCGTGCATCAAGGCAGCACTTACTAAGTCATGTGAGCATGAGTGCGATCAAAGTTTTTTAAATCAGATATCGCGACTACAGAACGCAGGCTTTCCAAGTTCTGTGATCACTTCAGTATGCGAAGCCATTTTGCAGAAAGAGAAAAGAAGTTCCGATGCTTCCCAAAAAGAAGACAAAGACAAAAAACAAGCGCATGTGGTGCCATACCTACATAAGTTGTCGCACAATCTGAAGAAGATTTCCAATAGACACAATATTAATTTGGTTTTCAGTGCCCCGTGCAAGTTGTCCTCGATATGTAATCGCATGAACAAGCGCGAAAGGCACATGTGCACCACAAATCATAAAACTCGTTTCACTGAGTGCAGGCGCAATGTCATCTATCAAATACCGCTCAGCTGTGGAAAATCTTAAATAGGTCAAACGGGACAGTGCTTCAATGAACGAGCTCGTCAGCACAGTACTAACCTAAAGAATGGCTATGGGAGTCATTTAGCTGGACACTGTAACAAGTGTCAATGCACCCCCATATTTGAAAAGACAAAATTCATAGGGAAAGGAAAGGGTAAGAAGGAAAGGGAAATAGTAGAGGCCTTTCATATAACTAAGGAAGGAGATAAATGTATAAGCACTCCCTCTCCTGCCTTGTCGGAAAAAGAAATCACATTTTTGGAAGAAAGATTAAAATGTTGATTTGCAGATGTTTTTACGACTGACGTACGCATGCCTATGCTGAAAAAGGTATAAATGTCCGGTGAATTTCAAATAAACTTCCAGTTGGCAGTCAGCGCTTGACTGTGGTATTTGTTTCCTTGTGTCCTCGTCTTTTTCGCGCTGTTTCACCTCAGTTCTACGAGCTCTACCGACGCATTTCTTTTAAATGGAAAATTCGCAACTAATGACGCTGCTGTTTCTACGGCTTTTCATAACCATTTTAATAGTGTTTAAATTAAGGATGACGCCTATCTTCCGTACTTTAACGTAAATCTACCTCCAGTATAAGATTTCACCTTTTTTGATGAAGGTGATTTTAATTTATTGTTTATACTAGATATTGCAAATACCGAATGCTTTCCTAAAACGGTACGCAGAATGGTGAGCGAAATAATTTTGTTTGTTGTGCACTATATCTCTGAACGAAGGTGCGTTACATGAAGACTGGTTGATTTCCAAAATTAAGCCTCTGCATAAAACAGATGACAAAACATAATTTGAAATTTACCGACTAATGTCGCTAACCTCAACAGCCTGCACAATTTTATAGCACATAGTTCATAAACACATTGTTGAATTTTTTTGAAGTACACAATGTACTAACAAGTGCACAGAATTGGTTTCGACGTGGATATTCAACTAGCAGACAACTTCTTGAAATCATCCGCGATTTTGCTACAGCATCATATGAAGGAAAGCAGGTAGATGCCATTTAATGGACTTTCAAATGACTTTTGATAAAGTTTCGTACAAAACATTACTCCACAAATTGTAATATATTCTAAAATATGTAAGATTGCTATTATGGATACGAGCCTGCCTTTATTATCGACAACAATATGTTTCCCTAGATGAACCCCATCTTGGTAATGTCCCTGTTTATTCCGGCGTTCTCCAGGGCTCCGTCACTGAACCGCTTTTGTTTCCGTTGTTTAATAATTATATTTTTTGCACCAACCTTTCCGTAAATGTGAACTCGTATGCTGAAGATTGTGTGTTGTACATGAAAAGATTTTCAGGTAAGGATCAGATTAGGCTGAATAATAAATTTGACAATGTGATTGCTTGGTGCCAGGAATTACAAATAGAAATTAATTACCGTAGAACAGCCTATATGAAAATAAGACTTCTATGCTCTCAGTATGGCACTAATAGCGTCTCTCTATCAGAAGCTACAAAATACACGTATTTTAAATTGGGGATAACGAATAATCTAAGTGGAAGCAATTATATATATATTGACCCAATTACGGGAAGCTGCCTTCGTAGAGCCTCGTTCGCATGATAGCATATAAAACACGCAATGGCAATGTGCAGTGGCAATGTGGGATCCTTTCACTAAGTGTGATATTAGTAAACCAGAAAATGCACAAAAGAAAGCCTTGCGATTTATCTACAACTCTTACGGGCAGATGTCAGTCACTGCGCTGTTGACAAGTGGCCTGGAATCTATTGTGGACAGAAACCGCATTGGTCGTCTAAAGTTGTTCTTACAGTCCTTGAATGGACATCTAAAATTCAACACCTCAGTTATAACTTGCGTATTCTTCGGGTTACGCATCTCGCCAGCGACACAGTAAAATAATACCTTTACCTTCACGGAATAATTGTTATAATGCCTTTTTCTTAGGACTGTTATTGACTGGAATAATTTTTTACTGATGTCGTATCACATAGCATACGGTCATTGTTCGAAAGCAGCGTGACTTGACCCTCGCTAATTATTGCGTTGTATTATACGTTATACTGAATAACTTTATATAATGTTATTGTACTTTTTTGTGTTGTATATTGCTGTGTTGTATTCTATCTTGGTTATTCATTCATGCCTGAACCTTTTGCAGTCTTCTGTACCCAGCATGTCAAGATCTATTAAAAAAGATGGCAGTATTCATAAAATGAATTAGGATGAAGCCTGAACGTCTTGGCAAGTTTTACTGGATATAACGTCATCAATACTCAGCCGAAGATAGCGTTTTCGTCTTGAACAAAACAGTCTTTATTTTCGTACTAGCCTAGCAATAACATTAACAGAGCCAAAGCACTTGATCTGTAAGCAGACACCACTTGACAAGGCTCTATTTCACAGGTGAAGTATGGGGCCAAGCGCTGGCTTCACTGATCTGCTTGTAAGAAGCGGCGGGAGCTTCTACTCCAGCAAATTCGGTTCTATGGGATGTCTGAAACAGCTAGCTGGTGACGGCACGAGAAACGGACACATGCGATCGTGGTCTAAGGTTGCGAGAATATACACAGTTATCGCCGCGTTCATTTGGAGCTCGCGATGTGAGTTTATATGAGGCGTGATAAGATAATGTTTTCATTCCGCTTGAACGTGATAGGTTGTCACTTGCTCACCTCTTTGCCAGACAAATTGCTTCTCCTTTGTTTTAACTTCGTGGAGTCGAAAACCCATTTTTTTGTGCCGAATGTAACTTCCCCAAAAGCAACCATCCCAAATGCAACTGCCCCAAATGCAACTAAAATGCGACGTGAAATTCAACCTTGAGTTTTTCTCAAAGAATTACTTGAAGCAATTTATTTTTTGAAAGTACGATTAAGCCTGGAGTTTATTCTCAGTGGTTCCCGCAAAGCAATCTCTCATGCATTGGTGCAACTAGTCTTTCTGGTTCACTTCTATCGCGTACCTCAAGTGCAATGTCATTATCAGGATGTTCTCTGGAGGATGTGCATTCATCTTGGGAGATTGAGCTACAACAAGATTTAATTCGTTCTCTTCCATTTAGAAATGCCGGTGACCTCCTTTTCGATTTGATTGTGTTTCTCGTTTCGCGTAGCCTCTGGCGGAACAGGATGCGTGATGATTGTCCCAAAATCCCGATATGTACCAGATCCTCTCTCCTGGACTATACAGCTTATGTGCGGGTTACTTATGCTGCTCAGGAGGAGCCGCCAGAATTTATGTCGATGCGTAATGCATACGCATGCTTAGATGGATGGATGGATGGATGGATGGATGGATGGATGGATGGATGGATGGATGGATGGATGGATGGATGGATGGATGGAAAACTTTAATGAAGGTCCTGAGGTACGCGACTCAGCGCGCTGCGTGCCGCTTCTACGTTGGGACAGTCAGGCCATGCCTGACCGCCGCATCGTGGGCCGTCTGGACAGCCCATAGTTGCGCCCCGGCATCGAGGCTCTTGATAGTGGAGAGCCACTTGTCCTCATTGATTTAGTCTGTGTCTCGTAACGAGGAGCAACGCCAGAGCATATGGTCTAGGCTAGTGAAGTCATTGCAGTGCCTGCAAGAACTAGTGGCTTAGGTGTCGGGATAAAGCTTGTGGAATAAAGCCGGGCTGGGATACGAGCCTGTTTTCAATAATCTGAGGGTCAATGCCTGCGCTCTATGTAACTTCTTCTGTGGAAGGGGAAAAGCTCTCCTGCCGAGATAAAAGTGCTGCGTAATTTTATTGTATGTGGTCGTT
Organism: Dermacentor andersoni; assembly: GCF_023375885.2. Classification (NCBI taxonomy): domain Eukaryota; kingdom Metazoa; phylum Arthropoda; class Arachnida; order Ixodida; family Ixodidae; genus Dermacentor; species Dermacentor andersoni. The sequence goes on along the minus strand of NC_092816.1, from coordinate 96,498,869 downwards.
TGATCTGTGTTCTCCACCACTGCGGGTCGGCGTTGGAGTTTTCCATGGTCGCGGGAAACGAGACCTCGCGCCTTGGAGTGAGCCAGCTCGTTGAGGTTTGTGGGGCCTCCCATGATGGATCCCATGTGAGCGGGGAACCACGTGAGAGTGTGGGTGGCGATGCTTTTGCCGTCGACAATGCGACAATCTTCCTTACACATGGCGCCAACGCTGCCCTGGAGTCGCTGAAGATATTGGCATGTTTGTGGTCCAGGAGGGCCAAGGCAATGGCCACTTGTTCGGCCGCACGCGATGACGTGCTTCGTACCGAAGCGGCGTTAACGGTCGAACTTCTGCGGTTGATCGGCACTACCATGAAATTGTTGCTGTTGCAATACTGGGCAGCGTCAACGATGCAGCTGCCGCCAGGGAATTCTGTCGCGGGGCGTAGGAGCACCACCGCCCTGGCCTTCCTTCTTTCTACGTTGCGCTGGGGATGCAAATTGCGCGGAGCGGGCGATATGATGATGTTATCTTTCTGCTCTTTCGCACGTACTGTGCGACTGCCCAGCATATATGCTGGAGCGAAGGACATTAGACAGTTTCCTAGCCAGCGTTGGCAGACAACTACTGTCGGAGGAAGCTATCCTCGGCCCATGGCCTAACACTGCAATTTCAGTGCGTGCAACAAAAGTTTTGTTGAAGTTCCTGCAGGACACCAAGCTCGAAGAGCGGCTCTAGCGAGGCAACTGTCTCATGTACATAAGCACTCACCACTTCTCTTATCATCATCATCCATCCCGATACTTTCACTCCCCTTCCCTCTTCCCCAGTGCAGAGTAGCAGACTATAGCGCACTAGCTCAGGTCGACCTCTCTGTCTTTCCTATCAATAAATTCTATTCTATTCTATTATTCTGCTCTTTCGGAAGGCCCTGGTAGGCGTCTTCGACAGTGACCGGGGGGACGCCCATCTCTGTTAGTAGTCGTCTGCCTGCCCTGGTGCCGGAGAGTCTGAGAACCTGTGCCCTTTCTTGTGCTTCTGCAATTTCTCACAGAGTATTATGAATACCCAACTGCGGGAGTCGGTCGGTACGTGTGTAGTTTGGTAGTCCGAGCGCGCTCTTGATCGCTCTCCTTATCATGGCATTTAGCTTGTCTCGTTCGGCCCTCTTCCAGACGTGCATGGCCGCTACGCACGTGAAATGGCATAACAAGAAAGCGTTGACTAGCCTTATCAGATTCTCTTCGCTCAGGCCTCTCCTTCTGTTAGCTACCCACTTGATTAGACCGATGACGATATCTGTCTTCTTTGCTAGTTTGTGAATGGTGATGCCATTTGTGCCTGCCCCGTCGAGTGTCATTCCCAAGATTTGAATGGACGCGACTTTGGGAATCGGATCTCCGCACTTGGTGTAGAGATTAATGTCGATTTCAGGGGGGGGGGTTCTAGTTCTGTGGCTTGCGGCCCTTTCTAGTTGGGCTGTAGAGAAGGAGTTCCGATTTCTTTGGGGAGCACCGGAGTCCCGTGTCTGTTAGAAAGCGCCCTGTTGTGTCGACAGCTTCCTGGAGAGCGGCTTCGACTTGTCCGTCACTGCCAGCCGCGCACCAGACAGCGATGTCGTCCGCGTAAATCGTGTGACCGATGCCCTGGACCTTGCCTAGTTGTGTTGAGAGGTCGACCATTTCGATGTTGAAGTGGAACGGTGAGATGACTAACCCCCGGGGGGTGCCTCTTCTGCTCAGCTCCATTTTATCCTATTCCAAATCTCCAGCCTTGAGGATGGCGCATCGTTTGCTCAAGAAGACCTGGCGAAGGCATGGAAGGACGAGCCTAGGTCGAGTTTGGAGATGACGTCGAGAACGAACTCGTGACGGATGTTATCAAAGGCCTTCTTCAGGTCCAAACCAAGGATGGCTCTCGTGTCCCGAGTGCAGCGCTCCAGTATTTGGATCTTGGTAAGCTTCATGGCGTCCTGGGTGGAGAGGCCTGGCCTGAAGCCTATCATGTTGTGAGGGAAAAGGTCGTTTGTCTCGATATACTTGGCAATTCTGTTATGGATGGCGTGCTCGGCCACCTTCCCTACACATGACGTCAGTGATATGGGGTGCAGGTTGTCCAAGCTCGGTGGTTTACCTGGCTTTGGGATTAGTAGGACCTTCGTCAACTTCAGCTACTTTCTTTACAAGTTGCGCTGTTTTCAAAACTATGTTATTTGCATCAGTCATCTCCTATAGATAAATGAAAAAGTGAGTGCGATTTTGGCCTGTAATGTTTAGAGGATGGGGCTGTCGTGCCGGGCGACTGAGGTTCGATCCCGTCATATAATGGTCGATTTTTTTACGTTTAGTTGAAGAAGCGCGAAACGATGCCAGACGTGTAAGAACCTACGCCTACCTACGTACTTACCTCAAAGTGCCTAGAACTGAGCCAAAGAGTACTTCACATTAAAAGGAAAAAAAAGGATATACTCTGCTCTTCAGATCCACTCATCTCTCTACGCGACAGTGGCCAGCTCCGACCTCGAAGATCAGCAACGGCTGATTTCGAGGGCCCAGGACGCGGCCCAGGCTCAAGGCATTCTGGAATGAGGACGCCTCTCCAAAGCTGCATTCACCCAATAAAAATGTCTATTCTATCTCCCCACCACTGCTAAAAAAAGTGAATTATAGCAATAACTATAAATGCAAACTAGAAACAAAACCTAATATGGAAGAAATGAGAGAGCTAGAGCAATCTTTTATTTCAGAACCCATGCAAGCAATCAAAGTAGTCATGCGGTTGAGGAACATATTCAGGAATGGTAATTCAAGAATGGAATAATTGGGTTGCCTATAGTGTCTAGTGGCTTTCACAGATTCTTTTAGACTGAAAATATTGCACCTTGAGCAAGAAAGATAGAATATTGAGATACAGACATTTCATTCAAATGAAACAAGGTTGGTCGAAGTTAAGAAATTTCCAAGCAAAACACGTTGTGCACACACCTTTGCTGCTACATTATAAATATTTATAATAAGAAATTTGCGAATGCATTGAAGTATCCTAAAATCTATGTGGAAAGTGTCGTTTCGGATACAATAATTGCGGTAGTATCTTGTATCAGTACATGAAATGCTTGTTGTTCGAGTATCTTGTATCGTATCATGATACAATTGCAAAACATCTTTGCCCAGCCCTAGCGCCAGTGAAGACTCCACTTACGCTGCATGCTTTACTAATGGTGGGTGAATATTCAGGCAAAATATGTTTCTTCGTTAAGAATATCACCTCAAAAAACCCAAGCACCCTCCATCCTACTTCAAGAAAGGAAGAACAACTTGTGGATCTTTATTTATGGCCGTGGAGATTACATACGTAAAAAAAAAGGGTGTCATGTGAGTAAAATAACATATTTGTCACTAACTGAACTGGGTATTTAGGACGGAGAATTCGCTTCAGCGCATGAAAAACTCCATTATTTGTTTGCTTTAAATAAAAATTTGAGGTACATCCAACTCAACTTAGCAAATACGATACGTCCCGACGGCTGCTAGAATCTCTAATCATTCAATCGACGCCAGCTACAATGAACCGGACACCAGGGACTATGCCTGCCGTTTACGCACGTTCATTACGTCACGTGCTGGCTATATAGGTGACGACGATTTCATGTCCAATTCAGTGAACAAGGAACCCGTACGCGGTTCCGAAACGTCAGATTATTCATCAGACTTGGTCAGTGACCGTAATCCCTTCACGATACGTTGGGATTTGTGAGGAAGCGCACACAAACGGATGATGATTGGTATGCGAGAGAGAGGCGTACACGAGGGCAGGTTTGACCGTGCACCATCGTGTCTCAGTCATATCTGCAACGACTCTGAGTCTATTGTGAGCTTATCTTTCTAATCAGCCACCGGTGTTCAAGCAAAAGAAAATGACAGCTATGAGATATTCGCTCCGTCAAGCGAGTTTTTCGTGTTGGCCGGTTATGCTTTCCGTCGAACGTCGGGCACTTCACACATATGAAATTCTTGCGTTGCACAATTTTTTCGCGGCACAGGAAGACTGCGGTAATAACTTCCTAAAATTGTCCGTACATTTACTAAATCTGGAAATTCCCAATTATTAACGAGATAGTTTGAATGTTCGCAATATTTCTACCTTTCTTGGGAAATTGTGTACAACCTTTTGGTTTAATATTTCAAGTTTCCTTTGGATTTTTATGCATTTCTTATTCCTTACCGTACGTCCGCTTAACTTAAAGCTTGTATCCCTCCGTTTTCTGCTATACCGCCTGTTCAATCCTCTGTAGCGGGTCAGCGTCAATAATTGGGAGCGCCCGAGCCGGCAAGGAAGAGAAACAAGAGGCATGGCTGGCGGTTGCGAAAGGCATATAAGTTATTTCTGAAAAAAAAAAAAGGGTAGATGTGGTTCTTGTTGCTGTAAATCATATACAGAGTCACTAATAACGTACTCACCAGCGCGGGGGGAGCGTTAGATGTCAATGAAAAACTAGGCGAAAAAGAAGAAACAGGCAGGAAGGTAAAAAATAAACAATGCTACATTGAAACAAATAAAAATGACAGGTCTCACCGAGATTTGAACTCGGATCGCTGGATTCAGAGTCCAGAGTGCTAACCATTACACCATGAGATCGAACGTTCCGACGCCGGGAATCGAACCCGGGCCTTCTGGGTGAAAGCCAGATATCCTAGCCACTAGACCACGCCGGAGACGGCGGGGCGGGAGCGAGCACTCGAACCGGCTTCCATTTGAGGCCGCCGTGCCGCGTCGTCACCGCAGCTCTTGCTGCACGGAATTCGTGCGCGGGCTGTCGGTACAGGAATAGACACTAACTGCGGGAGACTTGCAGCTTTGTTGGCGCCGGCGCCGCACGCAAGTGCTTGCGATAAAATATTATTCAAGGTCTTTGAGGATTTATCTTTGTGGTCCCCTTCTCTCTCATAATCACGGGTTCAAGCGCCAAAACTACCGCACTAGAAAAAAAAAAAAAGCTTTGGAGACTGAATGCGACCGGGCTGCCTCCTCGAAACGACACTGTAGTCACTGATGCCAAAGTGCTAGATGTGTCTGTGGTTTGCTTACCGCAGTTGCGCGTTATCAAGTGAGCGGTGCTGGAATCGCACCAGGCTCTTCAATGGATTTTTGAAGTATGTTACAGATTTATTGTTTGGCTTGCGTGCAGCAACAAACAAATATCATATATATCGTCCACATTGTCGAACTTAGTTATCTAACACTTTGTCATTGATAATCCAGCTTTAACCTTAAAAAAGGTTTGGTTGATGTGCTGCACTTTATAATCGTCGAACAGCTAGCTGCCAGCCGACGATCAAGCCGGCACTAGTGAGGGATGGTAAATTAAGTTATATGAGGAACTTGCACTTCCAGAATGATAAAGGGTCAGTTTGATCGTGACAGGGGCCTTGGTACGTAGCCAAGAAAAGACGCAGAAAAAAAAAAGGCTGGTGGCGACGCCGCGCTGAGGTTCCCCGCCATTTCACCATTACGTCATAGATTTAGAAAGCGACAACCCTGGTCAATTGTTTAACGGTAAATAGGGATGGTTTGAATGACGTCATCGCCCCGCCATCTTGAGGTACTAGCACGTCGAAATACGGGGACATATATTGATATCCTTCCCATCACGCTGGCCCACTGGGGCTGAGGTATAGGCGCAAAATTAGTGAGCAGGCTTTCGCCTCAGTTTTCTACAGCAATAATCATCATTTTGCCACTCGTTGCTGCCCTGGCCCGTCTTGGTGAGCGGAGAGGGCTGTATGGTCCCTTTTCGCGGAGTCGTTTGCACCAGATGAACGAGATGGCGCTACCGGCGCTGCGCCGCGCGTTGCCTTAGGCGAAAGCGTGCAAAAGCGCACGGATGCAGAGCCATTACCGCTTCTACCTTGCTTCTGTGCGATCAGCTGTCAGAAATGCAACTGGGTGATAATGAGGAATTTGTTGTTTTATGGCACAGGGCCAAGTATGACCAAATAGCGACACTGCAACTGGGTAATCGCTGCGGCACGGTGCTCAATTCATACTGCAATATACGGAACAGAAGTGGGAAGACCTGTGTTGCAAGAATAGTGCCTGTAATGCGCGAATAGTTTGACTGGCAATAGAATAGTGGCTGGTATATGGAAGAATGAAATGAATCTGTGTATCCAAGTTCAGGGACCGCTGATACGTACACAAGTGCTGCCTGTGTTGCCGGCCCTTGACAATACTCGTCTTTCCTCGAGGATAAAAAGAATTCACTCATCCGCCAACGTTTTATCGTTAACCTCCAGAGAAATGACTTCAACCCCGTCACGTCGGCAAGAGTAAGTAACGCTGGTTACACCGGGACAAAGTAGTAGCGCCGTTTCCTGGCATAGTAAGTTTTTCGCACGTTATCTACGCACATTTTCCCCGACACACACTCATACTTGCGCCCACCCTCGCCCACGTATCGAGAATAATTAAATGGAATCAACGCGCTGAAGCTGTCCGGTGACGAAGACACCAATGACCATGAATGTTCGAAGCTGAAAGTTTTGTGACGGTGCTAAGGAGCAAGCGAGTGGCTAGCGATAATGCGTATTTGCTACAAGCTATTACAAAGTATAAAATATCTACGTTTCAAGCCTTAATTATGTGCGGCAAGAACAAATCTACCACACATTATCACATCCCTGAGCGATATTAGCCAGAAAATAAACTATAAGCGACCGCAACGAGGAACGTTACTGAGTCAGAACATGACAAGCCACTGCTTCGAATTGATTGCCGAATAAAAAACCAAGAACAAAAGACACTATAATACTGATTTAAGTCAGAAGCGAAACGTTTGGACAGCTTGGAATACATTTCTACCCCCGCTTCTAGTACAAACACTGTATGCGCTGCATGCACCGTTTGAACAAGGTGCAATGACCCTAGAAAGCGGTTTCGTGTCCTCAAAAACTGCGGCCAAAGCTTCGTGTCATCCACCCAGTCAGAGCCCACGATATGCACCCAAAAGAGAGATTTGCTGAGCATCACCGGCGTCATGCACATCCATTGTAAACACGGAGGCAGCGCAGACAACTGAGGCAACTAATGGGCAAGTTACCACGTGATCAAACATGGCGGCTCCCGTGGGAACGCCGTGAAAATGGTCTCATGGCCGCTGGCTCTATCGCACTTCGCGTAAAGAAGGTGATGGGTGCGGCCCTGCAAACGGCAGCTATCATGCTCATGACGATAACGAAAATTTGCATCGTAAACGGCATAAACATACTGTGGGAGGTAAGCCAAGTATCGGACTGTTATTAGGCTAATAAAAAGATAAAGATAAGAATCAAATAAAAAATTTGCTAATGTCATGCGCAATATACTAGTCAGTTTCGCAGAAAGAAATAAAGAAATGCATGCTAACACATAATTAAGGGAAAAGTATAAAATAGTGTGGTAAAGGGTATTTTACAAATTCCTACCTCTTCTTCTTTTGTATTTGTCTGTGAGGAATTTGAATTTGATGAATTCATAAAGGGGATCGGGGAAATATGAGAGATAATGATTACAATAGGAAAACAATAACAAATATTTTTCTTGTTTCACACAGTTAATCACAGGTGGCTCGGCAAACATTCCAATATAGCTGTAGCCTAGCGCCGATGCTTCCAGTGAGACAGACAGACAGACTGACAGACAGACAGACAGACAGACAGACAGACAGACAGACAGACAGACAGACAGACAGACAAGCAACTGTATTTGGTCCTAAGGGACTACGTTGTCGCAGTCGGGGGCCGCACCTGCGCCGGGGGCGGAAGACCGTGATCTTCAGCCCTGCCGCAGGCCCTTTGAACAGCCTGAAGCTGGACTAGAAGGTCGTCGCTCTTGACGGCTTCTTCCCAGTCTTCTTGCCTGTTGAAAAGCGAGCGGCTCAACGCAGAACACTGCCACAGCATGTGGTTCAAGGTGGACCGTTCCTCGCCGCAGTCGGGGCAGCGGGGATCCACACCCGGAGTGTAGTGGCTGAGCCTGGATCGAGACGGAAAGGAGCCCGTGTGCAGCATTCTCAGCACCGAGGCCATGGGTCTGCCTAGCTTCGGGCGAGGAGCCGGAAACTGCCTGTGTCCCAGCTGGTAGTGAGCAGTGATCTCGTGGAAAGTAAGCAGCGGGTCCGTGGTTCGGTCGAACCCTGCGAAGCTGGGCCCCTCGGACCGGCGCGTTTGACGAGACCTCGCGCCTGGTCGTGGGCCAGCTCATTGGGGTTGATCGAGCCGGCGGAGACGTTCCGGCGCATGTGAGCAGGGAAATAAGTGATGACATGGCGGGCCGTGCCTGGCTTGCGAGTCTTCAGCACCGCGGCAGCCTCGGCCAAGACCGAGCCGGCGAGAAGGGCCATCGCCGCCAACCTGGAGTCCGTGAAGATCTGCGTGCGCCCAGGTTCGCACAGAGTCAGCGCCACTGCGACTTCCTCTGCGACGGACGCCGTCGAGTGTTGGATAGATCAGGATCAGATAGCATTCAGGATCTTGCCCTAGAGGTCAACCACCGTGGCCGCGCACGAGTTTGTTCCGGGATACTGCGCCGCGTAGACAAAGGACGCGAGCTCTGGGTTCTCCAGGGCAGTCTTGATGAGTGCTCGGGCTCTGGCTGCGCGCCGGGCCTCGTTATATAGGTTGTGGGTGAACGTTCCTCGGGAAGAGGGAGACTCGAAAGGCGTCCCTCCAGTGAGAGTACAACATTACAGTAATACATAAACTCAGCTCATGATTACGCATCGCAATCTCAAACCGTAGTTTTCGTGAAGGGGAAAACTGCCGGCAGAATAGATAAAAAAATTGATCAATATAGATCGCAGCTCACTGCAGATGCTGCATAGCGGAATTACCGTCAGACTAGATCTGCGTATAGCAAAAATTAAGCGGTAGGATACGATAACGCAACGCCACAATACCGGTTCCAAGAATAACGGAGATGCAAATATTCTGGGGATTTTGCAATACACTTTGGTGCGTTGTACTTGTTATTTCGCTTCATTTCGATCCTCTCATTAATTGTCCCGTGCACTGTGGCCCGACTCCTAGCGGTGGTGCCCCGTGAACTTCTGCTTTTAGCGGTCGCACTTTGTCGATGTTGTTTGCAAAGTTGACTAAACATTTGCATTGTTTTTGCTGTATACTTCTAGACTCCAAGCTATGGCTGGTCGGTCAGTTAAGTATATATTCGACGCAGGTAGGTAATTTTGTATTTGCAGCAAATATTTGCCACGAAAGAAAGAAAGAACGAGAAAGAGAGAGACAGAGAAATAAAAGCCCTGTAGTGGCCAGGTGGATGCCCCCCCCCCCCCCCCCCCCTAACTTCTTTTTCTGTCTTAATCCAGTATTCACGGCAGAGACACCGGTACTTAGAGACCTACCGCCCATCGCTGCTCCTCCATACCCCTGACATAAAGTACCGACTCATAGTACCGACAAGGTGATTTTCGAAGTCGTAGAAATTTTGCCCCACCCTTTTTCGCGCAATAGGGAGGACACTTAGTAAGTACGAAGATTGAAAAACATTTGTAAGATATTTTAACTATTTACTGAAGTTGGTGACGGAATGTGGACCCGGCGTCGTCAAGGTCATCATGACGTCATGCAAAGAGCACAACTTGTGGACTACGTTATAGTACACTATAAGGTGTTGTACCAATAAAGCTACGTATAATGATGTTTCTCATAAATAAATAATTAAATAAATAAATTATAAACAAACACATCTATTCTCTACAGATTCATGGCGACTACCATTACCAGATCTTATGGTTGGTGGGTAATTGTTGATGATATACTTTCTATAATGATTACTTTGAAAGACGGCACACACCCGATAACACATACCCAGTGACCCAAGATGGCATCAAAGAGGTCTGGTGAGGAGCGGCAAATGCCCAGTGGCACTCACGCGGGAGTGCGTCAGTCGTCATGCTGTTGTCATCAGTCCGTGGTCACTGACATCATACCTTTGTCCTCACACACACGTGTTGCAGGAAACGGGTTCAGTGGCAAAAAAATAAATCATTAGAGCCTCCGGTAATTTAAATGCGTAGGCATTTCTGTGCTTGCCCAACAAGGAAAACCGTCTTTCCGTCCCTCAGATCACGTAAGACGATCGCTTTCAAGATAGGACCTGCATCAGCGAGCGAATTCCCATTCGTGCTTCCTGCCGCTTCAAAGTGAACTAAGCGGCGAGAACACAGCGCACACGAAGCTATCGGCAGTCGGCGCTCTCTGTCCCCGTCGCAGATCGCTTTCGAGATACGGCCCACGTGGCCGCGCCATACGGAGCCACCGCCGGAGTGCGGTTGATCACGCTTCGTTAGGGTTCGACTGTGTGGAGATGAGCAAGTGGCACAATGCTTAGGCATACTAAGACAAATCCCAGAGGAGTTTCAGCGGTAGTTCTTTTTTTTTCTTTCTCGCAGCATATCGAATGAGTCGGACTGTGGACATGCTATACTAAAGAATTGTCTCATTGTGGAAGAAACTATATCGGTGAGATCGCACGAACGCGCAATGCAGTACACAAATTTCTTTAAATGATACAAGAAACTCGCTGTAAAGTGGAAACTGCTTGATACTGGCACATATTTTATCAGAAGAGGAAGCAAGAAATGCCCTACCAACAAGCCCCTATAGCCACCCTCATCGATATCAGAAGCGAGACGCACTAAAAAGCTCAAGCATGTTGAATAAGGCGTGCACATTTGTACCGCAACGATGCCAGTCCCATCAAGAACCTCTGAAGCCGAGCGGCAGTCGCGGTTTTTCCCTAAACTGGGCAGCCTTGAACGAGAAGATGCGCACCTCCTTCCGGGTCGTATACCTACACGCATATACAGAAATCCGCATGTCGTACGTGTACGACACCGTTTTAGCACCGTATATTGAAATATCTAAAAAAATAGTTTACCATCTTTAGCTGCTTTCAAGCGGGCTGCAGTGGAGCATCTATACATTTCTGGCTGTTCGTTTCCCACCGTTTCATATACCGGGTGTTTCAGCGAACACCTTAAAATTTTTTTAAAGCTTGCCTGTGGCAAATAGCTCAGTTCTAGTTTATGAGCTGTTCTACTCGAAATGGCGGACACTACTTGCGCAAAAAATTGAAATGCAAAATTGTCTAATTAACAAGAATTTACTAATGAACTTTCTAGCAAATTATCTTACGACCCATATTGCAATTTAAAAATTCTAGCAGTGGACTTCGCAAGGCGGATCCACTTGGAACGAATTCTCAGGACGACACCAGTTTAGAGATATAAATTCCCGAACTTTGAGGAGAAATGCATTGGCGTTCCAGTTACTTGTGTGCTTCAGTGCATGAATCGACGTTTCTTTAACAAATCAACTGGAACGCCAATGCATTTCTCCGTAAGGTGCGGGAATGTATATCTCGAAAATGGTGTCATCTTGAAAATTCGTTCCAAGTGGATCCGCCTTGCGAACTCCACGTCTATAATTTGTAAATTGCAATATGTGCCATAATGTAATTAGTTAAAAACTTAACTAGTGAAGTTTTACTAATTAGTCGATTTTTCATCTCAATTTTTTATCAAGTATTGTCCACCGCTTGGAGTAGACCAGCTCATGAACTACAATTGCGATATCTGCCACAGGCAACATTTAAAGATTTTTGAAAGTGTTCGCTGAAACACCCTGTGTGCGTCTGAAAGCGCCCACACGCTTGAGACAGTCTTTTTTTCTTTCTTTTTTTTTAACCATTGCGTGTTATCTGCTTGACCTCGTGGCGCAGAAACTCCCTCCGCAATCTGAAAAGCTTAAATTGCTGAGGTGTGCAGGAATTGCGCCAGCCTCCGCTTTCTAATAGAATAAGGTGCTCACCTTTCATGGCCGGTAAGCTAGAATTCCGAAGGCTCTAGCAGGAACCTCCGAGCCAATAAATAAGTGCGGTATTTGCTATAGAATGTTCACATTTTGCGAAAGCTTTTAGAAAGATATCCTTGCATGCACCCTCATATGCCGTTATTTTAATCCGTATGCTAAGAAAAGTTGGGATGCTTTTCCACTGCTTCCAAAATTTTCGGTAAAAAGCAGTTTCAGTCTTTCCTTTTTTTTCTCGCGCACGTTTCAAAATTTCAGGAAATTTTACATCTCTATGTACAAGGAAGTATTGTAGCAAGCGTATACGCGCTAGTGTCCGTTGCGCGGTGAAAGACCTGGCAGACTGCTAGCCTTGGGGTCCCGTGACGTTTGGCGCGCCCTTGATCCGTGGCAGGCAGCCAAATGCACATTGACCAAACAACAATTAGCACAACCTCACGTGATGTCGCGTGTTCGCTCTCCACTCTCTCTCTCTCTCTCTGGGTGCCGTGCCGCGCTGGAGACTGGCGCCAAAAAACAATTGCCTCAGCGAGAACTTGTTAAGGCCTGGAAAATAAGCAAACAAGAAAGCGCAATTAAACGCCGAAAAATTGCTCAAGGGAAGCTTAAAATGAGGGGAAATGAGCATGGGCCGCGGAGTACGTTTGCTATCTTCTTTTCGCTTCCTCGTGCATAATTAGTGACCTTTTCTGAACCAAACGATAACGGCCATGAGATCACGGCAGACCCAAGTTCATCGCTGTGGTCGCACTTGTCCAGATTTACGATGGGGAGATAAAAAACAACGAAATCCTTGGCAGATTGCCATAGGTTTGATCTTGAATGAACAGGCAGCGCACAAACGAGAAAAGAAAAAGAAAAAGCATAAGCGCAGTGCTCAAACAAATACGAGGAAGACTACTGATGCGGGAGAGCGCTAGCTTAAGTATTATATATAGTGTTCTGTGGCGAGATGGCGGGTCATGGAAACACCCCTCTCCCTTTGTTATCTTCTTTTTTCTTTCTCGGTTCGCGGTTCACGCGCTTACCCGACTTGTAGAAAGTTGATATACGAGAGCGAAGGCGTCAGGACGCCACGTTTGCCGAAGCAAGGCAGCTGGCTCGAACCCGGGTGCTTGTCGCAAGGGGCGGTGCTTTGGAAATGCGTGGCATTCACCGGCGAACCGATCGTGCGCAGAAAGATCTCGCGTGTAGTGCACAAAAGCCCAATTTGTACTTCAACCAAGAACTACGTCCTGTGTATTTTCCTGGAGAGTGTCGTCAACCAGTTGCTATAAGATTTATAGCATTGTGCAGAACAGCTAATGAGACCAAAATATGACGTTGTAAATATCGCATCGCATGACGATCGAGTCCTGGCTCGCGAACTCGGGTAGGGCGAAGAATATTCAGCAGGAATTCCAGCATTGTACACCAGCACCCACATTTATGCAAGTAACTGTATTAGAACATCGTGCATGTGACAGTGCAGATAAGCCCTGCTCGTTGCACCTAAAATTAAACAGAGATGACGACCAAGAGACTTGCGCCGGCAAACTTCGGGACAGCAATAAGGATCCCGTACAAGTTTACTCGCATCTCCTACTTTCCCGAGCGCATTTAGAGGTAAGAATTGATGTGTAGAATTAATGCATGCCTGAGAGGGGGAATCATTACAGCGAAAGTACTTACTTGAAATCAGCGACAGCCAAACGCCTTTACAACGACGCGCTCAGGACGTTCAAAATATTTCGTTATATAGAGGTCACTTCGTTGTAAGGATCTGGTGCCGTACCGCCTCAGACAGAGCAGGGTAAAGCACATCCAGCAAAAATAAAACACTTATTTACCATGAGTTGAAGATGTGATTAGTGAAAGTCGCTAATGTTTTTATGCGCACTTCCTCCGGCTGAACGTTGCAAGTACGGCCGAACCTATGTTATGGAGATTGACGCACGCTTCGTGTCGAAACTCGAAAGTGATGCAACGTGTGGCTGCACAGCGTCGGATTCCTATATTCCCGCCATTGTCGTTAAGCATTTCTTGTTCGTCCTCAGGCGGTTCACTACTGTTGCCATCGCCCGCAGGGACGTCTGCGTCAGCAGGCGCTTGGTGTGTTGCGACACCACGTACCCGAGCACACGAGGCTTGGACCTTCCCGCGCCTATCTGCCCGCGGCTTAGCCACGTTTGGGTAGAAGGGGATTCTAGGGTTTGATCCGATGCTGAGGGTTTTGACCTTTGACCTGCGGCGGCAACACACTCCTTTGAACTCGGCTTCACGTAGACGGCGCCTCCAGACCGAGCCTTGCGGGGGAAACCGGTAGTTGAATTTTCCTGTTCTGCTCTCCAGTCTTCGTCTTTCTTTCTTACTTTCAATCTTTCCTGCCTTCTACTCAATTCGTTTTACTTCCAATTTTCCGGGCAGCATGGGTTAGCCTGGTGTAGGTCATCCAACCTTGGGTCTATTAGGTTATAGCGGCTATGTACAGGCGCTACCACTGCTAGTGGGAACACGGGAGTCGTGGCGTCGTTCCGCGGAGAGCCCCATCCCCGGCGCCTCATGAACTCTTGCGGCGCAGGCGCAATAAAAGCAATTGGCGAAAAGCCCTGTGAGTCCTCTGCTGTGGTGAGTCGTCTGCCAAGGCTTCACGAGGCGCCGGTGGTGGCGCTTCGTGGAGCGATGCCAAGGTCCATCTAAATAGGTCGCGAAGCTTGGAACGAAAAGCGCGCCAAAATCTATCACCAAAAATATCAGTTTGTAGTGCACGATTGAAGCGCGACGATTTGAGGGGGGGGGGGGGGGGGCATACACTGAAAGAAACTAGAAGACCTATGCAAAAAAAAAGAACGTTGTAAAATTTTTAATCAGAATGCTGTCGTACGAGTAAATATTCTGTTTCAAGTATTTATGCTGTGCTAAAACGACAAATGTTAATTTTTTCTATTTCTCAATTTAGTAGTTCGTTCTTTTGTGACCCCTACCAACCAGTTAATCTGGCGCAAGACTTGGTAAAGCTGTGCAAACCAGCTAATATGTCGGAGGAATGGCGTTGCACACTTGAACGCAGTGGTTTGATCCGATTTTTTTTAAAATTTCCTTGCGTCTTTGTTCAAAGTGTGGCGTGCGCTCCAATTCCAGTTTTGCGTGACCTAGCACACGGCATTCATTGGCGAAACGTGTGAGTGCAGGATTTTGTTATCGTGCAAAGTTCACACCGCAGCAACCGACGCGCTTGTCTCGTCGTGACGATAAATGCAAAACGCTCCGCGAAGAAGCCCCCCGTCGCGCTA
Organism: Dermacentor andersoni; assembly: GCF_023375885.2. Lineage (NCBI taxonomy): Eukaryota > Metazoa > Arthropoda > Arachnida > Ixodida > Ixodidae > Dermacentor > Dermacentor andersoni. The sequence goes on along the minus strand of NC_092816.1, from coordinate 96,483,748 downwards.
TGTTCATTTACTCTCCGTAACACAGGCTCTGAGTGTCCGACTGGTATCAGAATTAGTAAGTCGAATGTTTCACAAATGATAATGTGTGGCAATGTTGTCTTGTCTGATAACTGTTGCATATGAATAGATGGTGTCGCAAGGAATTACGAGTGATTCTGTGAAAAGTATCTGCATATGTTGCTATTCATTACGACTGGCTGCTTGCCATAATATTTTCATGCATTCAAACATGTTTTGTTTGGTCAGTTATATTAGTTGCATTATTCTAGACGAATAAAGGTGAAGTTGATTTTGAACCCTATGTGGCAGAGTCATTGATCCTATTCGCTCACTTTCTTAACGAAGCAACAATAACAGCCTAATTAAGTTCACATTAAGAAATATGCCACTTCTATAGTTAACGGACACGCTGTCGTTTCAGCTGAGGCGAGTGGCAAGCTCTCCTCAGCCTCAAAAGAAGAAGAACTTTAACGTAGCGATCGAAATGCCGAACGCTAAAGAAATTCAAGCATTCGCGCCAGGCAGCATAAAATAGTGACGTCATTGTCATTTTCGGTTGTGACGTCACTTCTTTATTATTTTTTTATTTTTGCCTGCTGTTAGTTGTCCGCACTATACGAAATGGCGACGGTTGCAACGAGTCGCCATTTTCTTGACATGTGGGCTTCTTTGGAAGCTTCGCTACCAATTTACATACACCTTGGCGATGCCACGAGCTCCCGTGTTGCCGCTAGCAGTGGCCGCGCCTCTACAGTTGGCGCCTGCGTTTCCTTCGCGTCTTGTAGCGTCCCCTTGTTGGGCTCGATGGTGGGTGGCTGGCATGGCCGCCAAAATTAAATAACTATGTATGGATCTATCAGCCCCCGTCTGCCCGATCGCCCTCCTAATGGTCATAACAGTCTTTGGGCAGAGTCGCGGACTGATTCGAGCAGTCGACTGATCGAAACCATTCTTGGGACGTCTGGCGCGTTCCTATTTAATAGGAAGGAACCTACCTTCTTTAATATTGCACATTTATTCATATTCACCGATAGATTTACCGCTTGCATCTTCCGTAGTTTTTTCTTACTTAGAATGCAATGTAATCGAGAATTCGTTTGGGAGTGGCCACTTCCCGGTGACTCTGAACTTACTAACACAATACGAGATTCCTCCGCATGTTCCTCGCTGGAAACTTGACTCGGCTGACTGGAAGCGTTTTAAGGAATCTATTTACTTATCACAAGATTTTATACGCGATTTCAGCGTAGATGACGCTGAAGCATAGTGACACGTCTACCTGTTTATCTTTCTTGGTTGACCACTTTTCGCCGTCTAACAAATGTTATTGCTAAGAACAGGGCGCGCCCGCGTGTAACGGAAGCCTCGGAAGTTTCTGGAATGTTATCGGTGGTTCTATCCGCAGTCTGTTGTCACCCAACCTTGTGTAATTGATCGTGTGCGCGACACGAATTGGGCAGTGCTTTCTGGAAGACACGCGGGCACCAGCGATTACTCTGGAATGTTCGATGACTCACGTATAAAAGCCGACGCGCTTGACCCGCTGATCGGATTTTCGACGATCGCCTACTGTGTTCACCACTGTCGTACATTGAGTGTAGCCTGTTCTTTCTGGGCACAGGTTCGCCCAATAAAGAGTCAGTTTCATCATGCACAGTTTTGCCCCTGCGTACTTGACCGTCACTACCACGTGGCGATAATTTCACGCTTTTATTATTGATGTAGCCATAAAGTTCATTCCACAAACAAAGGGCCAATAATGTAAGAGACGTGTTCCTTGGTGGAATGAAGACAGCAGAGATGCACGAAAGAGGCAAAATAAGTAATGGAGCACAATGTGCCAATATCTAATGCATGGCGGGAAATCTCACTACATTTAAACATACGAAGTCATAAGGGCGGCGCTCGAGGCGGCAGGCTAGAAGAGCAAGCTGGCAGAGGTTACTCTCAGGCATCAATTGTTATGCCCAGGAGTGTAAAGTATGGAATGGACTGAGAAGGCTAAAAGTGCAGCAAGTCAACTCATTACCTTTGATCGATGACCAATCACATACCTTGGAAAACCAGACCGACGCCCTTGGCATACATTTAGTGCGTGTATCAAGCTTCATAAGCTACTCGGAATCAATCGTTAAATAAAAGCAAGTAGCAGAACTTAAACTAATGAAACTATGTGTCCTTCCACTCTGTGATGAAGGATGACTAGCGAAAGCTGTGTATGTGGGCCCCTTAATGGCGAAATGCACCTCCGCCGCCAGTCAGCCCGGCATTGCGCTATCGTCGGGTACGGCGCACGTATGGGTAGTGCTTAACTCCTGCTCACCTCCGTCGCAGGTCAGTCTGGTATTACACTATCTTCAGCATTGGCCCACTTAAGGGGAGTTTTGTGTCTACGCATGGACACGATCCTGGGGGAACTAACCATTAACAGCTTCGCTGTAAAATTAGTTACGTCTTTGTTGATGTTATTTATTTATTTATTTATTTAATGACGACGACAAGCGCGGGAGCAGTTGCACGAGCGCGATCGCGCGGTAGCGCCGAAGGGCGCCAACGAGCCAGTCGTGGAAGGAGACGCCGAAACTGGAGCCAATTCTGATGATGACACTTTTGTGTCTGCGTACGGACATGATCCTGGGGGAACTAGCCCTTAACAGCTTCGCTGCAAAACCGTAAATCCAAACCAAACCTACCATACGACTGTCGTTTAAATATAGCCGAGCTTAGAGCTGCCTTGAGTGTATGTATGAGCTCTTCACCGAGAGTTTTGCAAAATGATGCAGGACTTGATTAAAAACCTACGCATATTGTAGGGAGTTGTAGCTCGTAGGGAGGAACTTGGGAGGAACTAGGCGTATAGGATTTATTTACAGATATTTACATTACAACAAGATACATTCGACAGTCTAACGTGGCTCCCAAATGGAGCACGCAAGACGAAGCATACAGCAAACGAGCACGAAGCTCCAAACACGCAGCACAGAACACGAGCACACTGCTCACGAGCACACCCTAGCAGCCGACAAACAGATGCTTATAAACACTCCACCCTCCCTAGGTCCCTAGGTGAGGAAAAACGGAAGTTCACCGCCAATTCGTAGCGTCCAACGTCATCGAAGTTGACTCGCCTTTTTGGAGAAGGAGGGCTTACACACAAACGAACGCACTGGTTTCACTGCCCCCACCGAGGTGATACGGTCTTAGAAGAACTGTGTCTTGCCCAAAGGAGGCGCCTCTTATTCTCCGAGCTGACCCCCGCAGCGTCGCCGCCGTGGTTCTCCATCGTCTTGAGTATTGAAAGGCGCGTGGGACGATGCCGCCAGATACATTCCCTCGGGAATTCCCTCGCTCCCAAAAGACCGGGTCGGCGGTGGCGAGTTCACTAACAAACCCTGGTTCTTCGACCTCGTCTCGGCATTCCGGCGACGAAGAGTTGTTGACGCGGCACCGCGTAGTTCCTACGAAACGAGTCACCGCAGCGGGTGTTGAAGGATCCCATTGTCTCTTCGCGGAAACTCGCCACACTCGCAGCTGCAGCGGGCTGAGAAAACTTTGCATGTCGGCACCTCTGCAGGCCATTCCTAACAATTGGTACACAGATGACATTTCTGGCACTTTTCGACTCTATTTCGGCTGCTGGATACCGTACAACCTCATGGAAAGAAGCTATCGTAGTCCCGGTCTTGAAGAAGGGCAAAGACCCATCCGACGTTTCAAGTACCGTACAATACCACTCACGAGTTGCTTATACAAACTCTTCCAGAAAATGCTAAATCGTCGTCTTTTACATTTCCTTCAATGGAAGAAAATGCTTGACCCTTATCACTGCGGCTTCAGAGAGGGTCGGTCGACTATACTGACCATCTCGTGTGCATTGAGGCGAACATTCACGAGGCCTTTATGCATAAGCAGTTCTTTCTTTCTGTTTTCTTAGACAGGGAAAAGGCATTTGACAAAACTTGGAGATATGGGGTATTGCGAGACCTTTCAGAAATGGGTATTCGAGGCAATGTGCTTAATGTAATTGAAAGTTACTTATCACACCGTACATTTCGTGTTATGGCTGACAATAGTCTATCCAGGCCATTTACATAAGAAGTTGGGGTGTCGCAAGGAGGAGTATTAGGCTGTACTCTTTTTATCGTCAGAATGCATTCCTTGCGCTTATCTTTACCGCAGAGTATGTTTTATTCGGTATACGTACGTAACGTGCAATTAGGTTTCAAGTCATGTAACCTTGTTATTTGAGAGACATGTCCATCTTGGCTTGAACAAAGTGTGTAAATGGGCTGAAGAAAACGGCTTTAAATTCAATCATCTTTAAAGCTCTTGTGTCCTTTTCAAACGAAAAAGAGGCCTCCTTACATAGCCCAATGCATAACTACATAGACAGCACATACCAGATGCCACACAACATAAATTTTTAGGTGTCATATTGGACTCGAAACTAAACTTCATTCCACACTTAAAGCCCCTCAAAGAAAAATGCCTAAAATATTGAAGCTTAAAATTTTATCAGATGCAACATGGGGCAGCGACAGGAAGTGACTGATGAACGTGTACAACAGTCTCATACGTACACGCTTAGACTATGTGGCCATAGTGTATCAATCCGCAAGTCCAAGCGCCTTGAAGATGCTTGACCCAGTTCGCCCTGTAAGTATGCGCTTGGCGACTGGTGCCTTCAGGACAAGTCCTGTATAGAGTCTCTACGCTGAAGGTAATGGGTGGTCGCTGGATCTTCAGAGGTCGTACTCCTGTTTCGTGTACTTTCTGAAACTGAACGCAAACCGCGACCATCCCTCTTATTTAACCATAAACAACGTCAGATATGCAACGCTGTTTAATGAACGACAAGCAGCTAAAGAACCATTCTCTCTGCGCGTAAGAAAGCTTTCTGAGGAAATGGGAGCTCAAATTCTCGAGTATAACCTGACGTTTCCAGCAAAGCCATTGTCACCGTGACAGTGGCAGCTCGTAGAATGCGATACATCATTCGTAGAGGTGACAAAACACGCCCTAGAGGCACATATCCGAATGTATTTCCTGAAACTTCAGTCGAAGTACTCGTGCATAGAGCTTTACACTTACACTTCTAAGTCACACACTGGTTTGTTTTATGCAGCTGTAAAACATATAAGGGAATTAAAACATCAAAAAACCATTGCATATACGGACTCACTAAGTGTCTCAAAAGTTTTAATGTCACTGCGTAAACGCAGAAACTCTGTACTTACTGAACTTTATTCCCTTCTTGCAGAATCCCTTAAACTGAATCCTATTAAAAGCTCCTGACTCCTTCTCACGCATAAGATAGGCTTATTTGTAGAGCCTAATGTAGAACTACAAAGACGGCAGATGCCAGATGCCATACAACAGAAATTTTTAAGTGTCATATTATGCGTGTGCCCCACTGAACAATTATTGAATGTTCTGAAGTTTCTTACATGAAACATTTCGTAATGCGCGTGTTTGAAATGTATGCGAATGTTTAATCATTGTCTAGCTTATTGTGAGTCACTGCTGCCTCCACGCCCTATGAGACGATGGCACAGTGAGGATGCTAGTTTTCCGTTCAGTCCTGGCTCGTGGGCCATACGATTATATTGCCTGAAACAATAGACTTGAAACTTCAAAAATGTCTGTGTTTTTCAGCAACAGTGAAGTGTACATAACTGTGATGAATTGATCAAAATATACCGCATCCCTCGCAACAAAGATTATTTGCGCTCGCAGTCCTGTGAACGCCGGCTAAAGTGAATGGCAAATCACCAGAACATGCTGCGCAAACAAGACCGCTGATTGATTACGAGTTGTGGGAGATTGTCGACGCAAGCAGCTACGAATATGCTGCATCCACTGCTTCCGCAGAACAAGACACTTTGGTTGCACGTTAGTTGAATCAGCTTATCCTGGAGTGGCACTTTTGCTGTCTCCTGTGGGGAATACTGTTTCGCGACAAAATGCTTTAAAGATTCCGGTGAGAGATAAGGCCTGCGTTGCGCGTATTCACGTGGAAGATGTGAGAAAGGAAGATAGATACTGAGCGGCAGACGTCACAAACGGAGGCACTGGGAAGACACGAAGTTACCAATTCATTTGAAGACCTCTTCGTCCCTCGCCGTAAGAATTTGGACTTTTGGGGAAATGTACGTGAGCGCATCGTATGTCATCGTCCAGCAGGAGCGCTTCAATGATACTAATGTTACGTTGGGTGCATAATGCGTAGAACAAGTTGGCAACGAGGCGGCTATGTATGTATAGACTGCGTGCACATGTGGCCGATATTCGTTGTATAGGAGACAAAAGAATGGTACGTGCAAAGGCTCTAAAACTCAAAGCGAACACATGTATCAAAGTGTTCAGTTTTCATACGTTCGGAAGACTAGCTTCCGTTGAAGCAGGTGATCAATAAAGATAACGCACGTACAGCGCGAGCAAGAAAATTTCCCTTAGGAGCATCGAGTTTACTGGTTTCTCCTGCAAGCCTGGCTCTCGCAGATGGATGTACAAAAATTCTCGGCCCGCATGACTACCGAACGAACAAGAACATGACTGCCTGCAATCAGCCCTAGAAACTGTTTTTAACTTTGAATACATGCACGTGGGCTACCTATAAAGACATGGAGGGAAGCCAGGAGCATCAGCAGCAGCGACAGTCTCAGCAGCAGCACGAGCGGAAAGGGCGGCCGCCGCCAGCTGAACCTGACGACATGCGATCCTGGCTGGTGGCTGTTGCCTGCGGGTGGAACCTGCTCTGGAGTAGCCTCTTTCGTCGCTCCACGGGAGTCATCTACGTGGCCCTTGTCCACGCATTTGGCGCCACACGCGAACAAAGCAGCTGGGTGCTCAGCGTCGCACGAGCATCGCCTGGCTGATCGGTAAGTCATCTCTTTGCGAAGACTATAGCTGCTAAGTGTATACTTCACGCAGTGTTCGCGCCGTCTGTCACAAGTGCATCATAGTCACGGTTGTCATCACCATGTTTTCTTTCCAGAGGGAGCTACTATAAAATAACTGTGCAGAAATAGTCGACAGTTACTGTCAATGTAAGCGAATGACCAGAACGGACTAAAGAACGAGAGAGCGAGCAAGCCAACAAACGAGCAAATGAACCAACGAATAAGATAGCGTTTTCCTTTCCGAGTCCGACCACCAGCCATCGACCAGCGTTCACCGACCAACTAGAAAAACGGGGGAAAGCAGCAAAGAAAGCGATCTTCGCTTTAAAAATGCCGCCATTTGTTCCCACTTAGGATTGAATCCCGCGAGTCCACGGCGTTGTTGTTGTCGCTATGCCATCGTCAACGCCGTCGTGCCTTTGTTGACGGTCATTGTTACTTCGCTTATTATTGTCACCCGTCGCTGCCATCGTCTTGTCGTTGTATGCCCATCGTTGCATTAGCTCTAGTTGTCATCTACAATTTTTTTTCATGGCCCGGAAAGGGGGTTGGCATATTTTTGAAGTTCATACTGCCAGATCAAACCAACTTGAAGTACTACCGCTTCAACCCATTTCCCTCTGGTGAACTTGCCTTGAAGAAAAACCTAAAAATTGCCTCGGATCGATAGTATAAACACATCCAAATGATCGTAAGAAAAGTAAAGTGACTGGCGAAGCCTTTGTCGTGATTGTCGCGATCACATCCATGTTCCATATAGGGGAACGACGGACTAATAATAGCCGCAGCCAAGCGAGGACGCCAGAGCAGATCCGACGGTGGTGAATGTGTCATACGGGGCTCACTACATGATTGGCGTAGCGTTTCTCACGACAGTCGGGACCCCGGTGCAATATATATACTATGTATCTTACACCGTATTTCGAGGCGTAGTAAAACGACGAGCAGTTGCGGGGCGGCATGCTTATCTTAAAGCAGGATATCTATATATATATATCTCCTGCTTTAAGATAAGCATGCCGCCCCGCAACTGCGGCATATCTATATATATATATATATATATATATATATATAACTGTATTATGTCCTTGAAGGGGTCCAGGGGTGGTGGGGGTCGGTAGACTAACCCCCAGTGCCCCCCTTCCTGTGGCGGCGGCTAGTCCTTGCTTTCTGGCGGCGTCTTCGGCCATCCGGACGGCCCAGAGCTGCTCCTCTGGGTCCAAGCTGAGCAGCAAAGTGTCCAACTGCTCGGCCGTAGTTATGCGTGAGTTAGTGCGGTAGGTGTTGGTGGGTGAGGCTTTGGGGCATTGCCAGATAATATGAGCGAGGTCAGCGCGGGCCTCGCACGCTTTGCAGAGTGGGGAGTATGCATCGGGGTAAATGCGGTTGTAAAGCACGGGGTTTGGGAAGGTTCGCGTCTGAAGGAGTCGCCAAGTGGTGGATTGATATTTATTCAGTGTTTTGTGTGCTGGTGGGTAGCGTAACCGATCTCTGCGGTAGTGGAGGAGAATTTCTCCGAACGTGACCATTCGCTCCCGCGCGTGACCGCGATGTAGAGCAGAGGGCTGGTCGGGATCGGAATACTCAGGAGAACGAAGATGCGCCCGGTGTGCGAGAGCTCGGGCGGCATCGTCAGCGGCTTCGTTTTCAGCCAGACCCGAGTGACCAGGGGCACAGATGATCTTGACGTGGCGTTGCCTTGAGGGAGGAGTGCCAGAGAGTATCTTCTGCGCATGGGGTGCTGTCAGTCCTCTTGTGTAGTTGCGAATGGCCGTTTTTGAGTAGTTGATGAGGAAGTGTGCATTGGTAGCCGCGTAGGCCAAAGCGATGGCCGTTGCAAAACACGCAAACATGCTCTGAGCCATTGCAAAACATGCAATGGCTCAAAGCCCCGTAAGTTTCAAGTCGTTTGTAAACAGCCCATGGACTCACGAGCAGGAGGCGTTGCCATGTGCGCAAAGCACTAAATGTATGTGCATTTGTCCTCTAAACTCGTAAGAGGAAAATACCAGCGACTGCGCGGATGTATGTCTGTGCCATACAAACGAAAGACGAAATTGTGATATCCGCTGTGCATATATTTCCAGGAACATCGAAGTGTGATATCGAAAAGTTCATGACCACGCACTTTGCGTGGGTTAGTCGTAATGGCCTGCGATCATCGTTGGAGACTTCAATGTGAACGTTTCAAAACCAAACAAGGAATGGTTCACCCAGTCTGTGCTAGAAAAGTTTGGTTTGAAGTGCCACACCAATCCAAGCCACTCAGTTACTCAACAACGGTCGTGTATAGATTTAACTTTGATGAAGATTCTGTTGTAACCTAAACAATCAGCGTATATCACAAAGCCATCCTCACTGCCATTACCAAATGATGAGAATAAATACATTTACCCTTGTCTGTCCCTGTATGATATGCTACAGCTTCGCTGGTCACCCACCGTCACAGACTGGAATGGCCCCTAAATTTTTAGTTCCAAAAGTTTATACGACTTGCACGGAGAGTTTGCTTAAATTTCCCCAATTACGGTGAGCCTGCTGAAACTAAAAGCTTGAATGTTAATTAGTCTTTGTTAATTGGCCACTAATTGTCACGCATCACCCTTCATCCCCTGGCCGGTGCCGCCGACGTATACTGCACGTCTCCATAGGAGCCATCCTTTTATTTCAGAAAGGGTATGTTTAAATATTACCTAAAGTTTTTGTAGAAACGCCCGGTACATAATGGCGACCGAAATTTTGGATGCTGCACGGTGTGTCGCTCGATTTTTCGGACGGCATGTCGCAAACATGCCTGCCGAGAACAAAGTTGCCGCAATTCAGGCAGTTCGTGCCGTCATTTTCACAGCTGAGGCGGTGTCTCGGCTTCACGAGTGCCGTACGGCCTCCGTGAAGAGAAAGTTTTTTCGACTCGGCACCAAACCGCAACTTTGTTCGTCGAATTTAGATGAAGCAGCGGTGGTTATAGGCCGAGATGGCGGGGGTTGCGAACGGCAATTCGTCGCGAAAATCTCGCCCTTGACATGTTCTTACCTGTACCCCAGGGGCGTAGCCAGGGGGGGGGGGGGGGCTTATGGGGCTTCAGCCCCCCCCCCCCCGAAATGTTTTCGTGCTGTGATGCACCACCGACCAAGACATCCCACGGCGCCGGAAATCATTTTTTTCCGCCCGGAAGGACATTTCGGCGCGAAGATTGTGAACTCGGACTGAATTTCGTGGCAACGCCCATGCACCTGGAGTCACATAACGCAAAGATCCCAGTCCGAGCACAATGTTTCAAGGGCGCTTTGATGGCGAGCGGGGTCGTCGCGGCATCTCACAGAGGCCGCGGAATCTACGGAGCGCATGGATTTCAATTCCGAAACTTTATGGATATAAAGATCACATCAAGTTTTGATGCGGAAGCTGCACTGACTTTCCAAAGTCGTGCTTTACATTTTCAATTCCGGATCTTTGTGGGTGTAATCTTCTTATAAATATTGGATGCCAAAGCTGCATTGACTTTTCTAAAGTCGTACATCGGACTATACAACGAGACAAGCCAAATCAATACACTATTAGACAAGTTGACAAAGCACGCAGCGAGGTCCGATGAGTCGAAACGTTGTGATGGTTCATTTGTGCCATCATGTCACAGAAAAGAATATCAACATCTTTTTCACCTACGCCAAAGCATCCATGTCAAGGCACTAACGCCAGCAAAGGTAAATGCGTTCTTATTTATTTTTTCTACTTTGATATTTTTCGCGAGGGAACATTGAGCCTCTTCAATTTTTTTTTGTTCTCGCTACCCGCGGGCTACCAGAGCCAGCCAGAGGTCATGCGTTTTTCACGTGTTGCCCTGACAACCACGCAGCGCACTGCGGTGCGTGTTCGTTTTTCTCTGGCCGAGTGGATTTTGGCCTCAAAGAGTTATGGACGCTTTCTGGCTAGCAGACGAGAAAGAGAAGCAATGGTTGCTCCACCACCACTGTGGGGACTTAACGGATTGCAACGCGTTCGCTTGAGGGCATCACCATCGTTTTGATGTTATGGAAACGTCTACGGAAAGTCTTTTATCTCGCCAGTGTAGGATAACGAGCGGCATGCATACGGTTCACTGTGGACCAAGCGCCTCACGTTTTCTTGGATATTCCTTAGGTAGCTACATTAAGTGCCCCAAGTAGGCATTTGGTTGTCGCCAACATGCTTTCCTTTGCGTTTATTCATTTCGGTGCCCCCGCCCCCCTCCCCCCTTCCACACACATAAAAAAGGCATTATTGCGGCGCAGCGATGTCGCGTGCTGAAAGTTCGATTTTGTTACTACTTTTGCGAAAAGTAATGGGCCACTGGATTCTTCACCTGCCGGATACTCTTAATATTATTGCGATAGCAATTAGATGGACACTCAAGGTGCATTCCTGTCGTCGCCGTCATGTTCCGTATGAAGTCCAAGGGTGATACCATCGTCAGCGCGCGCCGCATGCTGTATGTGCGAGCGAAAGCGTAGCCGGGGGGGGGGGGGGGGGGGGAGGTTTAGCCGACGATGGTGGGGCAGTCTTGTGTGCGCGACGGAGAAAAGCGGGACGGAAGCGCGCAGCCTTCCGTCGCGCGCGATGCATCGGGGGAGTGGAAGGAGGGGGGGGGGGCCTTTAGGATTCTGTGATCTGTGAATCTGTGATTGTGCAACATGTTTATTTGCCTTGTTTGACGCATTATACCGGGTGTTTTAGCTAAGTTTAGCCAGAGTTTAAAAATATGCCGATACAATCTAAGACGACGCGACCAAACGCATTGTGTCACGCTATGTTTGTATTTTGCTTAATTAGATAATTAGTCAAGATTAATTAACTAACTTCTGATGCAACGAAGTTAGGAAAGAAAAATCCAATCAGAAAGTTGCAGAGCGGTTTGCGAAACGTCCGAGTAAACAGTTTGTCTTTCTATCTATTAAGTATTTGTGCTTTTCAACTCACTGCGGATTCCCGCGAAATACAAAAAACACAACGTGACATGCCCGCTTGCGCGTCGTAATTGCACTGCTCCCAAGCTGTCCGCGCACAGACAGCCTTAGGTGCGCTGCCGCTTAAGAAACGACAGGGTAATGACGCAAGCGATGGCTGTGTGATTTAAGCTAGCAACCGTTATCTCCTGCGCTGCGTAAAGCGACTGACGGACGTGGGCAGGTAGTGGGCACGTGGGTGGTAGGTGGTAATTCCAGGCAGCGATAAACAGACTATCGTTCATCGGCTGTTAAAGTGCCAGCAATTTCGCGATGCCTTTTTCAAACGGAGAAAAAGCAGACATGATCCTTGCCCTAGGAGCTGCAGGCGGACAGAGACAGCAGGCTGCAAGAATATTTCGAAGCTGGCACCCGGATACACGGCCGAGCCCGATGACAATGTTCAACACCTACGAGTCGCTGAAGCAAACCGGCAGCTCCACAAGAAAGAGGCAGATAGCTTCAGTCATAAATAATGAGCTTCGCTCCAACGTTTTGTCTTTCATGGCGGCCAATCCACACGCTAGCACGCGCCACGTGAGGGCACAGCTCGGTGTGTCCCACTCAAATGCCTGGATGATCTTGAAAACAGCTGGACTGCACTCTTATCATCTGCAGTTGCATCAATGCATGGAGTCAAGGGATCTTCAAGAAACTCGACTTTGCGAATTGAATTTTGATTCAGGAGGAGCATGATTCTGACTTTCTCACCAAGGTATCAGGACTGACGAGGTGAACTTTTCCCGAAATTGCCAAGTGAATATCCACAACGCCCACTATAGAAGTGAGCAAAATCCCCACTGGCTACGAAGACCCCGCCACCAATATCAGTGCTCTTTTAACGTTTGGTGCAGAATATATGACAGCACATTCATTGGCCCTGTGTTCTTTAATAACACTCTCACCGGCAAGAGGTATGTGAGGCTATATTAAGGATCACGTACACACGACGGAAGTGATGACTCCAGAAGCCTCGATGGAGAATATAACTCAAGTCTGCCACAGCATTTCACCGACGGTGCTCAAGGAAGCGACAGCAAGCGTTCTCAGAAGGTTCCAGTGTTGTATCGCTGCAGAAGGTGACCTCTTCGAGCGCTTGCTGTGAAAGCGCATGAAAAATAAACGTAAATTCAGTGAAAGATTGCGTCTGGCCATTAATGATACTCTTATTCCACCATTTCCAGCCTTCTGAAAACTGAGTTTTTCATTTAGGGATGTTCAATTGGCTTACAGCTATCGCGAAATGATGGGCCTGTTGCTTCCGGCAGCACAAGCGATAACCGCTGCGCCTGCTTATCGCTATAACGAAGTTTCGCGAGGGGGGCACATCGCTGGCGTAAATGGCACAGTGAACGCCTACGTCGCTGCCCTGTCGCCTTTTAAGCGGCGGCGCGCCTATAGGCTGATTCACATGGCATGGCACGATTGGGGCGAAAGAAATCGTTCTGCCGCGCGAGTCGCAGAGCGATTTTGGCTGACAGGTTTCACATGCGTTTGCGGCAGCGCGATATCCGTCCCAGCGATGCGCAAGGTTGCCTCCTGCTCACGAAGTATCCATGTCTGCATCGTTAAATAAAAACAACATGGAAACTAGTCAAATATTCGAATTTTCCTATTTTTATTCGATACTAGAATAGGCACACCATTTTTAACGTTTCAAAGCGTTGAGACTTTACGATAACTTGCAGATACGGTGAGTGAGGCGCTGCACAAACCGCAAGTATGAGCGTGCGGCCTGGCGTGCGGCGTCGGTGGGGTGGTTCCGTTTAGTACACTCTAGTTTCGTTGTTGCTATGGAAGCCGCAACTTTCTTTCCTGGATGAGTATTTGCTTTTGCAGAAGAAGAAACTACTGTAGAGTGTGCATGTATATAAGCAGCAGGCGCAATTTGTAGCGATGAAGAGGTTGACGACGGCGGTGATCAAGTGGGTACATTCCTTATGTTGAAGCGGCGTCCTTCTCCCGACCTGAATAGCGTGCAGCTTCTCCTTTCAAGTGAATTGTGTAAGCGGAAGATAAGAAAAATGTTCATGAAGCTCCTAAGCCGCAAACGCTGGTGGGTACGCCCTAAACATAGCTAGAACTGACGCGCGACATTGCTCCACAGCGCTACCAACGCGCGGTAAAACACACATTGCCCCTCCCACATCGCGCCGATCGCTGCGACTGAGCGACGGCGCGACCAACTTGGAATCCAGTCGCGGAGAGCCCACGACGTGGCGGCGGTCGCTGAGCGACGGAATTCGCTGTGTCAGTGACTGAAAATCTTGCCATGTGAAACAGCCTGCCGTTTGCGCGTGGAACGCTTGGAAGCCGTGCAATCACGACGCGCAAGCGGGCATGTCCCTTGTTTTGTATTTCGCGGGCATCATCAGTAAGCTGAAATACGCTAATATATATATATATATATATATATATATATATAGAGAGAGAGAGAGAGAGAGCAAGAAAGAAACGGTTTATTCGGACATTTTGCAACCCGCTCTGCAATTTCCTAGATGGAAGTTTTTCCTAGCTTCGTCACTTCAGAAGTTGGTTTATTAATCATGACTAAAAATCTAATTAGGCAAATTACACAAAATAGCGTGACACACTACGTACTAAAGCGAGCAACATGCACTTCGTCGCGTCATGTTAGAGTACATCGGCATATTTTTAAACTCTGGCCAAAATTTGCTGAAACACCCTGTATAATGTGACTTTTGCTTAGGTACGTCCATTTATTGGATACTTATACGCATATTTAAATATCTTGTTGCGAGGTTTTGTGGAAACTTGCAGTGAAATTTGTTTCCAGAGACACTTTTATTTTGCTTTTTATCAAAGCTTAACTTCGCATTTGTCAATTCCATTGCACGTCGAATTTCATATGTATATTTCGCATAACTGCTGTTTTTATATGTGATCTCTGTTGCGACGATTTCGGTGTAATTACAATACGCAACTGGTGACAGCTCCTCCTGCGCAGTACATTGGAACGAAGGACAGTGCCGCTGAGATATTTCCTGGCCGTTGCGTATGTACAAAAACGTAAACAAGGCTCTCGAATGACAAAGAATCATTAACATATTTTTCCTCGACTTATTCATTTCACGGCATTTACATTTATCATATCAGCGGCGTGCACTGCTTTGCTGATTTCGCACTGATATAGTTCTAAAGTTCGTGTGATATTTTCTTTCTTATTAAATAGACAAACAACATGAAAATGTTGATATCTGTTATACTTGGCAAAATTTTTGGGACATAAGAATATACTCTTTTATGAAAAAATACATATTTTACTTGTCTTGACAGTGCATAGCGTTCAAGAATTCGTTTGCAGCATTTTCGGCAATGGAAATACAGCTACTATTCATGTATTTGATGCCTCGACAAATTCTGTGAGGAGTCCAAGATGGCGGCGATCACAGGCGCCGTTATTGCCCACGCGCCCATTATTGGAGGTCACGTGATCAAGTGCGTAAAGGTAGGGGAAGGGGAGCACACGCTTCCTCCTTTGGCCTGGCAGCGGCTGTGGATGGCTGTCTATGCAGATGAGTGCATACGTGACCCATGCACTGTACTTTGGAAGTAATCTGCGAAGGCTCACGGCTTCCAAGACCTCCCGCACAAACATGCGAGCACGTGCAATCTCGGAGGCCATGAAAGGCTCGGTGAGCTGAGATGGCTGGTAGACTCAAGTGCGCTGTCTTCCCGCGTGTTTACTGTTGGAGGTTGCCTAATGCCAAGTTTCGGTGAAGCATTCGGTGAAGCAAAGAGGCAGCACGAAGCATTCGTTCCCCTCTGTTCGTGCTCTTCATCACACCAGCATTGTGCCAGCAAATGTTCGCAGTATAGATTAAAACACTATGCTACTTAACTTAAATAGAAATCAAATGTTCACTACTATTTATATGGCAATAAAACAATGATACTTACTTTATACTTGCTTAATACTTTCTCATCGTCATTAGTGCTTTGCCATTTTGAATGAAACGGCAACTTTTTAGGTAACAGTGACTTTTTGAGAAACTTAGGTACTGTCAATTCCACAAGCTTGCTTAAAGTAAGTGTCACTTTTGCATCTTTTCACCATCAAAAGACAAGATATGCAACGGAAGGTACGGAGCTCGATGAGCAACACATTTTCAAACAGAATTATTTTTTGTAGAACTTAACGCAACATTTGTAAAACCTTAACACAGGTGGTGCCAATATTCATAAACTTCACCGAAAATTCAGGAGGTGGCAGCTATGCTAATTAAAAACACAGATGCAAGACCAGGCAGAGGCACGGAATGTGCCGCAGATTCTTTGTTAACACTTGCAGTTACATTTAATAGCGATGCTGAAGATCACTAGCAGATTATTGAAATGATAAAGGTGTTACAGAAATGTTGATGGCAATGAAAACATGCACCACACCTTAGGCACATCAAAACTGCGCAAAACATCCGAAGAGGACGCTGTTGCTCGGAACACAACCTTCAAGAACCTCCTTCTCATCTACGTTAACTGCTGACTTCTCCAGCTGATTGGCTGAAAAACCTGCACCAAGGAATGCACCAAAACTAATCACAAGTC
Source organism: Dermacentor andersoni (assembly GCF_023375885.2). Classification (NCBI taxonomy): domain Eukaryota; kingdom Metazoa; phylum Arthropoda; class Arachnida; order Ixodida; family Ixodidae; genus Dermacentor; species Dermacentor andersoni. Next base: position 96,467,298 of record NC_092816.1, on the reverse strand, counting down.
GAATGAAAGTGAAAGAGAAGTGCACAGACACCTCATTAAATCTGCTAGCAAAAAATAAAGAAAGAAAAGAAAGAGAACACTAGAACCTGCTTTCAGTGTCAAAAGCAGTGGCAGTTGAGGGAATATTCCTGGCAGTTTAGTATCACATGATACTATGTGCTTTGAATTTGCTCTTTTTCATTTCTCTCTTGCCAGCCACTGCTTGCCTCATAATCAAGTCTGCACAGGAAGGACCCTGACTTCATGCAATATAACACGCAGTGCCTTCAATCTTTCGAAATCTTAATTCAAAAGCAATTATGTAAGATATTTATCCCTTATATTGTGGAATGCATGAGGTACTTCTGTTGCTTTTGACGAAATTGATGCCTATTTGATCTAGACGAGTGAAAGCACCCATAAAGTGTGATTTCAATACCACCAGTTGAAACAAAAATCCAGGATACAAGATCAACATACATGCCTGCCACACATAGTTACACATTATTTTGTGTGTCTAAACAAAGAAAAATCTTTCTTATAACAAGGAACATGAGAAGACGTTTGCTTTCTCCATGTACATGAAGATGCTGTCTTTCAGAACTAACAGTAGTATTTACACAAAAATAAATTTTCCATGTAAGTAATGTAACAGTCGGTAATAAGAACTAACTTGAAAAGCAATCAGGTATATGTCCTTCAGCTGTCTTCAGGTTTGAGTAGGCTAAGCACCACAGTTTGATACAGGCCTACTGAAATTAGTGCAGAGTAGCAGGCCAGAGCAAGCTACCACTCAGAGCGATCTCTCCGCTTTTCTCTAAACAAGTATCTCTCGCCGTCTGCTATAGAATCCTAACTCGCTCTTTTAGCAATGTTTCATCATCATCATCATCGTCAGCCTGGTTACGCTCACTGCACGGCAAAGACCTCTCCCATACTTCTCCAACTACCCCGGTCATGTACTAATCGTGGCCATGTCGTCCATGCAAGCTTCTTAATCTCATCCGCCTACCTAAATTTCTGCCGCCCCCTGCTACGCTTCTCTTCCCTTGGAATCCAGCCCGTAACCCTTAATAACCATCGGTTATCTTCCCTCCTCATTGCATGTCCTGCCCATGCTCATTTCTTTTTCTTGATTTCAACGAAGAAGTTATTAACTCGCGTTTGTTCCCTAACCCAATCTGCTCATTTCTTATCCCTTAACGTTACACCCATCATTCTTCTTTCCATAGCTCGTTGCATCGTCCTCAATTTAAGTAGAACCCTTTTCGTAAGCCTCCAGGTTTCTGCCCCGTAGGTGAATACTGGTAAGACACAGCTGTTATACACTTTTCTCTTGAGGGATAATGGCAACCTGCTGTTCATGATCTGAGAATGCCTGCTAAACGCACCCCAGCCCATTCTTATTCTTCTGATTATTTCAATTTCATGATCCGGATCCGCAGTCACTACCTGTCCTAAGTTGATATATTCCCTTACCATTTCCAGTGACTCGCTACCTATCGTAAACTGCTGTTCTCTTCCGAGACTGTTAAACATTACTTTAATTTCCTGCAGATTAATTTTTAGACCCACCCTTCTGCTTTGCCTATCCAGGTCAGTTACTAAGCAAGGCAATATCATCAGCGCATCACAAGTTGCTAAGGTATTCTCCATTAACTCTTATCCCTATTTCTCCCAAATCCAGGTCTCTGAATACCTCCTGTAAACACGCTGTGAATAGCATTGGAAAGATCCTATATACCTCTGCCTGACGTCTTTCTTTATTAGGATTTTGTTGCTTTCTTTATGTAGGACTACGGTGGCTGTGGAGCCGCTATATATATCTTTCAGTATTTTTACATACGACTCGTCTACACCCTGATTCCGTAATGCCTCCATGACTGCTGAGGTTTCGACTGAATCAAACGCTTGCTCGTAATCAATGAAAGCTATATATAAGGGTTGGTTATATTCCGCACATTTCTCTATCACCTGATTGATAGTGTGAATATGGTCTATTGTTGAGTAGCCTTTACAGAATCCTGTTTGGTCCTTTGGTTGACGGAAGTCTAAGATGTTTCTGATTCTATTTCCAATTACCTTAGTAAATACTTTGTAGGCAAAGGATAGTAAGCTGATCGGTCTATAATTTTTCAAGTCTTTAGCGTCCCCTTTCTTATGGATTAGGATTATGTTAGCGTTCTTCCAAGATTCCGGTAGACTCGAAGTCATGAGGCATTGCGCATACAGGGTGGCCAGTTTTTCTATAACAGTCTGCCCACCATCCTTCATCAAACCTGCTATTACCTGATCCTCCATAGCTGCCTTCCCACTTTGCATAGAAAGCTTTCTTTACTTCTTCCGGTGTTACTTGTGAGATTTCAAATTCCTCTAGACTATTCTCCCTTCCATTATCATCGTGGGTGCCGCTGGTACTGTATAACTCTCTATAGAACGCCTCAGCGACTTCAACTATCTCATCCATATTAGTAATGATGTTGCCGGCTTTGTCTCTTAACGCATACATCTGATTCTTGCCTATTCCTAGTTTCTTCTTCACTGCTTTTAGGCTTCCTCCGTTCCTGAGAGCATGTTAAATTCTATCCATATTATACTTCCTTATGTCAGCTGTCTTACGCTTGTTGATTACCTTGGAAAGCTCTGCCAGTTCTATTCTAGCTGTAGGGCCAGAGGCTTTCATACATTGGCATTTCTTGATCAGATCTTTCGTCTCCTGCGATACCTTACTGGCACCATGTCTAACGGAGTTACCACCGACTTCTATTGCAGACTCCTTAATGATGTCCATAACATTGTCTTCAACACTAAGGTCCTCTTCCTGAGTTAAAGCCGAATACCTGTTCTGTAGCTTGATCCGGAATTCCTCTATTTTCCCTGTTACCGCCAACTCATTGATCGGCTTCTTATGTACCAGTTTCTTCCGTTCCCTCCTCAAGTCTAGGCTAATTCGAGTTCTTATCCTATGGTCACTGCAGTGCACTTTGCCGAGCACGTCAACATCTTGCATGATGACAGGGTTAGCGCAGAGTATAAGGTCTGTTTCATTTCTAGTCTTGCCATTCGGGCTTCTCCACGTCCACTATCGGCTATCCTGCTTCCGGAAGAAGGTATTCATTATCCGCATATTATTCTGTTCTGCAAACTCTAGTAATAACTCTCCCGCGCTATTCCTAGAGTGTATGCCATATTCCCCCACTGACTCGTCTCCAGACTGCTTCTTGCCTACCCTGGCATTGAAGTCGCCCATGAGTATGGTGTATTTTGTTTTGACTTTAGCCATCGCCGATTCCACGTCTTCAGCGAAGTTTCGATAAGTTTCACAACAGGACCCGCAACCCTCTGGTTAATGTTATAGCATTCCTGTATGTTACCAGCTATATCCTTATTAATCAGGAATCCGACTCCTAGTTCTCGTCTCTCCGCTAAGCCCCGGTAGCACAGTACGTGCCCGCTTTTTAGCATTCTATATGCTTCTTTAGTCCTCCTAACTTCACTGAGCCCTATTATATCCCATTTACTGCCCTCTATTTCCTCCAATAGCACTGCTAGAGTCGCCTCACTAGATAACGTTATAGCGTTGCCAGGTTCAGATTCCAATGGCAGCCTGTCCGGAACCAGGGATTCTTAGCACCCTCTGCTGCGTCGCAGGTCTGACAGCCGCCGTGGTCAGTTGCTTCGCAGCTGCCGGCGACAGAGGGCCGGGGTTTGGTTGTTGTATTCATATAGGAGGTTGTGGCCGAGTACTTTACCAGGGTGGCCAATCCTGCTCTGGTGAGGGAGTGCGTTACCGGTTCTGGTCACCGGGATCAGGCCGCACTCCTAGCCTGTTTACGCAATTTTATCGACACGCGGATTTCTTCTTTTTTTTTTTTTTGATGCGATGGAAAGTTGCGCGGCACCGGAATTCGAACCATGGTCCTCTTGCACGCGAGACGAATGCTCTACCTCTACGCCACCGGGGCCGTAATGTACGCAGTCGTAATAGCGGATCCTCTCACTAAGTGTAATATTAGTGAACCAGAAAATGTGCAAAAGAAAGCCTTGCCATTTATCTGCAACTCTTACGGTGGGAAGTCAGTCACTGAGCTGTTGACAAGTGGAATACAATCTATTGTGTAGAGAAACCGCATTGGTCGCATAAAATTGTTCCAGTTCTTGAATGGACATCTAAATTATAACACCTCAACTATTCCTGTGTATTCTTCGCGTTACGTTTCTCGCCAGCGACACAGTAACATGATAACACCTTTGCCTTCACGGAATAGTTGTTATACTTTTTTCCTAGGACTGTCGTTGAATGGAATAGTCTTTTTAATGATGTCGTATCACATAGCATACGGTCATTTTTCAAAAGCAGCGTGACTTCACCCTCGCTAATGATTGCATTGCATAATACATTATATTGTGATTATTGTATATAATATTATTGTACTGTCAGACTCTTTTATTGTATTTTGCATTTAAAATATTCTTGTATTCTATCTTGGTTTTCGTTCATGCCTGAGCCATATCAGTGTATAAAATATTTGTTGTCCGAGTATCTTGTATCGTATCGTGAAGCAATCGCAAAATATCTTTGCCCAGCCCTGGCGCCGTGTAGACTTCAGTTACGCTGCATGCTTTACCAATGGTGGGTGAATATTCAGGCAAAATATTGTAACGTAGATTGGAGACGGAGTCTTGCAAAATAGACGCTTCTCTTTAATGGCGGGCCAGAACAAGAGCGTGCAGCTTACGCACTTCCTCGTCTTTCGTGGCACCGACCTTTGCGCGCGCCGTCCTGCGGTGCGGGAGCCCCATATCTTTGTGTCAATTGCCCCCATGCGAAAAGCGACCGTCTCGGTCGCGTCAAAAAGTTCTTTCAGCAACATGTGAAATGGTGCATCTCGGCGTCCATGTACGCGCATAGTATGGTTTCATGCGCACTACATGAACAACTTCAGCGCGAGGAAGACGACGGAGTGAACCGGGGTCAGAACTGCAAGGGACGACTTCGTAGGTCACGCCACTGAGGCAGCGTGTAACCTTGTAGGGACCAACCAAAATACCGGCGGATCAACTTTTCCGATAGTCCACGGTGACGGATGGGCGTCCAGACCCACACGCAGGCGCCGGTAATGTAATGGACATCGCGTCGGACCCTGGTTGTATCGAAGGGTGTCAGTATGCTATTGGGTCCGGATACGATGCCGAGCAAGCTGGCTTGCCTCTTCGGCTCTTTGTACGAACTCTTCTACGTGTTCACTGGTCGGGCTATTATCAGCCAGAGGTAGCATGGCGTCAAGTGTTGACGTTGTGTGGCGCCCGTATGCAAGTTCGAACGGCGTAACTCTGTAGTCTCCTGTACAGCAGTGTTATACGCGAAAGTCACAGGGTAAAATCTCGTCCCACGTCTTGTGCTCTACGTCAACATACATGGAGATCATATCAGCAAGCGATCATATCAGCTAGCTATGCGTCAGCTGGAGAACGTCCTGTATAAGTTCCGCTGTAAATGCTGTACCGCGGTCGGTGCGTCATGTCGTAGGACAATGTGGCGTACAAAAAACTTGGCCACTTCATACGAATTTGCTTGCGGAATAGCTTCGGTTTCGGCGTACCGGGTTAAGTAGTCGGTAGCAACGACTATCCATCTGTTGCGCGAAGAGGTTACTGGGAATGGCCCAAATAGATCCATTTCTATTTGTTGGAACGGTGCTTGAGGAGGGTCCACAGGATGGAGAAAGCCAGCCGGTTTAACTGGTGGTTTCTTGCGGCACTGACAATCGCGGCAGGCCTTCGCGTACCGTTGCACAGAAGAATAAAGCCGGGGCCAGTAATACTTCTGTCGAATCTTTGATAATGTCTTAGCGAATCCCAGGTGTCCCGCGCATGGCTCATCATGGCAGGCTTGCAAAATGTCGTGGCGTAGCGCCGACGGCACGACAAGAAAGTACGTATTGGGTCAGCTTCCGCAGTTTTTCCTGTAAAGGACGTTGTTGTGCAAGTAGTATGGTGATAAGCCGCGCACGAGCGAGCAGGGTAAAACACCTGCAACTCCTTGGAGGCGCTCGATCAGCGGCAGCAACTCAGCGGCAGCGCACTGGTGCTCAGCCATCTTTATGGCGCCGGTAACACCGACAAATGGCAAGTCATGATCAGGGTCCGATGACGTCGTAGGGAGTGGTGCGCGTGACATAGAGTCAGCGTCACTGTGCTTCCTTCCAGATCGGTAGACAACTGTAATATCGTACTCTTGTAAGCACAGGCTCCAACGGGCTAGTCTGCCTGAAGGATCCTTGATGTTGGCAAGCCAGCACAGGGCGTGGTGATCGCTGACAGCCTTAAAGGGTCTACCTACAAGTAGGGTCGGAATTTACCAATTGCCCACACAACCGCTAACTATTCTTTTTCAGTGGTTGAGTAGTTTTTCTCAGCTTTGGTGAGACTGCGGCTTGCATAAGCAATGGTGCGTTCCGCACCAGCTTGCCACTGCACAAGAACTGCGCCAAGACCCACATTGCTGGCGTCAGTATGAATTTCAGTATCAGCGTCTTCGTGGAAATGAGCAAGTATTGGGGCCTCTTGTAAACGCTTGCGCAATTCATTGAACGACTGCTGCTGCTCGTCCGCCCGAATGAAAGGCGCATCGTCGCGTGTAAGCCGTGTCAGAGGCTCAGCAATTCTCGAGAATCCCTCGACGAAGCGCCTATAATATGCGCACAAACCAAGGAAGCGTTGGATAGCCTTCTTGTCTGTGGGTGGTGAAAACTCGGCGACGGTAGCTAACTTGTCGGGGTCTGGTCGAACGTCTTGAGGACCAACGACATGGCCAAGAAATTTGAGCTCTTGGAACACGAAGTAGCATTTTACAGGCTTTATGGTGAGGCCGGCAGTATGGATCGCAGCGAGGACACTCATGAGTCGTGCGAAATGTTCGTCAAACGTGCTCGAGAACACGATGACGTCGTCCAAGTAAACGAGGCAGGTTTGTCATTTGACTTCAGCAAGCACGGTACCCATCATCCGCTGAAAGGTGGCAGGTGCGGAACAGAGACCGAAGGGGAGAACTTTGAACTCATAAAGCCCATCAGGTGTCACAACGCTATTTTTTCACGATCTTGTTTATCAACTTCTATTTGCCAATACCCTGATTTAAGATCCAATGAAGAAAAAAAACTTGGCATGTTGTAGACGATCCAATGCGTCGTCGATGCGTGGCAATGTATAAACATCGCGCTTGGTGACACGGTTCAACTTTCTGTAATCTACACAGAAACGTAGTGTGTTGTCTTTCCTTCTAACACTACAGGGGAGGCCCACGGGCTGGTGGACGGCTGGATCACGTCGTCTTGGAGCATCTCTTTCACCTGATGCTTGATCTCTTCCCTTTCCAATGAAGACACTCTGTAAGGATGCTGACGAACAGGACGTGCGGACTCGTCCGTAATAATGCGGTGCTTTGTGATGAACGTGCGCCGCACTTTGGATGACGTTGAAAAACAGTCCGCAAATTCATTCACGAGACTCAGTAGACGGTCTTTCTGATCTGACAGCGTTAACGTCAATCCGTTCTTTTAGGCTGGGTAACTCAGATTGCTGAGACGATGCGATTTCCTATGTGGCAATGTCAGTAACATCGATGATTTCGCGAAGGAATGCGATTGTCGTTCCTCGCGGTACATGCCGATACTCGTTGCTAAAGTTTGTTAGCAAAACGACTGCACATTTCTTTCGTACCTGAAGAAGCCCTCTGGCTATACAAATGGGGCGCTCAAGAAGCAGGGGCACGTTTGACTGAGCAATTCCTTCGGCGTCGTCCTCCACGTCGCATCGGACAAGGGTAAGGACGCTGATCTTGGGTGGCAACGTGACGTGATCGTCAGATGCGCGAAGCGCGATGTCACGGCCGTTGTCATTACTGTTCGCTATGGTTTGCGTAGTAGCGAAGCTGACGCTAGACTCTTGCAGGTCGATGATGGCACCGTTCGCCTGAAGGAAATACATGCAGAGTATAAGGTCCTTTGAACATTCAGGAAAAATGACGAAGCCGCCGATGTACGTGAAGCCCCGAATGTTGACTCGTGCCGTGCACCGGCCCATTGGAGTATTGAGATGCCCTCCTGCAGTACGAATCTGAGTTCCGGTCCACTGAGTCGAAACTTTGTTCAGTATACGCGCGAAATTCTGGCACATAACAGACGTGACCGCACCCGTGTCTATTAACGCCATTACTTCGTGGTCATCTATGGCAACTGGCACGTCACAGGATACTGGCACGGAACTACACTGCTTTCTCTGCGTCTCAATTACGTCATATCGCGGTCGTCGTAGTGGAGGATCTTCAGCGTTCGCAACGTCAGCGACCTCACCTCCGCAGGTCACTGGACTCAGTTTTTCCGGGAGGCTGGGCTGCGTGAGCGACGCCTCGTTGCTCTCGGCGTGAGTAGGAGGCTGGAAGACCTGTTTCGGGCGGGTGACGGTGACCGGGGTTCACGGAATCGTGGGGCAAACGAGGTCCTGGCGTCCGCGAGGTATGCTTCAATCTCCAGGGGGCGCTCACCATTGCGCGGGCACGGCGTATTTTGTGAAAATCCACGGAGCCCAGCTCGGCGGTAAGGACACTCCCTGTATAGGTGATCGGCTTCACCGCAATGAAAACACAAGGGCCTCCGGTCTGCGGTGTGCCATACGTCGCTCTTGCGGGGTGGTCGTGTTTCAGCCATGAATGGCGTGCGGCGAGGCCTGATGTCGCCAGTTGCTTGTTCAACGGCGCGCACTCCATGAAAGTCCGGGACGTCGCTCACATCGCGAAAAATAGGGGAAAACGAACTTCACGCAGCTTCTACATACGACATGCGAGGTTGTGGCTGCCGTACCTCGTGCTGTGCTGTCTCGCTTCGCTCTGGGACTTGGATGGCCTGCCTGATTTCCTCCCGGACGACCTCAGCCAGAGCGCGTCGCTGTACCGATGCTGGAGCCACCTGAAGCGTTTGAAGCTCTTCTCGAACGATAAGCCTAATGAGCTCGCGCAAGGCGTAGGTATTCTCCAGGGGTATAGCGAGAGAGTCACGCGATAGAGTCGACACGTCGCGGTTGTACTGCCTTGTTCACTGCTGCAGTGCCTTTACCATTGATACGGCTTCCGCGAGAAACTCTGCAACGGTCTTTGGTGGGTTACGTATTAGGGCACCTAATAACTTTTGCTTGACACCGCGCATCAAGTTTCTGAACTTCTTTTCTTCCGGCATGGACGGATCCGCACGTCGGAAAAGTCGGCACATATCTTCGACACACATTGCGACGCTTTCGTTGGGCCCCTGTACTCTCGCCTGAATTGTAGATTCAGCTAGCTCCTTGCGATCGAGGCTGGCGTATGTGCCGATTAGCTGCAGTCAGAATTCGTCCCATGTCGATAGGGCCACCTCACGGTTCTCAAACCATGTTACCGCATAGTCCTCGAGGGCAAAGTAGGCGTTGCGTAGCTTGAGCTCTGGAGTCAAGCCGTTCAATTCTGCGACACGCTCAAAGTGATCGAGCCCGTCCTCTACATCCTCGAAGGTGTCCCCATGGAAGGACGTGGGGATTCGCGGCTGGTTGAGGACGACCTCGGTCGGCGCAGTCGAGGAAGAAGATGGAACTGATGTACTCATCCTTCTGACCTGATTGGGTAGAGGCTCATGCTCAGGCAGCAGTCCTTGAAGTCGGCGGCTTGTCCGTACGTGCACAGGAGTCAGCTCGACCGGACTTCGTACTTGGCTTGTAGACGATGTTCGATCTGGGAGCGGTAGCATGTACCCCGCACCTCCACCAGAAAAATGTAACGTAGATTGAAGACGGAGTCTTACAAAATAGATGTTTCGCTTTAATGGCGGGCCAGAAGAAGAGCGTGCAGCTTACGCACTTCATCGTCTTTCGTGGCGCCAACCATTCCGCGCGCCGTCCTGCGGTGCGAGAGCCCCGCATCTTTCTGTCACTATGTTTCTTCGTTAAGAATGTCAACTCATAACACCCAGACACCCTCCATCCTACTTCATGAAAGGAAGACCAACTTGCTGATCTTTATTTATGGCCGCCAAGATTACATACTTAAAAAGAAGAAAAAGGAAGGAATGTCATGTGAGAAATGATAACCTATTTGTCACTAGCTGAACTAGGTATTTACGACGGAGAACTCGATTCAGCGCATAAAAAAGGCTATTATTTGTTTGCTTCAAATCAGAAATTTGAGGTGTATGAACTCAGCTTAGAAAAGACGATACGTTGAGTTTTGTGGGAAAGCGAACACAAAAGGATTATGCTCGGTATCCCAGAGAGAAAGGCGTATACGGGGGAAGGTTTCACAATGCACCGTCTCGTCTCAGTCATATCTGCAATGACCCTGAGTCTATAGTGAGCTTATCTTTCGGAATGAACGTGCTGAAGCACGACCGGTGACGACGACACCAACAGCACATGAACGTACGAAGCTGAAAGTTTTGTGACGGTGCTAAGGCGCAAGCGAGTGGCTATATATGCGTATTTGCTACAAGCTATTGCAAAGTATAAGATATCTACGTTTCAAGCCTTAATTATTGCGTTAAGAACAAATCTGCCGCAACTTATCACATCCGTGAGCGATATTAGCAAGAAAATAAACTATCAATGACCGCGCCAAGGAACGTTACTGAGTCAGAACGCGACAAGTTACTGCTTCGAAGCGATTGCCAAATAAAAAAGCGAGAACAAAAGACACCATAATTTTGATTTAAGTCAGAAGTGGCACGTTTGAGACAGCTTGCAATACATTTCTACCCCCGCTTCTAGTACAAACACTGTGTGCGCTGCATGCACTGTTTGGACAAGGTGTAATGAGCCTAGAAAGCGGTTACGTGTCCTCAAAAGCTGCGGTCAAAGCTTCGTGTAGTCCACCCAGTCAGAGTCCACGATATGCATCCAAAAAAGAGATTTGCTGAGCATCACCGACGTCATGCACATCCATTGTAAACACGGAGGCAGCGCAGACAACTGAGCCAACTAATGCACAAGTTACCACGTGATCAAACATGGCGGCTCCCGTGGGAACGCCGTGAAAATGGTCTCATGGCCGCGCGCTCTGTCGCACTTCGCGGAAATGAGGTGATGGGCGCGGCCCTGCAAACGGCAGCTATCATGCTCATGATGATAACGAAATTTGGCATCATAAACTGCTGTGGAAGGTACGCCTATAATCGAGATGGTTATTAGGCTAATAAAAAAATAAAGATACGAAAAAAATATCAGAAATAAGATAATAGATCCGCAATATACCCGTCAGCTTCGCAGAAATAAATAAATAAAAATAAGCTAACACACAATTAAGAGAATTACGCTTCTTCGTGCGTAATTCTTGCGCTTTCCTGAATGAAATGATGAGGGACATGAGGTATCACTACCACCTCAAGTTCGACGCCATGTTTGCACTTGTCCAGATTTACGATGGGGAGGAAAAAACAACCAAATACTTGGGAGATCGTCCTAGGTTTGATCCTGAACGAACAAGCAGCGCACAAGCAAGAAAACAAGAAGTATCATAAGCGCAGTGCTCAAACTAATACAAGACTACTGACGCGGGAGAGCGCGAGCTTAAGTATTATAGGCCTTCCGCGGCGAGGCGGCTGGTCGTGGAAACGCCGCTCACCCTTTCTTATCTTTCTTGTTTTTTTCCGTTCGCATTTCACGCGCTTTCCCGACTTGTAGAAAGTGGACACCCGAGAGCGAAGGGCGTCAGGACGCCACGTTTGCCGAAGCAAGGCAGCTGGCTCGACCCCGGGCACACGTCGCAAGTGGCGGTGTTTTGGAGATGCGTGCCATTCATCGGCGAACCGATCGTGCGAAGAAAGATCTCGCGTGTAGTGCACGAGAGCCCAATTTGTTCTTCAACCAAGAACTACGTCCTGTGGATTTTCCTGGTGAGTCTCGTCAACCAGTTGCGATAAGATATATAGCGTTGTGCAGAAGGGCTAATGAGACCAAAATATGACGTTGTATATATGGCATTGCCTGACTATCCAGTCCTCCTCGCTCGCGAACTCGGGTAGTGTGCAGGATGTTCAGCAGGAGTTCCAGTATTTTGCACCAGCACCCATATTTATGCAAGGAACTGTATTAGAACATCGTGCATGTCACGGTGCAGATAAGCTCTGCTCGTTGCACCTAAAATTAAACAGATGACGACCAAGAGACTTGCGCCGGCAAACTTCGGGAAAGCAATAAGGATCCCGTAGAAGTTCACTCGCATCTCGTATTTTTCCAAGCGTATTTAGATGTAAGAATTAATGTGTAGAATTAATGCATGCCTGACAGGGGGAATCCTTACAGCTAAAGTACTTACTTGAAATCAGCGACAGCCAAACGCCTTGATAACGAAGCGCTCAGGACGTTCAAAATATCTCGTTATATACAGGTCACTTCGTTGTAACGATCTGGTGCCGTACGGCCTCCGACAGAGCATGGTATAAGCACATCCATCAAAAATAAAACATTCATTTAACATGAATTCAACATGTGCTTAGTGAAAATCGCTAATTTTCTTCTTCGCACTTCCTCCGGCTCAACGTTGCAAGTACGGCCGACCCTATGTTATGGAGATAACATGCTTCGTGTCGAAACCCGAGAGTGATGCAACGTGTGGCTGCAGAGCGTCGGATTACTATATTGCCACCGTTGTCGTTAAGCATTTCTTGTTCGTCTTCAGACGGTTCACTAATGTTGCCATCGCCCGCAGGGGCTTCTGCGTCAGCAGGCGCTTGGTGTGTTGCGACACGACGTAGCCGAGTAGGCGCGTGGATCTGTCATGCCCCGTCTGCCTGATGGCCCTCTCAATGCTCATAACAGTCTTTGGGAAGACTCGTGGACTGATTTGAGCAGTCGACTGATCGAAACCTTTCTTATCACGTGTGGCGTGTTCCTATTTAATAGGAAGGAACCTACCTGCTATAATATTGCACACTATTCATATTCATCGATAGATTTAGCACTTGGATCATCCGTACTTTTTCTACTTAGAATGCAAAGTAATAGAAAATCCGTTTGGGAGTGGCCATTTCCCGGTGACTCTGAACTTACTACCACGACACGACATCCCTCCGCATGTTCCTCGCTGGAAGCTTGACACGGCTGACGGGAAGCGTTTTAAGGAATCTATTTGCTTATCACAAGATATTATACGCGACTTCAGCATAGATGACGCTGAAGCATATTGACACGTCTACTTGCTTATCTTTCTTGGCTGACCACTTTTCGCCGTCGAACAAATGTTATCGCTAAGAACAGGTCGCGCCCGCATGTATCGGAAGCCTCGGAAGTTTCGGGAATGTTATCGATGGTTCTATCCGCAGTCTCTTGTCACCCAACCTTGTGTAATTGATCGTGTGCGCGACACGAATTGTGCACTGCTTTCTGGAAGACACGCGAGCACCAGCGGTTACTCTGGAATGTTCGATGGCTCACGTATAAAAGCCGACGCGCTTGACCCGCTGATCAGATTTTCCACAATGGCCGACTGTGTTCACCGCTATTGCTGTGCTTTGAGTGTAGCCTGTTTTTTCAGGGCACAGGTTCACGCAATAAAGAGTTTCATGCACAGTTTTGCCACTGTGTTCTTGACCGTCACTACCATGTGGCGATAATTTAACGCTTATATTATTGATGCAGCCGTAAAGTTCATTCCACAAACAAACAGCCAATCATGTAAGAGACATGTTTCTTGGTGGAATGAAGCCAGCAGAGAGGCACGAGAGAGACAAAATAAGGCATGGAGCACACTGCGCCAATATGCAATGCATGTCGGAAAATCTCACTGCATTTAAACATACGAAGTCATAAGGACGGCGCACGAGGCGGCAGCCTAGAAGAGCATGCTGGCAGAGGTGACTCGCAAGCATCAATTTCTATACCCAGGACGGTAAAGTATGTAATGGGCTGAGAAGGCTAAAAGGGCAGAAAATCGCTCATTACCTTTGATCGATGACCAATGACATACCTTGCAAAACCAGACCGACGCCCTCGGCATATATCTCGCGCGTGTATCAAGCTTCATACGCTACTCGGAATCAATCGTTAAATACAGGCAAGTAGCAGAACTTAAGCCAATGAAACTAAGTGCCCTTCCAATCTGTGAAGGATGATCAGCGCAGCTGTTTATGTGAGCCCCTTAATGGCGGAATGCACCTCCACCGCCAGTCAGCACGACATTGCGCTATCTTCGGGAACGGCTCACGTATGGGGAGTGCTTAACGGCTGCTCACCTCCGCCGCGGGTCAGCCGGGTATTACACTATCTTCAGGATCGGCCCACGTAAGGGAAGTTTTGTGTCGACACATGGACACGCTCCTGGGGGAACTAGCCCTCAGCAGCTTCGCTGTAAAATTGGTTACGTCTTCGTTTTTCTAATTTATTTATTTATTTATTTATTTATTTATTTATTTACTTGGGCTGCTGGATACCGTCCAACCTCATGGAAAGAAGCTATCGTAGTCCCGGTCTTGAAACAGGGCAAAGACCAATCCGACGCTTCAAATACCGTCCAAAAGCACTCACGAGTTGTTTATGCAAACTCTTCGAGAAAATAATAAATCGTCGTCTTTTACATTTCCTTCAATCGAAGAAAATGCTTGACCCTTATCACTGCGGCTTAAGCGAGGGTCGGTCGACTATACTGACCATATCGTGTGCATTGAGGCAAACATTCACGACGCCTTTATGCATAAGCAGTTCTTTCTTACTATTTTCTTAGACATGGAAAAGGCATTTCACGCACCTTGGAGATATGGGATTTTGCGAGACCTTTCGGAAGTGGTATTTGAGGCAATATGCTTAATGTAATTGAAAGCTACTTATCACACCATACATTTTGTGTTATGGCTGACAATAGCCTGTCCAGGCCATTTACGTAAGAAATCGGGGTCCGCAAGGTGGGGTATTAGGCTGTACCCTTTTTATCGTCAAAATGCATTCCATGCGCTTATCTTTACCGCAGAGTATGTTTTATTCAGTATACGTAGGTAACGTGCCATTAGGTTTAAAGTCATGTAACCATGCTGTTTTTGAGAGCCATGTCCGGCTTGGCTTGAACAAAGTGTGTAAATGGCCAGAAGGAAACGGCTTTAAATTGAATCCTCTTTAAAGCTCCTGTGTCCTTTTCAAACGAAAAAGAGACTTATTTACATAGCCCAATGTAAAACTACATAGACAGCAGATACCACACAACACAAATTTTTAGGTGTCATATTAGACTCGAAATTAACCTTCATTACACACTTAAAACCCCTCAAAGAGGAATGTCTAAAAACAATGAACCTTCTTAAAATTTTCTCAGATACAACATGGGGCAGCGACTGGAAGTATCTGATGAACGTGTACAAAAGTCTCATACGTACGCACTTAGACTATGGGGCCACAGTGCATGGGGCCATAGTGTATAGTGTAGTGCGCCTTGAAGATGCTTGACCCTGTTCACCACCTAGATATCCGCTTGGCGACCGGTGTCTTCAGGACAACTCCTGTAGAAGTCTATACGCTGAAGGTAATGAGTGGCCGCTTCATACTCAGATGTCGTACTCCAGTTTCATGTACTTTCAGAAAGTTAAAGCAAACCGCGACCATACCTCTTATATAGCCATACATGACGTCAGATCTGCAACGCAGTTTAATGACCGACAAGCAGCTAGAGAACCATTCTCTCTGAGCGTAAGAAAGCTTTCTGAGGAAATGGGAGTTCCAATTCTCGAGCATAACCTGACGTTCCCAGCGAAGCCATTGCCGCCGTGACAGTGGCAGCTCGTATAATGCGATACATCATTCGTAGAGATGAAAAAACCCGCCCTAGATGCACACATTCGAATGTATTTCCTAAGACTTCAATCGAAGTACTCGTGCATAGAGTTTTACACTCACTCTTCTAAGTCATATGCTGGCGCATGTTTTATGCAGCAATCGTACCGACCTTCTCTGAAACCGATGCCTTTCGCCCGGAAACAAGTGTCTTTACTGCGGAGGCCTATGCGCTATTGTCGGCTGTAAAACACATAAGGAAATTAAAGCTTCAAGAAACCATTACCTTTAGTCACTAAGCGTCGTAAAAGCCTTAAAGAACCCCTCACCAAGCTGCATAGGAAATTTTGGTTATGCACTGGAAGTTATTGGGTGTCTTCTGGGGAGTGTTCTGCCGCAAAAATTTTTCGAATCGGCTCATTAATAGCCGAGATATAAATATTTCAGGGCCGCGAAGCCATAATTTCACAAGGCAAGCTCCACTGCAAAGCGAGACACTCTCTCCGCTCGCCGCGTCTAGCCTCCGCAAGCGAAATTCCCTTCCTGCGTTCTCCCATACCGGACCTCGAGCATCGCGTGACGCCTACGTCACGGGCCCCGCCTTCATTTCTTTTTCTCCTCGCTTTTTTTTTTTTTTTTGCTTTGCGGCGCTGCGCACTTCCGCTGATGGCGTTGCGCGCGAGCTCTTCCGATGTCTAGTTTCACGGAGCGCAAGATTTTGCGCGCTGTGCACAAGGACACATGACTAGCGGTATTATTCAACAAGGTCTATCTAAATAGGTCGCGAAGCTTGGAACCAAAAGCGTGAAAAAACCCATCGCTAGAGGTATCAGTTAGTGGTGCACGATTGAAGCGCGACTACGTGAGGGAGGGACAAACAGTGAAACTAGAAAACCTATGCGAAAAAAAAAACGTTCGGAAAGTTTTCATCAGAATGCTGTTGTACGAATAAATATTTCATTTCAAGTATGTTTGCTGTGCCAAAACAACAAGTGGTAATTTTTTCTATTTCTCAATTTATTAGTTCTTCCTTGGTGACCCCAACCAACCAGTGAATCTGGCACAAGACTTGGCAAGGCTGTGCAAGCCAGCTAGTATGTCGTGCGGAATGACATTGCACACTTGAACGCGGTGGTTTCATCCGAGTTTCTTTATTTCCTTGCGTGTTTGTTCAAAGTGTATCATGCGCTCCAATTCAAATTTTGCGTGACCTAGTGCACCGCATTCATTCGCGAAACGTGTGAGGGCAGGTTTTTTGCTATCGTGAAAATTCACGCTGCAGTATTCTACGCGCTTCTCTCGTCATGACAATAATGCGGAAAGCTCCGCGAAGAAACGTCGCGCTATGTTCGTTTACTCTCCATAACACAGGCTCTGAGTGTCCGACGGGCAGCAGAATTAGTAAGTCGAATGTTTCCTAAATGATAACGTAGGGCGATGTTGTCCTGTCTGATAACTGTTGCATATGAATGGATGGTGTCGCAAGGAATTACGAATGATTCTGTGAAAAGGATCCGCATATGTTGCAATACATTACGACTGCCTGCTGGTTGTCCTGTCTGATAACTGTTGCATATGAATGGATGGTGTCGCAAGGAATTACGAATGATTCTGTGAAAAGGATCCGCATATGTTGCAATACATTACGACTGCCTGCTGGCCATAGTACTTCTCATGCATTCAAACATGTTTTGTTGGGTCAATTATATTGGTTTCATTATTTTAGACGAACAAAAGTGAAGTTTCTTTTGAACCCTATATGGCAGTGTCACTGATTCTATTCGCTCACTTTTCTAGGGAAGCTACTGGAGCAATTGCCGTCAATAACAACCTAATTATGTTCACATTAAGACATGCGCCACTCCTATGGTTAAAGGACACGCTGATGTTTCAGCTGAGGAGAGTCTTGAGCTCTCGAGCCGCCATTTTCTTGACATGTGGGCTTCTATGGAATCTTCGCTACCAATTTACATATACGTTGTAATTCAATGCTACACCAATACCGAGGCAGAACAAGCAGATCACAGAGCGTGAACACGCGCTGGAACACAGTAGACAATGGCATAGATTCGGTACCTTCGCACGTGATTGCACGACCGTGGGAACAAGCAGACGAAGCGGAAGTACATTTCTCTTGCTTTGGTGCAAAATAAAACAAAAATCACGCAGACATTCCGTTTGTGTCTTTTATTATTTCTCTAAACTTTAATTCGTCATTTCAAGCAACAGAATACACAAATAACAGATGTTGCCTTGAATAATTTTCAGAATAACGTGTCACCACGAGCGACGTCACACTTCGGACTCGGCTACGTAGGCATAGGGACGCAACTACGTCACTGTCCGGCTTGGAGCGTGGTCGCCGCGACAAAAAGGGAAAACGGCGTTCGGGTTAAAATTTCAGACCTTTCCGGGTCGCGTAGCGATGTAATTCTTTAAAAACACATCGTTAGCGCGTATTGTATGCTCAGCGCTTTTCAGCTCAAGACGATTAGACATGGGGGCATTAAATGTTACTGCGTAAACGCAGAACCCCTGTGCTTACCGAGCTTTATTCCCTTCTTGCAGACTCCTTTAAACTGAATCCTATTAAAAGCTCCTGTGTCCTCTTCACTCGAAAAAGAGGCTGATTTGCAGAACCCAATGTATAACTACATAGACGGCCACATACCAGCTGATACACAACACAAATATTTAGCAGTCATATTATCCGTGTGTCCCACTGAACAATTATTCAATGTTCTGAATTTTTTTACGTACGGCATTTTGTAATAATTCTGTTGGATATGTATGCGAATGTTTAATCATTGTCTATGTTATTGTGAGTCACTGCGTCCTCCACGCCCTACGAGACGAAGGCCCAGTAAGGAGGCTAGTTTCTCCTTCAGTGTTGGCTCGTGGGAAATGTGATTATATTGCTTGAAATACCACACTTCCAACTTCGAAAATGCCTGTGTTCTTCAGAAACAGCGAAGTGTACAGAATTTTAATAAATAGATCCAAGTATATCGTATCCCTCAGAACAGAGATTATACGCACTCGCAGCCCTGTGAACGCAGAAAAAAGTGAATGCAAAATCACCAAAACATGCTGCGCAAACAAGACAGCTGATTGATTACGATTTGTGGGAGATTATCGCCGCAAACAGCTACCAGTCTGCTGTATCCACTGCTTCCGCACAACGAATTACTTTGGTTGCACGTCAGTTTAATTACCCCATCCTGCAGTGGCATTCTAGCTATCTCCAGTGGGGAATTCTGTTTCGCGACAAAATGCTTAAAAGATTCCGGTGAGAGATAAGGCCTGCGTTGTGCGTATTCACATGGCAGACGTGAGAAAGGAAGAGCCACACTGAGCCGTAGACGACACGCAGGCAGGCACTTGGAAGACACGGCGTTGCCATTTGATTTGAAGACAATTAGTTCGTCGACTCTCGCAGTAAGAATTTGCACTTTTTGGGAAATATAGGTGATCGCATCGTATGGACGATGGCATACGTCCAGTAGCAGCGCTTCAAGGATACTAATGTTACTATGTTACAATGCGTGAAATAAGTTGGCATCGACACGGGTATACATGTACAGGCTGCGTGTGACCGATATTCGTTGTATAGGAGACAAAGGAATGGTGCATGCAACGGCTTTAAAACTCAAAGCGAACACATCTATCAAAGTGTTCAGTTTTCATTCCTTCGGAAGACGAGCTTCCGTTGAGGCAGGTGGCCAATAAAGATAACGCCGTTTCTCTGACCGTTACAGCGCGAGCAAGCAAATTTCCCTTAAGAACATCGAGTTTACTGGTTTCTCCTGCATGCCTGGCTCTCGCAGATGGCTCTACAAAAATTCTCGGCCGGCATGACTACCGACTGAATAAGAAGATGACTGCCAGCCATCAGTTCTAGAAGCTGTTTCCTACTTCGGAGACTTGCACGCGGGTCACCTATAAAGGCATGGAGGGAAGCCAGGGGCGTCAGCAGCTGCGACAGTCTCAGCAGCAGCACGAGCGGAAAGGGCGGCCGCCGCCAGCTGAACCTGACGACATGCGATCCTGGCTGGTGGCTGTCGCCTGCGGCTGGAACCTGCTCTGGAGTAGTCTCGTTCGTCGCTCCACGGGAGTCATCTACGTCGCCCTAGTCCACGCGTTCGGCGCCACACGCGAACAAAGCAGCTGGGTGCTCAGCGTCGGCACCAGCATCGCCTGGCTGATCGGTAAGTCATCTCTTTGCGAAGACTAGCAGCTAAGTGTATATATACTTCACGCAGAGTTCGCGCCATCTGTCAAACTGCACAATAGTAACGTTTGTCATCACCATGTTATCTTTCCAGAGGGAGCCACTAAAGAAACTGCGCAGAAATAATAGACAATTAGTGTCAATGTAAGCGAATAACCGGAACGAACTAAATAACGAGAGAGCGAGCAAGCGAACGAACCAGCAAATGGACCATACGAATAAACGAGCGTTTTCCTTTCTGAGTCCGACCACCAGCCATCGACCACCGTTCACCGACCAACCACGAAAACGGAGGAAAGCAGCACTATATAAGATATATATATATATAAGATATAAGGTAAATAAGATATATACTATGTATCTTACACCGTGTTGCGAGGCGTGGGAAAACGACGAGCAGTCACGGGGCGGCATGCTTATGTAAAAGCAGAATAACAGCTGGCAAGTTTGTCGGATAACATTCAAGTAAGAGCCATCAATCCTTGTACGTAGAAGTGACGGGGATAAGGATCTCTTTAAAGTTTGACTCAAGCTTGTTCGCGACCACGTGATACTTTATGGCAATAGTATATGCTGGTCAGCAGCACAGTTTGGAGGAGAGCTGGACAAACACTTACGCCGTTTCAACGCTATAGCGTTAAGAAGAGAAACCTTCGTGAAGTCTTCGTTGATATTTAACGAATTTCTGATAGCAGAATGACCACCGTTACCATGCGAACAGTCTTCAAGACATGGGGAAAAGACGTAGAAGTGAAGGACTGGTGGCGGTAGCGTTCGTAATTTACGCAATTGCTCACCGCGACGTCAGATCTACTTTTTGTTGGTTGCGTCTACTCGCGAGCTTAACGTTAAAGAGGGACTTCGTTGCATTCGAAAATTACTCGACGTAGGAAGCTCCGAGAACTTCTCTACAAGGGCCCGAGCACATGAAAACAGTTCTAAAATTCTTGACGTAAAGCAAGTTAACGCACCAGTAATGAGGTTCCGGGCGCCAACTTAAAAAAGAAATTATAATAATCGGCGCATCCCACGCATATGTGCGAATCAGTGATAAGGTGATCTTTCCTTCATGTTTAGTGAAATAACTTCACTTCTTCATGTCTTAACCGACACCGCTACGCGCGGACGCTAAAGACACGAGGTGGTGGACGTCATCGCTGCACCTTTGGGGGATGCCCCGAACTAACAAATGTAGCAGAGTATCTTGGACCGCATCACGGCACCTGACAGCGGGCGTCTCCAGCACCTGTTCACCTCCGAGGAGCTTCGAGATCGTCGCCCTTCCGTCGCATGCTCAACAGCATGCGACGGCTCCTGGGCTCAAGCAACGAAGGCTGAAAATTCCTCGCGTGGCATCTTCTGGCGCTGACTTATTCATCACTTCCTGTAGCCGACTTCTTAAATTTTCTGTTGCCAACTTCTTTACTTCCCTGCAGCTCAACGCAACTCGCTCAATGCGCGCGCACATCCCATTTTGCTCCCTTGCCTTCCTTCTCCGCACTCGACTGCATCTGTTGACGAATTCATAACTTCTCTATATAGCCAACTTCTCCACTTCTCTGTAGCAGACTTCATTTCCATGTAGCTCAACGCAGCTCGTCCAATGTATAATCTGGTGATGTTTGGTTCCCTTCCCTTCCTTCTCCGCACTCAGCTGTATCTGTTGCTGACTCCTTCATTTCCATGTAGCTCTACGCAACTCGCTCAATGCACGCTGTGGTCCCATTTTGCTCCTTTCACTTCCTTCTCCGCACTCGGCTACATCTGTTGCCGAATTCATAACTTCTTTATAGCCGACTTCTTCATGTCTCTGTTGCCGACTTCTTCATTTCCCAGTAGTTCAACGCAACTCACCCTGCGCATGATCAGGTCATATTTTGTTTCCTTCGTTTCCTTCTCCACACTCGGCTGCATCGGTTGACGAATTCATAACTTCTCTATAGCCGACTTCTTAACATTGCTCTTGCCTACTCCTTCATTTCTCTGTAGCTTAACGTAACTCGCTCAATCCAAGATCTGGTCCTATTTTGTTCCCTTTACTTCCGTCTCAGCACTAGGCTGTTTCTGTTGCCCACTTCATACCTTCTCTATATCCGACTTTACTTCAATCTGACCTTCGCTTTTTTCAGTAGTAATAACTCTTTTCTTCAATTATACGGGCACTCCAAGCGTATTTATGCCGTAGCTGTCGTCGTCACCGTGACATTCCATTGGAAGTTAAGGGGCGATAACACCGTCGCCGCGTGTCGTATGCTGTACGTGCGAGTGAAAGCACGCGAGGGAAGCCTACGATCGCGGCCCAATCTGCCGCACGCTAAGAAAAGTGGAGAGCAAACGCGCCGTCTTCCGACGCGCGAAAGGCCTTTGGGGGGATGGGAGGAAGGGAGGGCACTCGGCTTCGTGCTGCGGCAGCAATTGCCAGTTCGCGACCGGGCACATGGGGGAACTCCTGATCGCGGGTCAGTCTCGCACGCCATTAGGGTGAAAAGCAGGGAGGCAGAGTGGTAGGGTGGGGGAGGGACAGTTTCGACTGCGCCAACAAGTGCGTACTCTGCACGGCGGCGGCGCGGTCACGCGTGCCGTATTTCGAAAGCGATCTGCAGACAGCTCATACCTTTGTGCTCGCTGTGTTCTCGCCTCTCTTGCGTTGAAGCGCTAGACCGCACGAACGTGTCAGTTCGCTCCCTGCTGCTGCCGCGCTTGCTCACACCGGCGTTTTGAGAGCGTGTGTCCGTGCTCATCGTGTGATGTGTTCATGTTTGCTTGTGCGCGCTGGCACCATGCCTGTTAATTCAGTTAGTAAGCTAATGCTTCCAAGTTCATACGGCCGATAAAATTGCTATCCTTACTTCGTAAAGCTGTCCACTGATTTGCTATCACAATCGATGCTTTGCCTTTCTTGGGAAATCGATGAACATAATGTTTTCAAAACTACTTCAAAAGTCCAAACATATACAGTGTTAGCCTTTGATGTCGCATTAATACCGTGCAACAGTGGAGAAAAAGATTTAACAGAAATGTGTTGATAAGCGAGTTGGTAACGCTGTAAATTATTTTCTTCTACACTGCATCTATTGCATTGTTTCTGTTGTGCTGTATCAAGGTCCATAAACAACTCGGAATCATTCCTTAATTCTGAATTCCTGAACAGATGAGTCGAACTGAATGTGTGTCGCATGGTTTGCGTGATTCGGCAGGTCCTCTCGTCGGCTTCCTCACGAAGCATGTACCACTGATGGCGTTGTCTTTCACCGGAAGCCTCTTGACGGCCGTGAGCGCCATAGGCTGCGCCTTCGCCGGGGACATGACGGCCGTCTTCCTGCTGCTTGGAATCTGCAGCGGTAAGCGTTTCCCTTTCGAAGGCGAGCATGCGCGGTCACTATGCATTCGTCGCAACAAGGCAGAAGCGTAATACCAACAAAGCCAAAGCAGGAGCGAAGGGTTAAAAATTATTTATTGAAGGTAAAATGCCCCAAATCAGCACACGCGGGGATCATGAAGGACTCCGCGTATTGGAAGTCTCCGGTATAATTTTGATCACCTGCCTCTGAATACGGGCGTTTTTATATTTTCCCTAATCAGAACGCGGGTGGGAATCGAACCCACGACGTCGTGTTCAACAGCAGAACGCCATACAGCTACGGAGCCAACGCCGCTGGTCTTGCGGCAGCGTTTCTGTAGCTGGACTTGTCCGCTTCGGGACCTCTGAGGAACCAGTTCATTTGTATTACAACAGCCGCTGGATCAAAACGCACAAGGTTGTGCGTTTTGATGGAGCAGCTGTCGTAATACTTACACTGAGCGTTGCGTAGAGGAGTTGTCGCCAAGTATGTCGTTGACAAGCCCTTGTGCTGTAAACGCGTACACGGGATTTTGTCGGCGCTAATACTAGTGCAAACGGTTTGTCATGTTTGCACCAATACCTTTACCTACGAACATACATACGCGGAGTCTCGCGTAAGTACGTTCGGTTCTGCCGCAGGTAGTCACCGGGTGTGCTGTCGATAAGTTCCTGTCCTACAGACGAGGAGGACTTAGAACCTTGCCGACGCTAGAAAATGTACCGGCATTTTGTCAAGTGGCCTTGCCTGTATCTAGACCTCATGCGTATCTGCTATTGGAAACGTTGCCACCGAGTCACTCCAGTTTTCGGGGCCTCAGCTGCTGTCTAGTGACGTAGATATATAGCTGCTAGTTTCTTTTCTTGGCTTCGTTCCAAAAACAATCCCGCTTTTTCTGAGTGTACCTTGAACTCCGAACGAAAGAGACACCTTCCAGCTTCTCTATGCAATGCTTTAACGGGATACTCTCATGACGGTTACATCTACGTCTGTCTTGCGCATCTATAAATGTCTTGAGCGCTTGTTTCCTTTGCGGAAAAAATAGTGAGTCCCTGTAGTCAGTCATATAATTCATCATTGTCATTGTCAACGAGTCAAACGTAAAAGGATCGCCGGCTACAAACATTATTAACAAGACGTTTCGGTAACAGTACGGAGGCCTCGTTGACAAACTTGAAACAATGCTGCCGTACGGTTGCCGAAACGTCTTGTTATTTTATTTCCTTGTGGTAGGCGTCCATTATACCTTTGGCTATGATTAATACCGAGCAGAGGAGTTTTCCTCATACAATTAAACCATTTTTAAAGGAGAATTGGCACGGAAGACTGCGAGAAACTGCCGGCACGGTTATATGTAACCAGCGAACGGCGTTCTATTAGAAAAATAAGGTTAGTCATATCAACGAGAAAAAAATTGTTAAATATCACCCACGCGCTCTTATCTTACGCCTACTGTGAATCCGAATTAATTCGATAATCATCCGTGAGCGGCATCAGCTTTTTAATCGCAGATAACTTATTAAATTAAAAGAAATATATCTTCCACACAGACACGAGATCGGTACTTACGCGCTCCGTATGAGCTATAACGCCCGAGTGCGTGGCTGAGCGCTCTCCCAGGTTGGATAGAAGAACCGATTGGCGCCGTGTTCGCGACATAAAGAGAGATGGTTCCGCTGTTCTTGTTTCGAACATCGCCCCTTCGTGCCTGAGTTTGCCCTCTCTCCCAAGTTATCCCAGACTTGAGGGCATATTTGTCTGGCGAAAATAGTCACAACAGGCGGGTGGTTCCCTTCGTGCGAGCTGTGCGTCATTTATGCTTCTGAAAGTGAGAACTGCGGTCACCTCAGAATTTCACCTTTGGTTTATCTCCCCTCGATGCGCCGTCACACAGATTTCTGTAGTACTGCTCGACGCCTAATTTACCCTTTCTCTCTTTATAAATGGAATCGAAGTATAAACGTCGCTGGGAACTCGCTCTTTCTTATGTGCGGTATTTCACCGCACAAAAAGCGGCCGCCATCTGTCCTGACTGTCTTCATCAGACCGAGAGTTGGCACATGAAACTCTGGGAGAGGGAGAGAGAAGGGGCGATGCTCGAAGCAACAACAGCGTAACTCTATCCCATTAAATCGGGAGCACCGCGTTGATTGACGACACTATCCAACCTGGGAGCACGCTTGTCCACGCGCTAGCGCGTTGTAGATCACATTAAGCGCGATAGCACACACTGTCATTGAAGAGCAGTGTATGCACCTATGGAGGTCCTGCCCGTCATGTCTTGGAATGTCTCGGTTGTCCCCAGAGACAAAGAAGCCACGAAGGTGGCATAGCGCCTCCTACATTACCAAAGAGAGTATGCTTCTATCCATGTCTAAAAACTATGCTGTAGGTGCCTCTATACAACCTCAGTCTCCCAATTTCCTGATTACTCTGACGTTGCGCATTTAGACGACGCGCCCGTAATCACTGACTGATTCATTCATTCACTTAATAGTATCTTTAATTATGGCCTCTTTCTCTCTGTGTCTTTTTTTTATTCCTTAAGCTAAACTTCTTATCCAAATGTTCGTCCGACATTTATAGCGTATGATGTGTCCTTCTTCACATCTATTTTTATTACCACTACGATTAAGTTAACTATACCGGCTAACGAACTGGCCCAACAATATTGAATTACATTGCTTCGATTTCGCGTCCCGCACCGTTCCTTCGAACTAAATTTACATTATTTAAATCTGTAGCCTTAGTATACCGCTTTCAACACCTTTCACGTATACGTCGTGCGTACGCCCGAATGTCCCATCTGCCAAAATATTTTTCACGGGATCTCAATCTCTCGTCGTTGCAGGTATCGGCAACGGCATCGGGATATCTACTAACGACGTGATTATCGGCAAGTACTTCAAGCGATACCGAGGCTCGGGCAACGGCATCTACTACACGGGCGGCACGTTGGCCGGGTTCGCTTTCCCACAGATCCTGCACCTCCTGTTGCAGGTAAGGCAATACTCGCAAACCGAGGCCCACTTGCGTACAGTACTGCCTCTGGATTATACGAGATCAACAGAAAGTAAAAGACAAGCGTACCTGTAAGCTCAAGGAATAGGTTGAAAGCCGTTTATAAAACATTAAGGTCTACTGCATAAAACAAATGTCCTGTATGCTTCTCGATGACGCTTCGACCACATGCTTCAAAACATTCGTTCGTGATTCAATAATTGACACGTGACGCGTGTTGGTCGTTCCTTGCATGCGTCGGATGGACTTCGTTCGAAGTTATCCTACAGCCCCTGAAAAATGACATTTCAGATGTTAACCTTTGCAACTCCAATACATTCCTCTGTCCCCAGCCAAAATTTGTGGAGCTTTTGAGGTTGGAGTGTGAATTACATCGAATAAATTGTAGAAGCCTGAAGTGAACAGGGAATTCACCGGGTCTATTTGGCCTACGTCATACACGTATACGTGGCATTCCACTCTTTTCTGGAGCACCGACGAGAGAGGACTGCGGGACAAGAAAAAGGAGACGTGAGCAGGGGCAGTCCAAATTGGGAGCACCTCAACGATGAGATTTGTGTTCTCATCACTTGCGAGGACTCCATCTCTCTCTCTCCTGCCATCCCCTTTCTCTGCCGGGTTTTCTCGTCCTAACATCCGCCCGCTCTCATGTTGATGGCAACGCCCAGCTTTGCTCTTCTTTATTCAGACGCATCCTCATTCCTAGCATTGCCTATTGCCTGCTGGTGCATCATCCTGAAGAGTCGCAACATGCAGAGGGCTGTGTGACAAGGTCACTCAGATATGGTTTGAGTCCACTTTGTTGAAACTTCGTTTGGTTAGGTTTTTTCTGTTCTTTGCCTTATTTTTCTACGTTTTTTTTTCCTTTTTGACATGTTTGAGTTTGTCAAATCGGACTATGAAAGGTTCTTTCCCACCGAAACGTACTTGACTTTACGATTCTTGCCATCTTCTCGTTGTTCAATAATGTGTATACAGGGCGCAGCTTTGTTTAGTTTCACATTCTGCTGTAATGAAAACTTCTGGTTCACAAAGCCTTGCTGCACCTGAAATTAGCTTGCTTGATGCATGCTCCAAACCTTCCTTCTTTTTTACTTTCCCGTCATTATTTGCTAGCCTGACAGTCTCCTTTCGAACAGTTTCTTTCCGCGCACGACTGTTTGAGAATTCAGTATCTTTCGGCATCCAGTGTTAGTGCTTTTAACTGGTACTGTTGCTTAGATGGCAACTTTTCTTTCAATGTAATTCTCCGTTTTGTTCCCTATGAGACTCTAGTGAACAAGTGGCGAATGCCAACCTAAATGCAGTGTGGAAATCCACCGAAGTGTAGTGCTTCCGTAAAATCATTCCATATTTTTTTCTTGGCAGACAAAGTCTTGTTCAAGTGTTGTTCAAGTGTTCAAGGGCGTAACGAAGTGCAGGTTTGCATGTGGTGTAGTTCAGGGATGGATATTCCAGCATGCCTCTCTTCCTTAGCAAGTTTCACCACACGTACAGCGGCATTTCAGACATGTTTCTTTCCCCATTGCATCCTGCATCAAACCAATCTCACATTGCGCAATTTTTGCCATGTTTGTGGACAGCATGTGAATATTTGGGAGATCCTAATGTGCAGGGACCAGAAACAAATGTTTGAGTTTCCTTTTGCTGTCATTAGTTCTTTCCCCCTTCTCTGTGAATTCATTGACTTGCCTTCTGTTATTACACAACTTCTGTATTGGCAAACATTGTGCTAGGAATTATTTTTTATAAGCATTTTTACGCCCCACCTGGTGAGAAATATTGCTTTCCTGTGGTTGCATGGGTTTCTATATACTGTATATATATATGTGCGTGTTTTATCAATGTACATACAATGAGATTCCCGTTTTTACGCAATAGACCAGCGTTGACGTACATAGACGCGCATGTGCTCAGTGGATTTCCGACGTATATTTTTTCTTCTTCTCTAATTATGTTCCCCTTCTTTTTCGTTGCCCCTCATTGTTGCAGCTGCATCGCAGTGTCTGTGTACACATGTGAGAAAGACGTTGGTCATTGAGTTCTCGTCGGATTCCTGTACATGTTTTCACGTGTAGTGGTTGCTCAGGTTTGCTTATATGTTGTTTCGACATACCTCAAGCTGGACAGAAAGCTTTCGTAATGCGTCGGAACTACTCTTGACAGAGCCTTGCCTGGTATCAGCTCTCGCTCTCTTGTGTGCACTCTATGTGTGCTGTGCGCTGCGTCTCTCGAGGGTTTTGGAAATCCACAGACGGGGAGCGGGTCTCAGCTGCATGGGTGGATCTTGCTGGCCCCAATGTTTTGCAACGTGCTGGCGCGTTCAGTTGTTCTAGTCAAGATCGAAAACTCTTGAACACGCCTGGGTTGCGGTGAAACTTCCCTCTATGCAGCTGGAATAGTTCTCTTGCAATTAAAGTCTATCGTGGCTCGAACGAGAACAGTGTCTTTGAGCTGAGCACCCATGCAAGTCCACTGTTATTTGTGTAGAGCGGTGGTAGCAAGTGCCTTTCGCATTTCAGTGCGTAGTTAAACTTTCTGTAAACAGAAACACCTGTGCCGACTATGTCTCACTTAACGTTTTCTGTCTACTCCATCAACCTCAAGTGTTCAGGCGCCGTCCTGCTCCTCACCGTTCCTCGACCTGTGTGCCGAGTCAAAGTGCACACCGGTGCGAGGCGCACAGTCGGTGTTCATGTCTTTTAGCTTGCGCTGTTACTTCGGTTAATATACCACAGAATGCGCCGTCGAACAAATCGTTCCGTCGGCCTGAAGTTAGCCGGCCTGCCCACGAGCACTGCGTGATGCAGCCGCCGAGCCACACAGGGCAATTCGTAACCACGCTCTTTTTTTTTTCATTTCACTCGTCCCAACTTTCCACAATTAAGCCTGTAGACATCGACCTACACGCGTCGATGTCTAGCTCGAACAAGTCACTTACAGGTATGTTCATGGGCGTGTGACAGTCTCCTGTAGTACTTCCAATTTTCCCAGCATCCGCGGAGACGCATAGGGCAGCACGTAGACTTCAGACTTCCATACTATACGTCCCTGATAGTAGTGCGACCCTCCGCCGTCTTCCTTGCGAACGTCAGAAAGCTCCAACAATTGCGACATGTGACTAGAGAATTCTGCAAGTCACTCCGGCGAAAACAAGCTGGAGCGGCTCGCGAAACTCGGCCGGGGTTCCTTGCACGATATAGTTTATGCATGTGGGTAAATTCGGCAGTATATGGATTAGAGACCGAATGCCGATAGCTGTTAGTGTATGGACCTCTGAGGTTAAGGGGCAGCAACAGGATTGGGCAAGTTCCATGCTGCTAATGGAAGAGAAACGGCGGGGTCTTCATAGTAATGGGTGCCACGGGAAGGTATCGATGCGCAGTCGAGGATTGCAAAGAATTAGGCGGTGCGACGTGATTTTGAAGTTTGGAGAATAAGATGGAGTCGGCTGGCGTGAGAATGGCATGTTATTGAAGATTGGCCGTTTAGGAGGCTGATCATCGGAGAATCACGCATGTCCATCACTCTTGTAAATATTTTACTGTGTTTCTAAGGTGTTTCTAAGAAGATTTCAAATAATATTTAAAAATAGTCGTTTTGACATAAACGGACGGTCCCTTCGGAGACATGCCGCAAGTGGCGGCGACCATGAGGTTAACACAACTGATACATGGTAATTAGTCGCCAATTAACACTTTTAAACTTTTATTTTCAGCGCGTTCATCGTAACTGGAAAACTGAAGCGATCGCTCGGATCAAGCCATATCAACTTCTGGATCTAGAAAATTGAGATTACCCGCAGAATTGAGGCACCGCTAAATCAGAGGGCGCGAAACAGAAACTGGGAGGCTGAAGCGAGTAGAATCACTGGAAAAAATTTCAGAGTACCGCATTCGTTTTCCCCGCGCCGCCGACGCGTTCATTGGCCCAACGTGACTTTGGGGTGCCATATACCTTCCAAGCGCCGGGCGGGCCGGCTGAGTTAGAGCCCAGGAAGCGCAGGTTCCCTACGTTTTCTTTTTTTTTTTTTTTGTGTGTGTGTGTGTGTGTGTTTCGATTATCGCGCTCGCGTTTGACTGCAAGGAAATCATGCCTGGCTGCTGCGCCTTCGCATGCAGCAACCGAACCGAGTCTAGAAAGACTTTTTTCTCAATTCCCACCGGAAAAAATGACCGAGAGCGTCGTTCTGCGTGGTTACACAGAATCGGCCAGGAGAACTTCGAGCCTACAAAAAACACCCGCGTGTGCGAGGTATAAGTACACCTTGCTTGTGCTTTTCGGCGCTGTTTTAGAAGATATTTAAGCGAAGTGCACGCGGTGTTAGCGAGGCCACGAAAATGGGAGTTCATTGCAGGGATCGTTCGCGTCTTGCACGCTTGACGCGAGTACACGTGTACGCGTTTGTTGCTCAACACACGCGGTTATTGTGTGGTCGTGGCACGCGAAGGCACACTTATCGCGCGAGAATTCCGCGTCCTCACGTGCACCAGGTGCTCGCATTATTTCTCCGCGCACGTGAGCGCGCTCTCGCCTCGAGTTACTCGACCCATATGGCACTTTTTTTATCAGACCGTGACGATCGCAGTCAATAAATACATGGTCAGTGCATGTCGTGGGTCCACATAACGGCCGTGTGCAGTTGTGTCGGCACTGGTAGAAAAATAGAAATGAGTTAAATGTTAGCAATCCTTGAAGCTGCGTGTTTGCGGCCACATGCGCGTTTACACCTCCACTGAGCTATTTTAATTGTCTCACTGCGTAAACTTCTAAACCTTTACAACGTATTCTTCGACTCTTTAGTTGGGTCTTTCAACTTATTATTACAGCTACCTTCCATGTTTTTGTTGTTTCACATGTCTGAAACAGGGCTTCATTCAAGGAAGCCCTGGGAGCCTCCTTGGGCAGCCCAGCGTTAGGGTGACCAGCATCCCACTTCTAACCATACAACAAACATTTGGAGGACCACTTTTGTGCTGAAGACTTTGAGAAGCCTAGAGTTGATGGGCGTTCCACTTATCCATTGCTCATTTATACATACGCATTTTGAGGTTGAAACCAACGGAAGGTGATATTCACAACACATGCTTCAAATTTTGAGCTTGTAAGCCGTGCACATGCAATGAGCTGAAGTCAGCATACATATTATGTTTTATGTTGAAATGCTACGGTGCATACCCAAATAATGTTGTGCTTGGTGCATAACAAGAAATACAAAACAGCAGAACACCCATTAGCTTTAAATTCACTCTGTCACTATGCATGTTACATAAACCGGTGTAAAAAGAAAGGCGTTCCTGCCTTTCTTTTTACACCGGCAGCAAATCTTGGCAGTATAAGAAAACAGTCATAAATAAGTTAAAAAGAGTAGCCGCTCATGAACGCACTTGACAGCCGCGTTCATAAATCACAATGTGGCAAACTCTCGCTCATTATTAGTGTACAGAAGTACATGTACGTTGCTGTAATCACGCAAATGGCTCATATTGCCTTCCACAAGATTTAGTGCGCAACATGGTTATGAAGTTGGTTTTTACACTTGCTGTGCACAGATCGTCTTACGATCACGGCCAAACACCGGTGCGCACACGGCAGTCGCAGTGTATCGTGCGTATACGGCGGACGAAGTCGCCCGGCAGAGTCGAGAACGCACGGTACCCGATTACAAACTAAATTAAGTGTATCCGATGTAGCTTGTGAAATTATACAATGAACGTACGTACCTGTGACACTGTCAGGTGTTAGTTTCGTCCTGCTTGGAAACATTCAATAGAAGCCGGCGGTGGTACACGATGTTCATGCCCAAAAGCACAAGCTTGCCTCATTGCGGCTCGAAGTGACGAAATGTTTCCTTCGTAGCTCGCCCCGCGGAAGGCAACAAAAACGGCCGTGGCTTAGCTTGGTTAAGCCTGGTGATTGCGAAGCAATAGTGTCCGTAGCGCCCCTGGTGAGAGGAGCGGGAGTTAGGCCGCCGTTGGTGGCTACCGCCTCGCCTCGCGACGGCGTGAGATGGGGCCCCGTTTTTACACAGCTGGTGTGACGTCACTCTAGGTCACGTGGTGTGACGTCATGCAGCGAGGTCACGCTAAAGGTCAATGGTGCCTACCACCGCCTCGCCACGGAACGGGCTGAAGTGCGACCTAAAGTAGTATTGCTTCGCAATAAAAACGCGTGCATAAGCTCCCGATAGCAGCGCTAAGCTGCTGCCCACAATCGTAGCACAGTTCTAGCAGTAAACACGATCGGCGAGCAAAACAACCACCGGCTGCATTATTTCGCACAAAATAACATTTTCTTTTCTTTCTTACCAACGATTATCTCCGGGAACAAAGTATTTGTACTTCAGTAAACACTCAACCCGATGTGTCACCGAATATCAAGCTCTTCCAACACGGCGGCCTTCCCGCGACGCAGTCGGCTTGGAAGGTATAAGGTGGTGGCCCTCAGTGTTGCCAGTCAAATCGCGACCTTTACGGTACTCTGAAATTTTTTCCAGTGACTCTAACAGCGAGCGCAAAGCAACGCCCCTCCAGGCGGCGCACTGTTACGTCACCCCGCAACGGGCAGCCAGAGGGCTCCGTGCTCCTCACTGTCGCAGCGCGCTGGCTGCCCGCTTCCTCTTTCCAACCTGTATTAGCGTAGCGGGCCACAGACAATTCCTCCTCTGGCCGTTTCCTCTGCCTACCTCACGCATCGAAATTTTCTCTTTTCTTTCTCTCTACCTCTGTGGCAACATATGAAAAGAGTTTACATTGAGCGACGCGGTTCCCAGTGAAAATGTGTAAAACTGGGTCCTGTGGTCTGTACGTGTAGATGATCGCTAAGAAGAAAAAGCGTTCTTTACAAACACTAATCAAAGTTCCGCTTTAACCCGTTCCCACAACGCGTGGAATCCGAAGATTTCGCCGTTTTCCTGCGATAGAAATTACATGGACGCGCCAAACGCTTTTACGCTGTCGGCGTCGCCGTCGCCGTGAGGTTCCCTATTAGCCCCGAGAACGACCTAGAAGGGCGCTGCGAGCGCCGCTCGCGTGACGTCAGGGCACGGACAGTTCGGGCAATGTCCGGGCGCCTTCTGCTGCGTGTCCGTTTGTTCGCTCTCGTTCCCAATGCTTGTATACTTATGACGGGCATCTCAAATATATATTTTACGATGTCTTCGTTCGCGCAAATGTAATCAAGAAGCTTATTTCCTAGATGACAATATATTTCTCAAAGGCAACGCTCTAGTGCCACCCGAGGGAGCTCAGACCAGCCCATTGCGGGTTTTTCATGCGCGGATCTGCAGTTGGAAATACAAACTATAGATCAGCGAAGTGTTAGCTCACATGAATAATAAAAGCTGTGGGGTTCTCCTCCGTGCTCTTGGGACAAATGATCGACAACACAGTAGAGCAAACAATCACAAGATCATTTATTGCACCTTTCATAGATCAATGCCTACTAGCCGAGTTGCTATCCACAAAACATGCCGATGGGTGCGCGACAAATCTAGAAGTCCGACTCACCGCGACCGGATAGCGAGCGAATATGTTCGCCCCATGCTGGATCCCAACGCCTGGTCGTTCGCGCGTGCGGTCACGCGAACGGTGGCGCGTTCGAAGGCGGCCACGCGAGACGGTCTCGCAGAAGCATGGATCGGCGCACGCGCGGCACGGCACGTCCGCACTGCTTGCTGACCCGAGCCAAGAGGGAGCAGGTTCTTGCCTTCTCTTTCGGCGCCCAAGTAACCCCGCCTGTTGGCGGCGTTAGCAGCGCAACACTCGCGCCATCTCTCGTACTGCGCCTCAACCACTCCGACCGCCGCGGGCGCCAGGCCACGCGAGCCGTGCGGGAAAACAACCTATCAGGGGACGCGTGAGAGTCGCGCATCCCCACAAAGCATAGACGCAAAAGCGCAGCACATAAGAGTCCAGTTAAGATTCCATACCCACCATGGTGCAATATGCATGTCACAATTAAACGCTGACTATATATGACTTCTACAACAATTATCTTGATTTTAACCCACTAAAACATGTTTCCTCACGACGAATATAGTTCACGGTATAATATGGAATTTTTCTATTTCTTCACAGAAACGCTCGGCAGTAACACGAGGACTTATCTATGCAGTTTAGATTCGGTCAGCACCACTTGCGTTTTTAACTGGTTCTCAAGATGAGGCCGTTTTTCACCGGTTAAATTTAAGTGGCGGTAACTTGAAGCAAAGCTGATTGAAGTTTACAGCTGTTTGCAGCACACAGAATGGAATGTACCAATATTTATTCCCTTTCCGTGCTACACGTTCAACTCACTTGAACAATTTACTGGTGGTTCTTGCTTGAGAAATAGACATGATTAATCTGTTTGAAGAACTGACACAGGCTGATCCGGTCAAATATTTGAGTGCAATATGCCTTTTGGACCGGTTCGCTGCAGCCAGCAAGAAGCCGAAGGCCCATTCATTAGTAGGGTGACGCATATTGAAGATATCATTGTTGCCCAGTGGAGGTCAAGTGTTCATATGAGACTTGTGTGTCTTCTTTATGAGGCGGGTACGCGAGGTTCCCTTTTATGCACTGACAAAGCAAATAGATTTCAGTCTGTGTAATTAAACAACGCAGGATCGAGACATGGTGAGGCAGAATGTGTTTGCATTTGCCATTTCAACTCAGCGAAAGCTGTTCTGTAGTGCCTCGAGTATGCTATAGGCATTGTAATTGGAGCAGTAAAGAGCTACTTCACGGTTTCAATTCAAAGTGGTAGTGAACTGCTGGGTTTCCCGAACAATGCGCGCCTCTCCATAACGACATTCGGTTGCTTCCGTTGCGGGAGGGGTGTGCCATATCGTCGATAAAAGCTACTGAGGGTCATTATGACACATTTCATCGCTTGCATTTGATTGCTTCTCGATCTTAACCACGAAATTTTCTTTCGTGTGATTGCTGCTCTGGTATTCGTGAACTATATATATACTGTACACGATGCGCCGTCGTGTTAAAAGTCAATGCGTTTCTGAGTGCCTATTTCAGAGAACGGTAAAAGTAGTACCAATCTTTTTCACACAACATGCGCGCCTATCTCTTTCTTTTGGACCTTAATACAGTTGCCACATTTGACTAAAACAACTCACCAGAGTAATAAGAATTATGATAAAAGCTTCGTTGAGCAGGGTCCTTCTAACACGGATTTATAATGTTGACACCAAATATCAAGGTATTTCTTCCATGTAAAATGCTGTCTCTCATACTTTTATAATAAGGGAATGTTATGTGTTTAGAGGAGCATCATAAATAACTTCGCGTGTTGAACTTGCAGACGTTCTTTTTAAGCAAAATTTATGGACAGTGTGCATATGTTCATTGCAAGACCAGTAGACCCCTTCAGCGCTACATAGCTTGCGATATCCAAGTCGTAAAATTTCATGAATCGCGCTGTTTCAAAAAAGAAACTGCGGTCCACTCATGGCAATAGAAACAATCTGAAATAACCTTCTGTAAGTACGGCTCAAGCCGCCAATACCACAAGCACGCACCAAGGGAACGAGAGCTCGCGGCAGCCGAGCGAGCCGGAGCGAGTGGCGTCCTGGCCGTGGCGTCACTCATAAGAGGGCCCCACCCCAAATTCTCGCGGCTAATAAAGTTCAAGGGCGATAACACCGTCGCCGCGCGCGCTACGCTGTATGTGCGAGTAAACGCACGAAATATACGAAAGCAGGCAGGAAGCGCGGCGTCTCCCGTCGCGCGAACAGAGAGAGAAGGAGATTCTTGTTGGTGGGAAGGAAGAGTTGGGGTAAAGTGCAGCGCAGTAACTGTCTCTCAGCAGAGGACACCTCAACGGCGCTGCACAGGGGGTAGGGAATGAAAGTAGAGGGAGAGAAAGTGCACCAGAAACAGCAGCACGCCGCGGAAATGCGGTGTAGCTAAATGCGAAAGGCACCCAACGTTACGACGCGCCGGAGGGAGGGGAGAGAGGGGGGGGGGCGGCGTTCTACTCCGGCTGGAACGGTGCATGAGGCGACTACGCGCGGTCACCCTACCATATGTTCAGAGCGATCTGCGTTGAGGGCAAACTCTAGGTGCGTCCGCGACTCGTAGCTTTGTGCGTGCTGCGTGTTCTCGGCGCTCACTTTTCGTTCAAGCTATGACAGCACGAATGTCACTTCGCTCGATGCTGCTACCGCGTTTCCTCAAGCCAGCGTTTTGACAGCGAGTTTCCGCTGTGACCGAGTCATATGTGTTCATGTTTGCTTGTGCGCACGTGTTACCGTGTTTCTTAATTTATATAGTGTGCCTATGTTCGCAAGTTTACCCGGCCGATAAAACTACTATCCTTGCTTCATACAGATGTCCACTAATTTGCTATTGCAATCGATGCTTCGCCATTCGGGCAAAACTGCGAGCTCTTTCTTTATTTGCCATTTATGTGCGCCACATAGCCAGTGTCACATAACCAGTGACCAAATTTGGGGTCAAAGAGGTTCAATTGAAGCGCGGCACATACGCAGAGCTACCTATTTAGCGATCCAAGTTCGTCCGACGGTTGGTTTCGAACCTCGTTCTCTCAGCACAGCAACCCGATACTCTACCCATTAGACCATGAACTACCCAGTGACTCAAGTTAGCGGAAAAACGGCTAAAAACCCCGATAAACACCAGAATGTGTCTGAACTATCCCAAGACTGCATTACAAGTTAGTCAAGAGAACTATGCCACTACCGCACAAAGCACTGAATAAAGTACAACAAGTCACGTACAGGCGGGTTCAAACGGGCACCTACCCATGGCCGGCCTTCCTGCACAACATCTTTCCGAACGCCCACCCTCATATTGCGCGTCGCTACTGTAAGGATATAGCTAGCCTTGCTCACATGCTCTGGGGTTGCCCCCTGACGCCGGGGCCAGGACCACCAAGGAAGAGTGGGACCGAGCTCTACGCAGCTCGGACCTTGAAGCACAGCTCTGGGCTGTTCATCGGGCCCGCGACGCGGCGGAGGGACATGGCCTCTCTGTCCGGACGTGGGAGCGGCCCGCTGCGCACTAATCGCGCGCACCGACGGACCTCAAGAAAGTTATCCATCCATCCATCCATCCATCCATCCATCCATCCATCCATCCATCCATCCATCCATCCATCCATCCATCCATCCATCCATCCATCCATCCATCCATCCATCCATCCATCCATCCATCCATCCATCCATCCATCCATCCATCCATCCATCCATCCATCCATCCGTACATCCCAAGACTGCCAATCACATAAAAGAAAGTTTCGCCCAAATGTCAGTTTCTTCTCACTTAACAGCTTATTACGTATCAACTCATCGTTACTTAGTCCCGCTAAGTAGTCAACGAAGAGTTTGAAGAAAATTAGTCTGCTGAGGTGTCATCGTGAATGATGAAGCTGCAGCGGTCGCTAAGCAAGTCAAGGTGAAAACGCAGAGACATTACGGAGCCCGTTCAGGTTCCTTAATTACACTCTAGTGCGAGCAAGTGCAGCCAAGGAATCCGTGTGGCTTCCGGAACGTCTGTGCGTCTTCACCTTGACATGGAAAGTCCCGCATAGAATAAGCGAAACTAGTCAACCTGAGCTCGTTCGACAATTTCACCTTCGTGTGGTCCCTCCCAATTTCGCGCAGGAGTACGGCTTCATGGGCGCCTTCCTCATCACTGGCGGTCTTATGCTCAATGCCCTGTCAGTGTGCATCATCTTCAAGACACCTCCCTGGGAGGCCTCGAAATCCGCGCACGCAACGATCTCGCCCGCGACAGCTCCAGCTAGCACATCCGGCGATGGAGAGCGGCGGCGAGGATCAGCAGCGAATCCGGAGCGTTCGGCACGAGGTACCCTCACGCTTTCTTTTATTTCTGTTTAAACGAATAGCATTCTTTGGCTTAACAGTGTTAAGGATCGGGCTGTTTGGTGCTCCAAGATATAACTACGTAGCGCGGAAGCAAATGACGATGCAGATGTGCATGTCATTTCGCTATTTGTTTCCGCGCGACGAAGTTACAATTTTCTTTGGCTCTTTCGCCCGTTTTCGTCGTGGCTGGATCTTCACCACCGACACAAAGACACTGATGAAAAGTACGCGTGTTTTCGCGCAACTGATTTGCGAAGTGCGTTTCCGAACACCAACTATTAGCTCTTTGTGACGCATGTGCTGACATGTGAGAGCTTTGGAGCGCCTGAA
Organism: Dermacentor andersoni; assembly: GCF_023375885.2. NCBI lineage: Eukaryota > Metazoa > Arthropoda > Arachnida > Ixodida > Ixodidae > Dermacentor > Dermacentor andersoni. Next base: position 96,428,774 of record NC_092816.1, on the reverse strand, counting down.
GGTTTACGCGTAACATTCTGTGAGAGAGAGTCATTCCCGAAGAGGCGCTCCTTTTTCTGCAGCCTTTAAGGGTGCATGTCTCAGCGCCTCGGATAACGGGGGCATAAAGATGATCGCAAATGGGATCAGGAACACCTTAGACTTCAGTCAACCAAAGGACCAGGTAGGATTTCGTAAAGGCTACTCAACAATAAACCATATTCACACTATCGATCAGGTGATAGAAAAATGTGCGGGCTATAACCAACCCTTACATATAGCTTTCATTCATTACGAGAAAGCGTTTGATTCAGTCGAAACCTCAGCAGTCATGAAGGCATTACGGAATCAGGGTGTAGACGACCGGTATCTAAATATACTGAAAGATAGCTATAGCCGCTCCACAGCCATCGTAGTCCTCCATAAGGAAAGCAACAAAATCACAATAAAGAAAGGCGTCAGGCAGAGGTATATGCGATGTCTCCAATGCTATTCACAGCGTGTTTACAGGAGGTATTCAGAGACCTGGATTGGGAAGAATTGGGGATAAGAGTTAATGGAGAATGCCTTAGTAACTTGCGATTCCGTGATGATATTGCCTTGCTTAGTAACTCAGGGGACCAATCACAATGCATGCTCACTGACCTGGAGAGGCAAAGCAGAAGGGTGGGTCTAAAAATTAATCTGCAGAAAACTACAGTAATGTTTAATAGTCTCGGAAGGCAACAGCAGTTTACGATAAGTAGCGAGGCACTGTAAGTGGTAGGGGAATATATCTACTTAAGGCAAGTAGTGACCGCCGATCCGGAACATGAGACTGAAATAATCAGAAGAATAAGAATGGGATGGGGTGCGTTTGGCAGGCATTCTCATATCATGAACAGCAGGTTGCCATTATCCCTCAAGAGAAAATTTTATAACAGCTGTGTCTTACCAGTACTCACCTACGGGGCAGAAACCTGGAGGCTTACGAAAAGTGTTCTACTTAAATTGAGGACGACGCAACGAGCTATGGAAAGAAGAATGATGGGTGTAACGTTAAGGGTTAAGAAAAGAGCAGATTGGGTGAGGGAACAAATGCGAGTTAATGACATCTTAGTTGAAATCAAGAAAAAGAAATGGGCATGGGCAGGACACGTAATGAGGAGGGAAGATAACCGATGGTCATTAAGGGTTACGGACTGGATTCCAAGAGAAGGGAAGCGTAGCAGAGGGCGGCAGAAAGTTAGGGGGGGGGGGATGAGATTAAGAAGTTTGCAGGGACAACATGGCCACCATTAGCACATGACCGGGTGGTTGGAGAAGTATGGGAGAGGCCTTGGCCCTGCAGTGGGTGTAGCCAGGCTGACGATGATGATGATGAAAGATGATAGGAGAGAGAAATAAGCTAGTCGCGCTCCCAGCACACACAGCCGAGAGTGGCAGAAAGGCTGCGTATTCACAGCTGAGAAGCCAGCCCCGTTTCCTACAGATAGAACGCTCGGGGAGACAGTCCTCTTTTCCCGCCGCCCTCCGTGTGGCGGAGGCGAGAGAGGACGATGGTAACTAGTGGCTACCCACGCTGGCGCTCGCGCCGCTCGAGGCACACTCATGACGAACGGACTTCTCTATACCTCCCTATACTACCACTATAGATGTGCTGGTTAACGGCCTTGTTTCCTTTGGAATCATTTCAAAAAACAACAGAAGCTATACGTAAATGTCCTCACTGCCACAAGTATACGCCTTCAAGCACATCAGGCTTTTAATAAAGGGAGCAGCTTTCTAGAAGCGTACGGCTGTTCGCTCACATTGACACCATCGGTGGTTTCTGCACTATTTTAGAGCGCAGCGGCGCCCCTTCCTGCGGCGAGCATCGGTGCCGTTCTTCGGCGTCATCGTAACCGAGCGAACGAGCGCAGCAACAGGATGAAAGAGCGAACGCGGACCGCGGATGAAAGACCGCGATAGCGAAAAGAGCGCGAGAAGGAAAGCGGCAGAGGAGGGTGCAGTGGAACCGTGAGACGGAAAGTGGAGCAGGAGGGCATGGCGAAAGTGTGAGAAGAAAAGCGTAGTACCGCGCCCGACGGGCTGTGCGGCGACGATGCCTACGACATGGCGCCAAAGTAGCGCCATCTGTATGGAAATAAAGCACTGCATGACCGGAGGTCTGTCTGCGGCGGCTGCTGTGAATCGCTCCCAACGCGTCACGATTAGCAAGGCAGTCGGGCCACACTTCGCTCCGTTTAAAACGCGCCGCACGATACAGATTGTCCGCGGTAGCCAATATATCGCGAAATGAAAACACGTATAAAACAGCGCTCAAATCTCGGATTAGGGAGTATCGTAATCATCGGTGAATTTTTAATATTTCTTATAACTTCGACGTACTCTTCGGTTGTTATTTCAAAAAGAAGAAAGAACTCGGCGTTTTCCCCTTCCATGCCTTGCTCTTTTTTCCCCCTCTCAAAAGATATGGCGTAATTTTCCTTTCTCCATGAGAGAGCCTTCGGTTTAAAAAAATGAGAACTCCTTCCTCCTTTGATCAAACAAAATTTACTTCTTTTTCGACGGCTGTATTGCATGAATGAAATCTTATCGGGATGTTTTTTTTCTTGGAGCTATGAAGCCCCGCCTGACCGCCAGATTTGAACAAATTTTATTTAGAAAGCGCCAGTTATATTTTTCCCAGTGATAATCTCTACGATTTGAAACGGAACAGCGCGGTTTTCACGGGGACAAGCAGGGAGAAACGACACGGACGAGCGCTGACTTGCAACTGAAGTTTATTGCTTGGAACGAAGAATATATAACAGCTCCAACCAACAGAAGAAACAAAAAAAAAGATACATATATTCACAATCAATCATACACGCTGCACTGAACAGAGGAGATAACTGTGATCATCATATCCCCCCGCTAAATATGCTAGTTCTTTGGACGTAATGAATAAGGAGAGGCTACTGACGCATGCGTCTTTTGACCAGGCGATGTGCGCTGCTTCGATGATTTCACGGGTTAGTTGGTTACTATGTTTACTTAAAATTTGTGTTCCAGCGAAGTCATGGTGGCAGGCCATGGTGTCGCAGTCTATACAGTGGATGCCCAGATGCCATTTTACTGTATTATGCGCATTGTTGTTGTGCTCCTTCAGGCGTTCATTAAGGCATCTCCCCGTTTGACCGACATAAAGCCTGTCACATGACAACGGAATGGCGTAGACAACTCCCTCTTGACAAGTTGTCTACGCCATTCCAAGGGTCACAAAACACAAGGGTAACAAATATGCACCAGCCAACACAATGAGTGGTGGTCGGTGGCCACTGTAAAGGGGCGTCCATACAGGTAAAAACAAAACCGCTGAACCGCAAATATTACCGCGAGGCATTCTTGTTCCGTGACAGTGTAATTCTGCTCGGGCCTACTTAATGAGCGACTTGCATATACGATAACGTCTTCGCGGTCACCGTAGTGTAGAACTAGTACTGCACCGATACCTGTGCCACTGGCATCCGTATGGAGTTCCGTCGGAGCTGAAGGACTTAAGTGTTGAAGAACCGGTCGTGACGTCAGCAGAAACTTCAACTGACGAGGAGTCGCACTTCGGAGTCCACTCAAAGGGGGTTTCCTTTCGTGGCAGGCATGTCAGCGGATATGCGACGTCGGCTAATTTACGAATAAAGCGGCGGAAATAGTAACAAAGCCCCAGAAAACTACGGAGCTCCTTGACAGAGTGCCGTGCACTGAACGCTTCAACGGCTGCTGTTTCCTGGGGATCAGGGCGGATTGCATCCTTATCTACGAGGTGCCCCAGCACAAGGGTTTGGCGATCTCCGAAGTGACATTTCTTGGAGTTTAAAACTAGGCTAGCCTTTCTCATGCAGTTCAGGATAATATCCAGACGCGAGTTCTGTTCGCTGAAGGTGCGGCCAAAGATGACGACGTCGTCGAGGTGACACATGCAGATGTTCCACTTCAAGCTGCGCAAAACAGCGTCCATAAATCTCTCGAAAGTTGCCGGAGGGTTGCACAGTCCAAATGGAATCAGATGAAATTCGAAGAGCCCGTCAGAGGTTACAAAGGCACTCTTCTCCTTGTCCTCAGGATGCATCGGAATTTGCCAATAGCCAGATCGTAAATCTACTGAGGAAAAGTAAGAGGCATAATGAAGGCAGTCTATTGCATCATCAATACGTGGGAGTGGGTACACGTCCTTTTTTGTTACACCATTCAAACGGCGATAGTCGACGCAAAATCTCCAAGATCCAGCTTTTTTTTTTTTAACAAGAATCACCGGAGCTGCCCACGGACTCGCTGACTCTTGTACGACTCCCTTTTTCATCATTTCGTTGTTCGTTGATAATCTGGCGCTCTGATGGTGAAACGCGATATGGCTTTTGTCTAATCGGATTTGCCGAACCCGTGTTGATGGTATTGGCTTGTTCGAGACGCGGCGATTGAAGGTACTTTGTCCTTCTGCGCAAAGTCGAATACCGAAACGTGCTTCGAAAGCACACCCACTAACGTTCGGCGTTCACTCGTGCTGAGCGATTTATTTGCCATTGACATAAGGGCCGTTTCCCAACTGCTGTCATCAGGTTCTTCCGGCACATCTGTAAGGCCAGCCACTGATAAGGACACGTGTCAAACTTTTGTCAGATGCCGGGGAGCGATTACGGGAGTTTCTCGGCCAATACTCAGGTGCCGCCAGCATGAAAATATATCCGCGGGCTTGTGACCTTTTCTGGTCGCCGCAAACAGCGGAGTTTCCACTCCTAAATATTTCTTGCTCCGTGCCAACCACCCTACATGCGATAACTGTAGCTAGGAGGAAACAATGGCTCACCTTCTCTGTCTGTGTCCCTACTTCAGTGCACCCAGAAAAGAAGTTTCAAGAGCGTTAGATAGTCTTGACAAACGCCTTTTGTGGTAGGTAAGGGTCCTGCTACACTGGCTGAGACCGTCCTCAGCACAGAAGGCTTTGAAAGCGTTGTTGCGCTCCTTTAGGAGAGTTGGTCTTAGAGACAGACTTTAAGCAGTGCCGTATTCTCCTTTCCTTTTTTTTGTCTTTTCTCTTTTTGTTCTTCTTTCCTTTTTTGTAACATTTATTTTCTATTATCTATTCTACCCCTCACCACGTTTCCCCAGCACAGGGTAGCCAACCGGTCTGAGAACTTGCTAACCTCCCTGTCCTTCCGTCTACTCCTGCTTCCTCCTCCTCCTCGTGGTCTCTCCAGAGCCAGCGTATAGAACATCATGACATGGCCTATCGATTGCCTGAATTGCGGCGTCGTGAACGCATGATTAGTTGAGGCGCCCAAAGGAAAAAACGCGTGCAGACAGCACACGTGTGCTTTGTTCGCGCATATGTTACGTGTACACTTAAACGTAGATGTATGCTGCGGCTGCAGCTGAGAATTATACATGCCTCCCTTTTTTCCGTTACAGTGGCGACGATTAATGGTACCTATAAGGCCGTCATCGAAGCCGGCACGTCCATCAACGCCGAACACAATGGCACCAAGTCCAGGGACGTGCGACTGAAACCTAACACGTCGATTTTGCAAAGCTGCGAGGATTTCGCCTCTCACGCGAACGGGTCTTCACCCGACAATCAAGCGGGCATCGTCGGCGTGTCTACCCGCGAAATCTCCGACAGACGTGCTCCAGCGGTCGCAAACGGCAAGGCGACCACGCGCGAGTTTCCTCCCTGTCCTAAATCCATACAGTTCGGGCGCATTTCATTTGGCTTCCTCAAGAGAAAACAAAGCGGTGACGGCAACACTCCTTCGTACACTCACTTGGATGGCGCCTACAAAATTCAAAATGGTGGAATTGGTAGCACCGGCAACAATGGCGCCGTCGCACCACCGTGGTCTGTGTCAGAGCCGGAAGTCATCATCGCCAACGGATGTCCCGAAGCTGTCGCCGTCGTTACCGCGGTCAAAGGACTCTGTCGGGAGACGTCTGCCCGTCGAGACGCTCTGGAGGCAAGCGACGATGGCGGGGGCTCGTCGTATTGGAGCTTCCTTCGGGCGCCCGTCTTCTACATGGTGGCCGTGACGTACACCTTCTCCGTCTACACGCTACTGGTTCTGATGATCCTCGTCGACTTCGCTGTCGACAAGGGCTTCACGCCTCGCGACGGCGCAGTGTTTCTCTCGGTGTCCGCCATCGGCGACGCCTGCTCCCGTCTTGTGGCCGGCGCGCTGTCGGATCGGGCCTTCTGCGACCGGCGCGTGCTGATGAGCGCCAGCACGATGCTCACGGGCGCGCTGTGCGTCGCGATGCCCAGCATACGACCCGGCCGCTATGTGGTGACGGCGCTGATGTGCGCACTGTTCGGCTGGAGCAACGGCACTGTGGTCGTGATGTTCGCGCCCGTGCTCGCCGACCAGCTGGGAGTGGAGAACTTGGGACTCTCGTCGGGCGTCACCCGGTTCGGGATGGGCCTCGCCTACATGGCGTGCCCCAAGATAACCGGTGAGCGTGCAACAGTATATATACGGTTTATGGGACACAAATTTTTGTCCATACAGCTAGTGGTAACTCCAGAAGCTGTTACTTTAGCTGGCAACACTGTACAATTAAATTAAGATGGCTACGGCAGCCAAACTCACGGCGGCTTTTTCGCTTGTGACTGCAATCGAAAGAAAAACTAAGATAAACGCAAACAGATTGAGGCACCGAACACGTGTGTATCACGTGGAAAGAAACAAAAGTTCTTTCTGATAAACCACAACTGACGGCGAGCTGAGGCAATCACCATCCTTAAAGCGTCGCACGGTCATTTGCCTCTGCAATCTCCCTTTCCAGCTGGCCACTTTTTCTGCCGATAATCTCAGTCTTTGAAAAAATGAAGTTGAGCAGCTCAAGGAACTGCGGCAATGAATAGCCAAGTTCGACCGTCCAGCAGCCCCCAGGGAACGTTCATGCTCACGCAAGCGAATGTTAACGCACCTACCGGTTTGTCCACTGTAGTAGCTGCCGCACCTTAGTGGAATTTTATTTATGAAATGTGTCGTGCAAGGCACATACGAATTTGTATGCTTGATTTCACAGGAGCCCGAGCCCGTGCTTGCTCTTTCCACCATGCTGCACAACTTCGAAGCTTGGCGTTCGTTTCATTAAATCATCAGCTGTCAGTACCGCTTCTTGTTGTCCCTTTCTTCAAGTCCCGTGTTTTCTTGCGGTAACTTCCCCAAATCATAAATAACCAACTGGCCTACACCCGCACTCTGGTATGTTACCAGTATAGTATGAGTCAGCCTTTTCCAATGCGGAAGTTTCTTGTCCAAATCGCTCTCCGATGCGCGTCATCTGCTTTCTAGGAATGACGAAATTCTTGTGCCGTCTTTCCACCGCGACGAGATGTGTAATAGTACACAACAAAAGTCTTTCAACATCTGTCTTTTTTTTTCATTTTCGGACTCGTGCGCGGCAGCATCACGACGATTTGAGAATTATGAGGCATTCAGCGCATGATAATGTTACTGTATAGGCTCCATCCCTAAAGGGAGCAAGTACAGTAACTCCAGCGCATGATAGGACCCCCTCTTTCGCCTCAAATCTGAAACTGGATCAGCTATTTCTCTGTTTGGCCACTAGGTAGCGAGCATTTACTTGGAGTCGCCAATAGTAGCTCATGGGAATATGGTTGGTTACTATTATCAATAAGAGCTCCGTGTGCCCTCTGATTAAACTCTAGGCCACAAGATAGCGCTATCAGTATTGTTGCCGACACTGTGTTGAGCTGGCGTCGACAACCTTCATGGGCGTCTGTATGAAGGTTGCTACTGTCCACCTTTCGAGTTAACTATTTCTACAATGGCCAACACGCTTTCGGATATGCTAACGCTCGATGACTCCCGCAAGGGCGTTTTTTCGTGATAATTTCGAAGAAGTTTTTGAATGCGCCTTGTACTAAAGGCAATCTAATGCTGCTGTGTTATCGCACATTCCCTACCTCCTTTCGCGCTCACGCAGACCACGCTTCGCCTATTAACGCACCGAGCTGTTGTATCGGCATGACCGTGGAATCACACAATAGTGGATACTTCTGAGCTACATGGTTCATATCGACTAATTCCTAACAGCAGGATAGAACTATAGAACTTCATCTAGGCAAACGCGACATAAGGCCAGCCCGTCGCACTGCGTTCCTTCATACAGTGATGTGCACAGCAGTTGCATTTTGCTGTTTGAACTTAGTGGATTCTCGAAATATCGTGGCTCGCACGCACACCATGCATCAGAGGCATTAGATTCCCAGTTTCCTGGCTGTGTGTTATACTTTGTGTTGTGGTCCTTGATCCCGTTATTATAACTATCTTGAGGTACGAAATGAAGCCGAGGAAAAAAAAGATTGTTGATCTCCGACAGTAATTCGCTGTTTTTTCCTGTGAGTACAAAACTGTTGCATGAAGGAATGAAGACCAATTTTAACACATCAAGGTCTGCCTAAAGCATCATCTCAGCCATAAAACATTTGTTGCGACAAATATAGAAGTGCTTCACTTATGTTTGCTTTATTACCAAGTGTTCTATTTCAGAGTGGCCGTACCATCATCAGCCGGGCTGGATGCACAATTTCTTCGCGCACATTTTTCTTCTTTTCCTCAGGTTACTACAAGGACGAAATCGGGTCATACGATGGACTATTCTACATGATCAGCATTGGCTCTTTCTTGGTGTGCTTAATGTGGACAGCGGACTTCATTTACAGACATTTCAAGAGATGCCGGATGAATAGTGCATCTTGACGCAGCATGCTTCACGTCTACATGCTTGACGTGATAATACGATAGACATTTGCTGATCACATAGCATTTGTTGTGCAGACGGTGGACTGTGCTCTGAGCAATGCAGACAGTGGATTGTACCTTGAGCATCCCGACCTTTCTTACGTACAATACAAAATGTCAGTGCAGGATCCTCCTAAGATGTCTTTTTTTAAATAAATATTTAAGAAAAACATAGAGAGCGCTGGTACTTCAATTAATCACCAGCTTCCTGTACGTGATTCTTTGCTTTTTCTCATGCGGCATGTGGCTGTGGGCCCTTTGCAATTTCAAAGCTGGCTTTGCAAACAACCGTTACACGAAGCCATATTTAGTTAAATATCTATGAATTTCAGGAAGCGTGATAGGTTTATGACATGATGAACCAAAGAAAGGGCGATAACGCATATGGCAGGCACTTGGAAGCAATCATAAAGACATTATGCAATGTGCAATGCCACTTATACTATCAATACAAAACACAGGCGTGTAAATTCACCACCAGAACTTTCGGACTTTAGAGTGACACTACCTCTACTCCATAGTACACCCATGTATCGGGTGTCTGTAGGAAGTCTTCAAATAATATTAATTAGTAAAGTAATAGTAATAGTAATAGTTAATCACACCTAAATCTTCTTCCGCCAGTGGGTTCATAATAGACAGCAGATGTGTAAGTGATTGGACTGTCGTTTGTTCTGCTCTTGACAAATTCTTCCAGTCGGTATTTACCAAAGATTATGGTTGCCTTCCCAACTTTTCTATATCGCTTCCTGTTATATCTGACGTTGTCATTTCTGAGACCGGCATTTTTAATTTGCTATTAAACGTTGATACGAAAAAGTCACCAGGACCAGATAAAATACCAAACACGTTTTTAAAGCGTTATGCGGAATGGTGTGGTAAGTACCTGTATGTCGTAGTCACCAGATCTTTACGCGATGGTTCCCTACCGGACGACTGGAGGACGGTCGAAATCAAACCTTTACATAAATCCGGGAGAAAAACACAGACACAATTACCGACCAGTATCTCTTACATCTACATCATGCAAAATTTTAGAGCATAAAGTTCATAAACATATATTAGGTTTCTTAGAAGAGCACGATGTACTTACAGATGTCCAACATGGTTTCAGGCATAGGTTTTCTACATGTACTCAATTAGTTGAGACTGTTCACGATCTCGCACAGGCAATTAATGAAGGGAAGCAAACAGATATTGCTTTCATGAATTTTCGTAAAGCATTTGGCAAGGTATCACATAATAAGTTAATCCATAAATTAGGGTATTATATTAAAAATGAACAGATACTTACATGGACCAGAGCCTATCTTACTAACAGACACCAATTTTTCACCTTAAACAATACTTCTAACAATACAGAGGTTGCGTCTGGAGTCCCCCAGGGATCCGTTTTGGGACCACTTTTATTTCTATTATTTATAAATGGCTTAGTCGCAGAACTTTCAGTTTCCGTGAAACTTTACGCAGGTGACTGTATTTTGTATAAAAAGATATCTTCTGCTGATTATCAGGTGCGTCTAAATAATGACCTGGCAAGGGTTACTGCTTGGTGCGAACAATGCCAAATGTCTATTAATTTTGAAAAAACTGTTTTTATGAGAATCACACATAAGAAAGAACCTCTTCAATTTGCATATAATGTTGACAAGGTATCTCTATAAGAGGTAAGAGAGTACAAATATTTGGGCCTATGGATAACCAATGAGCTTTCCTGGACGAAGGACATAGATACTGTTGTTGCAAATTCTTTGCGTAAACTATTTTCTTGAGGCGCTCACTGAAATCATCTACGTCTAGCGTTCGTTTACTGGCGTACAATTCCTACGTCCGTTGTTGGAATAAGCCGTAATTATTTGGGACCCATTCACTTTAACCAATATTAAAAAACTGGAACGTGTACAGCATAAGGTAGTTAAGTTTGTTTTTAATTCATACGGCCGTGCGTCTGTCGGTGAGCTCGTAAGACGCAGTGGATTACCCCCGGTGACTGTGCGCAACCGTATCTGTCGATTAAAGTTCCTCTTTCAACTTGTAAACGGCCATTATAAGGTTGACACTTCCAAGTTCTTTACTTACTCATCAGGTTATAACACGAGGCGAAGGCACGCTTTATCAATAACCCCCATGAACGCACGGAATAACTGTTTCAAATATTCCTTTTTTCCTAGGACAATAACAGACTGGAATAATCTTAATTCTGATATTGTTACCCAGAATTCCTTATCAATGTTTGAAAAATGCTTGCAAATGTTATGAATTCGTGTGCGTTATTTGCTTGTGTGTGTTATTCTTGTATGTTATGTACTCTTCACCAATGTCTGAAGATGCCTGCATATGTGATGAATTTTGTATGTGTTTACATGCTTGCATATTTCTATGTATACCCACACTGCTATGATCTGATTTCAGATCGCAGTATCTATAAATAAATAAATAAAAATTCAAATAAAAGAACGGCTCCTTCAGATACACGCCGTCAGTGGTGGTGACGATGGAGTGACGGGCAGTACGTGGTAATCAGTTATTAAGAAAAATCTATTCAATTTCAAACTTATATGTTGAGTGGGCTCATGGTAATTAAGAAATTACATGCCGTACAAACTTTTGACTTCGAAAGAATGCGATTACCTGCGGAACTGTGGCACGAGTCTCATCTACCAGAGCGCGCGAAACCGAAACTGGGAGGCTGCAGCGAGCAAAGCCGCGCCCCTAGAAGTGACGTTCTGCGTGCGTAATCCAGCAGCGGGCATCCAGCGAGCTGTAGCTCTGAGCTCCTTGTTGTCGCAGCGCGCTGGTAGACATAAGCAGAATGTCACTTCGAAGGGCGCGGCCTTGCACCCGCTGCAGCCCCCCCAGTTTCAGTTTCGCAAGCTTTAATAAACGAAATTCGTCGTGCCACAATTCCACTGTTAATCGCGTGTCTTCTTGTATATATAAAGAGTGTCGGTTGTACACTAAAATATCTTCAGGTGAGGATCAGGTTAGGCTGTATAATAAAGTTGGCAATGTGATTACTTGCTGCCAGGAATTACAAATGGAAATTAATTACCATATAACAGTCTATATGAACATAAGACTGAAGAAAAGTCATTTATGATTTTCGTACGGAACTAATAACGTCTCCCTATCCGAAGTTATAAAATCGAAGTATTTTGGATTGGGGATAACGAATAATCTAACCTGGAAGCAATTATATATATATATATATATATATATATATATGCCATTACGGGAAGCTGCCTTTGTAGTAAAGCCTTGTTTTCTAAAGCACACTCCTTATTCTGCTCCACCTGTTCACATGCTAGCATATAAAACACTTTTTTGTCCAAATTTGGAATATGCAGTGGTAATATGGGATCCTTTCACTAAGTGTAATAATTAAGTGTAATAATAATAATAAAGGCAGTCATGCCGGCACCGAAGGTGTTTGTGCAGCGGGTCCGGCGGACCAATGGCACATCATGTGGGACTGTGCCAGGTTCCCGACGGCAGCTACCTCCAGGACTTACCCGCCAGAACTTCAAAGTGCACTGCAGTCAGCAGACAAGGACTCACAACTATGGGCCGTCCAGCAGGCACGGGGTGCACTCGAAAAGCACAAGCCTCATGACCCACTACAAACGGGCCCAACTGGGCTAGTGCAGAGTAGGGTATAACCCCGGGTCGACGCTTGGCCAGCGTCACGACTCGTTAAATCGTCGTTTGCCGGCACTTTATTAAAGTTATTCCTATCCTATCCTATCCTATGAACCAGAAAATGTGCAAAAGAACGCCTTGCAATTTATCTACAACTCTTACGGTCCGAAGTCAGTCACTGAGCTTTTGACAAGTGGCCTGCAATCTATTGTGGAGAGAAACCGTATTGGTCACATAAAATTGCTCTTCCAGTTCTTGAATGGACATCTAAATTATAACACCTCAACTATTCTTGCGTATTCTTCGCGTTACGCTTCTCGCAAGCGACACAGTAAAATGATAACATCTGTACCTTCACGGAATAATTGTTATATTTTTTTCCTAGGACTGTCCTTGAATGGAATTATCTTTTTAATGATGTCGTATCACATAGCATACGGTCATTTTTTGAAAGCAGCGTCACTTGACCCTCGCTAATGATTGCGTTGTATAATACATTATGATGTGATTATTGTATATAACATTATTGTACTGTCAGACTTCTTTATTGTATTTTGCATTTTAATTATTGTTGTATTGTATCTTGGTTTTCGTTCATGCCTGAGCCATATCTATGCATAAAATACTTGTTGTCCGAGTATCTTGTATCGTATCGTGAAGCAATCACAAACTATCTTTACCCAGCCCTAGCACCAGTGAAGACTTCAGTTACGTTGCATGCTTTACCAATGGTGGCAGAATACTCGGGCAAAATATGTTTGTTCGTTAAGAATGTCACCTCATAAAACCCTCTATTCTACTTCAAGAAAGAAAGACCAACTTGTTGATCTTTATTTATGGCCGCGGAGATTTCATAGGTAAAAAAGAAGAAAAAGAAAGAAATGTCATGTGAGAAATAATAACCTATTTGTCACTAGCTGAACTAGGTATTTGCGACGGAGAACGGGCTCCAGCGCATGAAAAACACGTATTATTTGTTTGCTTCAAATAAAAAATTTGAGATGTATCAAACTCAGCAAAGACGATACGTTGAGTTTTGTGGGGAAGCGAACACAAATGGATGATGCTCGGTATCCCAGAGAGAAAGGCGTATACGGGGGAAGGTTTCACAGTGCACCGTCTCGTCTCAGTCATATCTGCAATGACCCTGAGTCTATAGTGAGCTTATCTTTCGGAATGAACGCGCTGAAGCACGCCCGGTGACGACGACACCAACAGCACATGAATGTACGAAGCTAAAAGTTTTGTGACGGTGCTAAGGAGCAAGCGAGTGGCTATGTAAGCGTATTTGCTACAAGCTATTATAAAGTATAAAATATCTACGTTTCAAGCCTTAATTATGTGCGGTAAGAACAAATCGGCCACAACTTATCACATCCGTGAGCGATATTAGCAAGAAAATAAATTATCAGTGACCGCACCGAGGAACGTTACTGAGTCAGAACATGACAAGCCACTGCTTCGAAGCGATTGCCAAATAAAAAACCAAGAACAAAAGACACTATAATCCTGATTTAAGTCAGAAGTGGCACGTTTGAGACAGCTTGCAATACATTTCTACCCCCGCTTCTAGTACAAACACTGTGTGCGCTGCATGCACTGTTTGGACAAGGTGTAATGAGCCTAGAAAGCGGTTACGTGTCCTCAAAAGCTGCGGTCAAAGCTTCGTGTAGTCCACCCAGTCAGCGTCCATGATATGCACAAAAAAAAAAGAGATTTGCTGAGCAGCACCCGCCTCATGCACATCCATTGTAAACACGGAAGCAGCGCAGACAACTGAGGCAACCAGTGGGCCTGTTGCCACGTGATCAAACATGGCGGCTCCTGTGGCAACGCCGTACAAAATGGTCTCATGGCCGCGGGGTCTATCGCACTTCGCGTAAACAAGGTGATGGGCTCGGCCCTGCAAACGGCAGCTATCATGCTCATAATGGTAATGAAAATTTGCATCATAAACAGCACAAGCATACTGTGGGAGGTAGGCCAACAATCGGGATGGTTATTAGGCTAATAAAAAGATAAAGATAAGAAAGAAAAAGATAAAATATAAGATAATGTATGCGCAGTATACTAGTCAGCTACGCAGAAATAAATAAAGAAAAATAAGCTAGTACATATTAAAGAGAATTACAGCTTCCTCGTGCGTAATTCTTGCGCTTTCCTAAATCAAATGATGAGGGACATGAGATAACACTGCCGCCCCACACTCTAAGAACAGTTTGCACCCTTTGGCGTGCCCCTTCTACCACACAACGATAATCGTCATCTGCCTTGATGCGTTTCTTTTCTTTAACCCTGCGAGCCCGAAACTTTCCAGTAACGAACGGCACGCGCGTTATCAGAAGGGGCACTCCAAAGTTCCGGGCTCGCAGCGTTAAAGAAAGGAAACGCATAAAGGCAGATGATGATTATCGTTGTGTGGCAGAAGGGGCACGGCAAAGGGTGTAAAGTGTTCTTAGAGTGCAAGTTACACGCCGTGTTTGCACTTGTCCAGATTTACGATGGGGAGATAAAAAAACAGCCAAATACTTGGGAGATTGTCATAGGTTTCATCCTGAATGAACAAGCAGCACAAAAAAAGTAGCCTAAGCGCAGTGCTCAAACAAATACGAGGAAGACTACTGACGCGGGAGAGCGCGAACTTAAGTATTTCAGGTGTTCTGTGCCGAGGTGGCGGGTCGTGGAAGCGTCGCTCTTCCTTTGTTATCTTTTTGTTTTTCGGTTCGCATTATCGCGCTTTCCCGACTTGCAGACAGTTGACATCAGGGAGCGAAGGCGTCAGGACGCCACGTTTGCCGAAGCAAGGCAGCTGGCTCGATACCGGGTGCACGTCGCAAGCGGCCGTGATTTGGGAATGCGTGGCATTCTTCGGCGAACCGATCGTGCGAAGAAAGATCTCGCATGTAGTGCACGAGGGCCCAATTTGTTCTTCAACCAAGAACTACGCCCTGTGGATTTTCCTGGTGAGTGTCGTCAACCAGTTGCTGTAAGATATATACCATTGCGCAGCACAGCTAATGAGAACAAAATATGACGTTGTAAATATGGCATTGCCTGACTATCGAGTCCTCCTTGCTCGCGAACTCGGGTAGTGTGCAGGATATTCAGCAGGAGTTCCAGCATTGTACACCAGCACCTACATTCATGCAAGTAACTGTATTAGAACATCGTGCATGAGACGGTGCAGATAAGCCCTGCTCGTTGCACCTAAAATTAAACAGAGATGACGACCAAGAGACTTGCGCCGGCAAGCTTCGAGAAAGGAATAAGGATCCCGTAGAAGTTCACTCGCATCTCCTACTTTCCCGAGCGCATTTAGATGTAAGAATTAATGTGTAGAATTATTTCACGCAGGAGAGCGGGAATCCTTACAGCGAAAGTACTTACTTGAAATCAGCAACAGCCAAACGCCTTGACAAAGAAGCGCTCAGGACGTTCAAAGTATTTCGTCATATGCAGGTGACTACGTTGTAAGGATCTGGTGCCGTATCGCCTCCGACAGAGCAGGGTATAAGCACATCCAGCGAAAATAAAACACTTATATAACGTGAATTCAAGCTATAGGCTTAGTGAAAGTCTCTGCTTTTCTTCTGCGCACTTCCTCCGGCTCAACGTTGCAAGTACGGCCGACCCTACGTTATGGAGATTGACGCACGCTTCGTGTCGAAACCCGAGAGCGATGCAACGTGTGGCTGCAGAGCGTCGGATTCCTATATTCCCGCCGTTGTCGTTAAGCATTTCTTGTTCGTCTTCAGGCGGTTCACTACTGTTGCCATCGCCCGCAGGGACGTCTGCGTCAGCAGGCGCTTGGTGTGTTGCGACACGACGTAGCCGAGTACGCGTATGGATCTATCATCCCCCGTCGGCCTGATCACCCTCTTAATGCTCATAACAGTATTTGAGGAGACTCGTGGACTGATTCGAGCAGTCGACTGATCGAAACCTTTCTTGTGACGTCTGCCGTGTTCCTCTTTATAGGAAGGAACCTACCTGCTATAATATTGCACATTATTCATATTCATCGATAGATTTAGCGCTTGCCTCTTCCGTACTTCTTCTACTTAGAATACAATGTAATAGAAAATCCTTTTGGGCGTGGCCATTTCCCGGTGACTCTGAACTTACTAACACAACACGACATTCCTCCGCATGTTCCTCGCTGGAAGCTTGACACGGCTGACTGGGAGCGTTTTAAGGAATCTATTTACTTATCACAAGATTTTATACGCGAGTTCAGCATAGATGACGCTGAAGCATATTGACACGTCTACTTGTTTATCTTTCTTGGCTGACCACTTTTCGCCGTCTAACAAATGTTATCGCTAAGAACAGGTCGCACCCGCATGTACCGGAAGCCTCAGAAGTTTCTGGAATGTTATCGGTGGTTCTATCCGCAGTCTGTTGTATCCCAACCTTGTGTAATTGATCGTGTGCGCGACACGAATTGTGCAGTGATTTCTGGAAGACACGCGGGCACCAGCGATTACTCTGGAATGTTCGATGACTCACGTACAAAAGCCGACGCGCTTGACTCGCTGATCAGATTTTGGACGATGGCCGACTGTGTTCACCGCTATCGTTGTGCTTTGAGTGTAAACTGTTTTTTCTGGGCATAGGTTCACCCAATAAAGAGTCAGTTTCAACATGCACAGTTTTGCCACTGTGTTCTTGACCGTCACTACCATGTGCCGATAATTTTAGGGTGTTATTATTGATGCAGTCGTATAGTTCTTTTCCACAAACAAACATCCAATCATGTAAGGGACGTGTTCCTTGGTGGAATGAAGACAGCAGAGAGGCACGAGAGAGACAAAATAAGGCATGGAGCACACTGCGCCGCTATCCAATGCATGGCGGAAAATCTCACTGCATTGAAACATACGAAGTCACAAGGACAGCGCACGAGGCGGCAGGCTAGAAGAGCAAGCTGGCAAAGGTTAATCTCAGGCATCAATTTCTATACCCAGGACAGTAAAGTATGAAATGGGCTGAGAAGGCTAAAAGGGCAGAAAATCATCTCATTACCTTTGATCGATGACCAATGACATACCTTGCAAAACCAGACCGACGCCCTTGGTATACATCTCGTTCGTGTATCCAGCTTCATAAGCTACTCGCAATCAATCCTTAAATACAGGCAAGTAGCAGAACTTAAGCAAAATGAAACTAAGTGCCCTTCCACTCTGTGAAGAAGAATGACCAGCGAAGCTGCGTATGTGGGCCCCTTAACGACGAAGTTCACCTCCGCCGCGGGTCAGCCCGGTATTACACTATCTTCAGGATCGGCCCACGTAAGAGAAGTTTTGTGTCTATACATGGACACACTCCTGGGGGAACTAGCCCTTAACAGCTTCGCTGTAACATTGGTTACGTCTTCGTTTTCCGAATTTACTTATTTATTTATTTATTTACTTATTTATTTATTTATTTATTTATTTACTTGGGCTGCTGGATACCGTCCAACCTCATGGAAAGAAGCTATCGTGGTCCCGGTCTTGAAACAGGGCAAAGACCAATCCGACGCTTCAAATACCGTCCAAAAGCACTCACGAGTTCTTTATGCAAACTCTGCGAGAAAATGCTAAATCGTCGTCTTTTACATTTCCTTCAATCGAAGAAAATGCCTGACCCTTATCACTGCGGCTTCAGAGAGGGTCGGTCGATTATACTGACCATCTAGTGTGCATTGAGGCAAACATTCACGACGCCTTTGTGCATAAGCAGTTCTGTCTTTCTGTTTTCTTAGACATGAAAAAGGCATTTGACACAACTTCGAGGTATGGGATTTTGCAAGACCTTTTGGAAGTGGTATACGAATAGATATGCTTAATGTAATTGAAAGTTACTTATCACACCGTACATTTCATGTTATGCCTGACAATAGTATATCCAGGCCATTTACGTAAGAAATCGGGGTCCACAAGGTGGGGTGTTAGGCTGTACCCCTTTAATAGTCAAAATGCGTTCCTTGCGCTTATCTTTACCGCAGAGTATGTTTTATTCAGTGTACGTAGGTAACGTACCATTAGGTTTCAAGTCATGTAACCTTGCTGCTTTTGAGAACCATGTCCGGCTTGGCTTGAACAAAGTGTGTAAATGGCCAGAAGAAAACGGCTTTAAATTCAATCCTTTTAAAAGCTCCTGTGTCATTTTCAAACGAAAAAGAGACTTATTTACATAGCCCAATGTAAAACTACATAGACAGCACATACCAGTTGCCACACAGCACAAATTTTAGGTGTCATATTAGACTCGAAACTAAACTTAATTCCACACTTCATACCCCTCAAAGAGGAATGTCTAAAAACAATGAACCTTCTTAAAATTTTATCAGATACAACATGGGGCAGCGACAGGAAGTATCTGATGAACGTGTACAAAAGTCTCATACGTACGCACTTATACTATGGGGCCATAGTGCATGGGGCCATAGTGTATAGTGTAGTGCGCCTTGAAGATGCTTGACCCTGTTCACCAGCTAGGAATCCGCTTGGCGACCGGTGCCTTCAGGACAAGTCCTGTAGAAAGTCTCTACGCTGAAGGTAATGAGTGTACGCTTCATACTCAGATGTCGTACTCCAGTTTCATGTACTTTCTGAAACTGAAAGCAAACCGCGACCATCCCTCTTATATAGCCATAAATTACGTGACATCTGCAACACAGTTTAATGACCGACAAGCAGCTAGAGAACCATTCTCCTCGCGCGTAAGAAAGCTTTCTGAGGAAATGGGAGTTCCGATTCTCGAGCATAACCTGACGTTCCCAGCGAAGCCATTGCCGCCGTGACAGTGGCCGCTCCTGGAATGCAATACATCATTCGTTGAGATGACAAAAAACGCCCTAGAGGCACATATTCGAATGTATTTCTTAAGACTTCAATCTAAGTACTCGTGCATAGAGTTTTACACAGACACTTCTAAGTCATATGCTGGCGCATATTTTATGCAGCAATCGTACCGACCTTCTCTGAAACCGATGCCTTTTGCCCAGAAACAAGTGTCTTTACTGCGGCGGCCTATGTACTATTGTCGGCTGTAAAACATATAAGGAAACTAAATCTTCAAGAAACCATTATCTTTAGCCACTAAGCGTCGTAAAATCCTTAAAGAACCCCTCACCAGGTTCCATAAGAAATTTTGGTCATGCACTGGAAGTTGTTGCGTGTCCTCTAGGGAGTGTTCTGCCGCAAAAATTTTTCGAATCGGCTCATTAATAGCCGAGATATAAATATTTCAGAGCCGCGAAGCCATGATTTCACAAGGCAAGCTCCACTGCAAAGCGAGACACTCTCTCCGCTCGCCGCGTCTAGCCTCCGCAAGCAAAATTCCCTTCCTGCGTCCTCCCATACCGGACCTCGAGCATCGCGTGACGCCTACGTCACGGGCCCCGCCTTCATTTCTTTTTCTCCTCGCTTTTTTTTTTAATTTGCGGCGCTGCGCACTTCCGCTGAAGGCGTTGCGCGCGAGCTTTTCTGATGTCTAGTTTCACGCAGCGCACGATTTTGCGCGCTGTGCACAAGGACACATGACTAGCGGTATTATTCAACAAGGTCTATCTAAACAGGTCGCGAAGCTTGGAACGAAAAGCGTGCGAAAACCCATCGCTAGAGGCATCAGTTAGTGGTGCACGATTGAAGCGCGACTACGTGAGGGAGGGACAAACAGTGAAACTAGAAAACCTATGCGAAAAAAAAAGAACGCTCAGAAATTTTAATCAGAATGCTGTCGTACGAATAAATATTCCGTTTCAAGTATTTTTGCTGTGATAAAACAACAAATGTTAATTTTTTCTATTTCTCAATTTATTAGTTCGTTCTTGGTGACCCCTACCAGCCAGTGAATCTGGCGCAAGACTTGGAAAGGCTGTGCAAACCAGGTAGTATGTCGTGCGGAATGACATTGTACACTTGAACGCGGTGGTTTCATCCGAGTTTCTTTACTTCCTTGCGTGTTTGTTCAAAGTGTGGCATGCGCTCCAATTCAAATTTTGCCTGACCCAGCGCACGGCATTCATTCGCGAAACGTGTGAGGGCAGCTTTTTTGTTGTCGTGCAAATTCACGCTGCGGTATTCTACGCGCTTCTCTCGTCATGACAATAATGCGGAACGCTCCACGAAGAAACGTCGCGCTATGTTCGTTAACTCTCCATAACACAGGCTCTGAGTGTCCGACTGGCAGTAGGAATAGTAAGTCGAATGTTTCATAATGATAATGTAATGCAATGTTGTCCTGTCTGATAACTGTTGCATATGAATGGATGGTGTCGCAAGGAATTACGAATGATTCTGTGAAAAGGATCCGCATATGTTGCAATACATTACGACTGTCTGCTGGCCATAGTACTTCTCATGCATTCAAACATGTTTTGTTTGGTCAATTATATTAGTTTCATTATTTTAGAGGAATAAAAGTGAAGTTGCATTTGAAACCTATGTGGCAGTGTCAATGATCCCATTCACTCACTTTTCTAAGGAAGCTAGTGGAGCAATTGCCGTCAATAACAGCCTAATTATGTTCACATTAAGACATGCGCCACTCCTATGGTTAAAGGACACGCTGATGTTTCAGCTGAGGAGAGTCGTAAGCTCTCCAGCCACCATGTTCTTGACATGTGGGCTTCTATGCAATCTTCGCTACCAGTTTACATATACGTTGTAATTCAATGCTACACGAATACCGAGGCAGAACAAGCAGATCACAGACCGCGATCACGCTATTGCAAAGCTATTGCAAAGTATAAAATATCTACGTTTCAAGCCTTAATTATTGCGTTAAGAACAAATCTGCCACAACTTATCACATCCGTGAGCGATATTAGCAAGAAAATAAACTATCAGTGACCGCACCAAGGAACGTTACTGAGTCAGAACACGACAAGTTACTGCTTCGAAGCGATTGCCAAAAAAAAAACCAAGAACAAAAGACACCGTAATCCTGATTTAAGTCAGAAGTGGCACGTTTGAGAGAGCTTGGAATACATTTCTACCCCCGCTTCAAGTACAAACACTGTATGCGCTGCATGCACCGTTTGGACAAGGTGTAATGAGCCTAGAAAGCGGTTACGTGTCCTCAAAAGCTGCGGTCAAAGCTTCGTGTAGTCCACCCAGTCAGAGTCCACGATATGCATCCAAAAAAGAGATTTGCTGAGCATCACCGACGTCATGCACATCCATTGTAAACACGGAGGCAGCGCAGACAACTGAGCCAGCTAATGGACAAGTTACCACGTGATCAAACATGGCGGCTCCCGTGGGAACGCCGTGAAAATGGTCTCATGGCCGCGCGCTCTGTCGCACTTCGCGGAAAGAAGGTGATGGGCGCGGCCCTGCAAACGGCAGCTATCATGCTCATGATGATAACGAAATTTTGCATCATAAACTGCTGTGGAAGGTACGCCAACAATCCAGATGGTTATTAGGCTAATAAAAAGAGAAAGATACGAAAAAAATATCAAAAGTAAGATAATGTATCCGCAATATACCAGTCCGCTTCGCAGAAATAAATAAATAAAAATGAGCTAACACACAATTAAGAGAATTACGCTTCTTCGTGCGTAATTCTTGCGCTTTCCTGAATGAAATGATGAGGGACATGAGGTATCACTACCACCACAAGTTCGATGCCGTGTTTGCACTTGTCCCGATTTACGATGGGGAGGAAAAAAAAGAACCAAATACTTGGGAGATTGTCCTAGGTTTGCTCCTGAACGAACAAGCAGCGCACAAGCAAGAAAACAAGAAGTATCATAAGCGCAGTGCTCAAACTAATACAAGACTACTGACGCGGGAGAGCGCGAACATAAGTATTATAGGCCTTCCGCGGCGAGGCGGCTGGTCGTGGAAACGCCGCTCACCCTTTGTTATCTTCTTTTTTTCCGTTCGCATTTCACGCGCTTTCCCGACTTGTAGAAAGTGGACAGCCGAGAGCGAAGGGCGTCAGGACGCCACGCTTGCAGAAGCAAGGCAGCTGGCTCCACCCCGGGTGCTTGTCGCAAGTGGCGGTGCTTTGGAGATGCGTGGAATTCATCGGCGAACCGATTGTGCGAAAAAAGATCTCGCGTGTAGTGCATGAGGGCCCAATTTGTTTTTCAACCAAGAACTACGTCCTGTGGATTTTCCTGGTGAGTCTCGTCAACCAGTTGCGATAAGATATATAGCGTTGTGCAGAAGAGCTAATGAGACCAAAATATGACGTTGTAAATATGACATTGCCTGACTATCCAGTCCTCCTCGCTCGCGAACTCGGGTAGTGTGCAGGATATTCAGCAGGAGTTCCAGTATTGTGCACCAGCACCCATATTTATGCAAGGAACCGTATTAGAACATTGAGCATAACATGGTGCAGATGAGCCCTGCTTGTTGCACCTAAAATTAAACAGAGATGATGACCAAGAAACTTGCGCCGGCAAGCTTTGGGAAAGGAATAAGGATCCCGTAGAAGTTCACTCGCATCTCGTATTTGTCCAAGCGTATTTAGATGTAAGAATTAATGTGTAGAATTAGCGCATGCCTGACAGGGGGAATCCTTACAGCGAACGTACTTACTTGAAATCAGCGACAGCCAAACGCCTTGACAACGAAGCGCTCAGGACGTTCAAAATATCTCGTTATATACAGGTCACTTCGTTGTAACGATCTGGTGCCGTACCGCCTCCGACAGAGCATGGTATAAGCACATCCAGAAAAAAATAAAACACTCATTTAACATGAATTCAAGATGTGCTTAGTGAAAGTCGCTAATTTTCTTCTGCGCACTTCCTCCGGCTCAACGTTGCAAGTACGGCCGACCCTATGTTATGGAGATAACATGCTTCGTGTCGAAACCCGAGAGTGATGCAACGTGTGGCTGCAGAGCTTCGGATTACTATATTGCCACCGTTGTCGTTAAGCATTTCTTGTTCGTCTTCAGACGGTTCACTAATGTTGCCATTGCCCGCAGGGGCTTCTGCGTCAGCAGGCGCTTGGTGTGTTGCGACACGACGTAGCCGAGTACGCGTATGGATCTATCATCCCCCGTCTGCCTGATCGCCCTCCTAATGCTCATAACAGTCTTTGGGGAGACTGGCTGACTGATTCGAGCAGTCGACTGATCAAAACCTTTCTTGTGACATCTGGCGTCATCATCTTCATCATCAGCCTGGTTGTGCCCACTGCAGGGCAAAGGCCTCTCCCATACTTCTCCAACTACCCCGGTCATGTACTAGTTGTGGCCATGCTGCCCCTGCAAACTTCTTAATCTCATCCGCCCACCTAACTTTCTGCCGCCCTCTCCTACGCTTTCCTTCCCTTGGAATCCACTCCGTAACCCTTAATGACCATCGGTTATCTTCCCTCCTCATTACGTGTCCTGCCCATGCCTATTTCTTTTTCTTGATTTCAACTAAGATGTCATTCACTCGCGTTTGTTCCCTCACCCAATCTGCTCTTTTCTTATCCCTTAACGTTACACCTATCATTCTTCTTTCCATAGCTCGTTGCATCGTCCTCAATTTAAGTAGAACCCTTTTCGTAAGCCTCCAGGTTTCTGCCCCGTACGTGCGTACTGGTTACACACAGCTGTTATAAACTTTTCTCTTGAGGGATAATGGCAACCTGCTGTTCATGATCTGAGAATGCCTGCCAAACGCACCCCAGCCCATTCTTATTCTTCTGATTATTTCAGTCTCATGATCCGGATCCGCAGTCACTACCTGTCCTATGTAGATGTATTCCCTTACCACTTCCAGTGCCTCACTACCTATTGTAAACTGCTGTTCCCTTCCGAGACTATTAAACATTACTTTAGTTTTCTGCAGATTAATTTTTTTTTTATACCCACCCTTCGGCTTTGCCTCTCCAGGTCAGTGAGCATGCATTGCAGTTGGTCCCCTGAGTTACTAAGCAAGGCAATATCATCAGCGAATCGCAAGTTACTAAGGTATTCTCCATTAACTCTTATCCCCAATTCTTCCCAATCCAGGTCTCTGAATACCTCCTGTAAACACGCTGTGAATAGCATCGGAGAGATCGTATCTCCCTGCCTGACGCCTTTCTTTACTGGGATTTTATTGCTTTCTTTATGGAGGACTACGGTGGCTGTGGAGCCGCTATAGATATCTTTCAGTATTTTTACATACGGTTCGTCTACACCCTGATTCCGCAATGCCTCCATGACTGCTGAGGTTTCGACAGAATCAAACGCTTTCTCGTAATCAATGAAAGCTATGTATAAAGGTTGGTTATATTCCGCACATTTTTCTATCACCTGATTGATAGTGTGAATATGGTCTATTGTTGAGTAGCCTTTACGGAATCCTGCCTGGTCCTTTGGTTGACGGAAGTCTAAGGTGTTCTTGATTCTATTTGCAATAACCTTAGTAAATACTTTGTAGGCAACGGACAGTAAACTGATCGGTCTATAATTTTTCAAGTCTTTGGCGTACCCTTTCTTATGGATTAGGATTATGTTGGCGTTTTTCCAAGATTCCGGTACGCTCGAAGTCCTGAGGCATTGCGTATACAGGGTGGCCAGTTTCTCTAGAACAATCTGCCCACCGTCCTTCAACAAATCTGCTGTTACCTGATCCTCCCCAGCTGCCTTCCCCCTTTGCATAGCTCCCAAGGCTTTCTTTACTTCTTCCGGTGTTACCTGTGGGACTTCGAATTCCTCTAGACTATTTTCTCTTCCATTATCGTCGTGGGTGCCACTGGTACTGTATAAATCTCTATAGAACTCCTCAGCCACTTGAACTATCTCATCCATATTAGTAATGATATTGCCGGCTTTGTCTCTTAACGCATACATCTGATTCTTGCCAATTCCTAGTTTCTTCTTCACTGCTTTTAGGCTTCCTCCGTTCCTGAGAGCATGTTCAATTCTATCCATATTATACTTCCTTATGTCAGCTGCCTTACGCTTGTTGATTAACTTCGAAAGTTCTGCCAGTTCTGTTCTAGCTGTAGGGTTAGAGGCTTTCATACATTGGCGTTTCTTGATCAGATCTTTCGTCTCCTGCGATAGCTTACTGGTATCCTGCCTAACGGAGTTACCACCGACTTCTATTGCACACTCCTTAATGATTCCCACAAGATTGTCGTTCATTGCTTCAATACTAAGGTCCTCTTCCTGAGTCAAAGCCGAATACCTGTTCTGTAGCTTGATCTGGAATTCCTCTATTTTCCCTCTTACCGCTAACTCATTGATCGACTTCTTATGTACCAGTTGCTTCCGTTCCCTCCTCAGGTCTAGGCTAATTCGAGTTCTTACCATCCTATGGTCACTGCAGCGCACCTTGCTGAGCACGTCCACATCTTGTATGATGCCAGGGTTAGCGCAGAGTATGAGGTCTATTTCATTTCTAGTCTTGCCGTTCGGGCTCCTCCACGTCCACTTTCGGCTCTCTCGCTTGCAGAAGAAGGTATTCATTATCCGCATATTATTCTGTTCCGCAAACTCTACTAATAAGTCTCCCCTGCTATTCCTAGTGCCTATGCCATATTCCCCCACTGCCTTGTCTCCAGCCTGCTGCTTGCCTACCTTGGCATTAAAGTCGCCCGTTATTATAGTGTATTTAGTTTTCACTCTACCCATCGCCGATTCCACGTCTTCATAGAAGCTTTCGACTTCCTGGTCCTCATGACTGGATGTAAGGGCGTAGACCTGTATAACCTTCATTTTGTACCTCTTATTAAGTTTCACAACAAGACCTGCCACCCTCTCGTTAATGCTATAGAATTCCTGTATGTTACCAGCTATATTCTTATTAATCAGGAATCCGACTCCTAGTTCTCGTCTCTCCGCTAAGCCTCGGTAGCACAGGACGTGCCCGCTTTTTAGCACTGTATATGCTTCTTTTGGCCTCCTAACTTCACTGAGCCCTATTATATCCCATTTACTGCCGTCTAATTCCTCCAATAGCACTGCTAGACTCGCCTCAATAGATAACATTCTAACATTAAACGTTGCCAGGTTCATATTCCAATGGCGGCCTGTCCGGAGCTTTTGGGGAGTCTGGCTGACTGATTCGAGCAGTCGACTGATCGAAACCTTTCTTGTGACATCTGGCGTGTTCCTAATTAATAGGAAGGAACCTACCTGCTATAATATTGCACATTATTCATATTCATCGATAGATTGAGCGCTTGGATCATCCGTACTTTTTCTACTTAGAATGCAATGTAATAGAAAATCCGTTTGGGAGTGGAAATTTCCCGGTGACTCTTAACTTACTAACACAACACGACATTCCTCCGCATGTTCCTTGCTGGAAACTTGACTCGGCTGAGTGGAAGCGTTTTAAGGAATCTATTTACTTATCACAAGATATTATACGCGATTTCAGCATAGATGACGCTGAAGCATATTGACACGTCTACTTGTTTATCTTTCTTGGCTGACCACTTTTCGCCGTCTAACAAATTTTATCGCTAAGAACAGATCGCGCCCGCAAGTATCGGAAGCCTCGGAAGTTTCTGGAATGTTATCGATGGTTCTATCCGCAGTCTGTTGTCACCCAACCTTGTGTAATTGACTGTGTGCGCGACACGAATTGTGCAGTGCTTTCTGGAAGACACGCGGGCACCAGCGATTACTCTGGAATGTTCGATGACTCACGTATAAAAGCCGACGCGCTTGACCCGCTGATCGGATTTTCGACGATGGCCGACTGTGTTCACCGCTATCGTTGTGCTTTGAGTGTAGCCTGTTTTTCTGGGCACAGGTTCACCCAATAAAGAGTCAGTTTCAACATGCACAGTTTTGCCACTGCGTTCTTGACCCTCACTACCATGTGGCGATAATTTAACGCTGTTATTATTGATGCAGTCGTATAGTTCATTCCACAAACAAGCAGCCAATCATGTAAGAGACGTGTTTCTTGGTGAAATGAAGCCAGCAGAGAGGCACGAGAGAGACAAAATAAGGCATGGAGCACACTGCACCAATATCCAATGGCAGGAAATTTCACTGCATTTAAACATACGAAGTCACAAGGGCGGCGCTCGAGGCGGCAGGCTAGGAGAGCAAGCTGGCAGAGGTTACTCTAAGGCCTGAATTTCCATACCCATGAGGGTAAAGTATGGAATGGACTGAGAAGGTTAAAAGGGCGGAAAATCAACCCATTATCTTTGTTCGATGACCAATGACATACCTTGGAAAACCAGACCGACGCCCTTGGCATGCATTTCGTGCGTGTATCCAGCTTCATAAGCTACTCGGAATCAATCCAATACAAGCAAGTAGCAGAACTTAAGCCAATGAAACTAAGTGCCCTTCCAGTCTGTGAAGGATGATCAGCGAAGCTGTGTAGGTGGGCCCCTTAGTGAAGAAATTCACCTCCACCCCCTTTCATCCCGGCATTTCGCTATCTTCTGGAACGGCTCACGTATGGGGAGTGCATAACGCCTGTTCACCTCCGCCATGGGTCAGCCCGGTATTACACTATCTTCAGGATCGGCCCACTTAAGGGTAGTTTTGTGTCTACACATGGACACGGGGACATGGTCTGGGGGACTACAACACAATCGAATTTCTCGCGGCTATTAGTAATGCAAAAAAGAATTTTGAGAATAATTGAGAATGTGCCACTCCGGCATTCTACTGTGGAGCTCTTTAAAAAATTTAAAATAGAGTACAACACACATATGAGCATAAATTGTTGCGTGAATATCGCCTTAACTATGACTGTCATAATTCTATCTTCATGGGTTTGGTGAATCTCCAGTTGAAGGAAGCATCATATGCCACTAGAACAACAGAAACATGGAATGTTCCATATTGTCACACTGGCTATGGTCGGCAAATGCTCCAAAACAAACTTCCACGACTACTAAATGATTTTAATAAAAAACAAATCGATATTCGCGAAGCAACATTATCTGACTTGTACACATTTTTTCTAGCCGTACATTGACCACTAAAGCTGTTTACGATTGCTATTTAATTATATTGTTTCAATGTCACTATTACTAAGCGTACATTGTTATGAAATGTGCTGTCATTCGATGCTGAGGTGAAGTAAAGTATGTTAACGAATGATGCCCTACGTAGGGCAGTAACTAATGTGTTTAATTCTATGGTTTTGTCAAGGTTTATGGCAATGTTGTGCTTAATATGATGGTTTTGTAAAAGTGTACGACCATGTGAACAGGACGTGTGTGCCTCTGCTGTTGTCTTTGCCATCGTGGGGGCGAAGGACTCCCTCAAGCCATCCTTGAATGGCTTTTCCCTTCGCCTCCCATCACATGTATATGTGATAAACCAATAAAGAATCAATCAATCCTTGGGGAACTAGCCCTTAACAGCTTCGCTGTAAAATTGGTTAAGTTTTTGTAGTTCTAATTTATTTATTTATTTATTTATTTATTTATTTATTTATTTATTTATTTATTTATTTGGGCTGCTGGATACAGTCTAACCTCATGGAAAGAAGCTATCGTAGTCCCGGTCTTCAAACAGGGCAAAGACCAATCCGACGCTTCAAATACCGCCCAAAAGCACTCACGAGTTGTTTTTGCAAACTCTTCGAGAAAATACTAAATCGTCATCTTTTACATTTCCTTCAATCGAAGAAAATGCTTGACCCTTATCACTGCGGCTTCAGAGAGGGTCGGTCGACTATACTGACCATATCGTGTGCATTCAGGCAAACATTCACGACGCCTTTATGCATAAGCAGTTCTTTCTTTCTGTTTTCTTAGACATGGAATCGCATTTTGCAAGACTTGAAGATATGGGATTTTCCGAGACCTTTCGGAAGTGGTATTCGAGGCAATATGCTTAATGTAATTGAAAGCTACTTATCACACCATACATTTTGTGTTATGGCTGACAATAATCTATATAGGCCATTTACATAAGAAATCGGGGTCCGCAAGGTGGGGTATTAGGCTGTACCCTTTTTATCGTCAAAGTGCATTCCTTGCGCTTATCTTTATCGCAGAGTATGTTTTATTCGGTATACGTAGGTAACGTACCATTAGGTTTCAAGTCATGTAACCTTGCTGTTCTTGAGAGCCATGTCCAGCTTGGTTTGAACAAAGTGTGCAAATGGCCAGGTAAAAACGGCTTTAAATTGAATCCTTTTAAAAGCTCCTGTGTCCTTTTCAAACAAAAAAGAGGCTTACTTACATAGCCCAATGTAGAACTACATAGAAATCACATATCAGATGCCACACAACACAAATTTTAGGTGTCATATTAGACTCGAAACTAAACTTCATTCCACACTTAAAACCCCTCAAAGAGGAATGTCTGAAAACAATGAACCTTCTTAAAATTTTATCAGATACAACATGGGGAAGCGACAGGAAGTATCTGATGAACGTGTACAAAAGTCTCATACGTACACACTTATACTATGGGGCCATAGTGCATGGGGCAATAGTGTATAGTGTAGTGCGCCTTGAAGATGCTTGACCCTGTTCACCAGCTAGGAATCCGCTTGGCGACCGGTGCCGTCAGGACAAGTCCTGTAGAAAGTCTCTACGCGTAAGGTAATGAGTGGTCGTTTCATACTCAGATGTCGTACTCCAGTTTCATGTGCTTTCAGAAAGTTAAAGCAAACCGTGACCATCCCTCTTATATAGCCATAAATGACGTGAGATCTGCAACGCAGTTTAACGACCGACAAGCAGCTAGAGAACCATTCTCCTCTCGCGTAAGAAAGCTTTCTGAGGAAATGGGAGTTCCAATTCCCGAGCATAACCTGACGTTCCCAGCGAAGCCATTGCCGCCGTGACAGTGGCAGCTCGTAGAATGCGATACATCATTCGTAGAGATGACAAAACACGCCCTAGATGCACATATTCGAATGTATTTCCTAAAACTTCAATCGAAGTACTCGTGCATAGAGGTTTACACTCACGCTTCTAAGTCATATGCTGGCGCATGTTTTATGCAGCACTCAGACCGACCTTCTCTGAAACCGATGCCTTTCGCCCGGAAACAAGTGTCTTTACTGCGGAGGCCTATGTACTATTGTCGGCTGTAAAACATATAAGGAAATTAAGAGTTCTAAAACCATTATGTTTAGTCACTAAGCGACGTAAAAGCCTTTGAGGACCCCTCACCAGGCTCCACAGCAAATTTTGGTTATACACTGGAAGTTGTTGCGTGTCCTCTAGGGAGTGTTCTGCCGCAAACGTTTTTCCAATCGGCTCATTCACAGCCGTGATATAAATAATTCAGTGCCGCGAACCCATGATTTCACAAGGCAAGCTCCACTGCAAAGCGAGACACTCTCTCCTTTCGCCGCGTCTAGCCTCCGCAAGCGAAATTCCCTTCCTGCGTTCTCCCACACCGGACCTCGAGCATCGCGTAACGCCTACGTCATAGGCCCCGCCTTCATTTCTTTTTCTCCTCCCTTTTTTTTTTTTTTTTTGCTTTGCGGCGCTGCGCACTTCCGCTGACGGCGTTGCGCGCAAGCTCTTCTGATGTCTCGTTTCACGCAGCGCACGATTTTGCGCGCTGTGCACAAGGACGCATGACTAGCGGTATTATTCAAGGTCTATCTAAATAGGTCGCGAAGCTTGGAACGAAAAGCGTGCGAAAACCCAGCACTAAAGATATCAGTTAGTGGCGCACAACTGAAGCGCGACTACGTGAGGGAGGGACAAACACTGAAACTAGAAAACCTATGCGAAAAAGAACGTTCGGAAATTTTTATTCAGAATGCTGTCGTACGAGTAAATATTTCGTTTCAAGTATTTTTGCTGTGCTAAAACAACAAGTGGTACTTTTTTCTATTTCTCAATTTATTAGTTCGTTCTTGGTGACCCCTACCAACCAGTGGATCTGGCGCAAGACTTGGCAAGGCTGTGAGAACCAGCTAGTATGTCGTGCGGAATGACATTGTACACTTGAACGCGGTGGTTTCATCCGAGTATTTTCAAAAAAGTATGTATAAGTAAATAAGATTTCAGATGGTATTGTTTCCACCGGGCATGACAACGATTTCTTCCCGCCTGTCACAGCGCTTTGACCGAAACCATAATCATTTTGCTCAAACGTGTTGCCCCAATACTGCATGTGCTGAATGCACAAAAGTACGGTGCGTGGTCACAGCTTCAAAGCCAGTCTATTTTGCCTACAGTTGTTGATATTGTAGTAATGTGGAGTTTTCCTCTTCATAAGAGCACAAAAAGAAAGAAATATTGCAGATAGTAGCTAAGCGCAACGTACATTGGAAGATCTGAAACCAGCAATTATATATAATTTGCGGGTTGGTCTTCTCCGCTGGTAGATCGCTGTCCGATCACTTCAACGAATTTTGTTTGTGTGCAACTGCAGCAAAAACAAAGATACTACCATTTCATTGCCAGGACCTTTATGCCCTCCACACACGCAAGAAGGACACCAGATAATTGACACTATCAGTTTATACACTGATATTGTTTTTCTACTTTCAGTGTAGTGTGGTGTCTGCGAACGGAGTATTTTCTTAGTATCAGTCCAGTGTTAGTAGTGAGAAGCAGTTCGGCCTACCATCCCCATGAGGGCATACTAGCCATTTAACGCTTTACTCTAGGACAAGTGCTAAAAAGTTGGCGTGCTTTGTCCTTTCCGCAGGTCGTCCATCCATTCTGTTATGGTGACCATCAACGTTGTGTCCGTCAGGCCTCCTCCTCATTTTAGCTTCACCATCGCGAGAGTGGACAGAGAAAGGAAGCTTTCTTCACAATCAGCCTCAGCGGGATCCCACCACTCGTAACTGCTGCAATTTGCATTCAGTGGCTGGGCATTCTAACTACATCCTTAGTTTCACAATGGCTAGAGCGCGCAGAAAAAGTAGAGCCTTGATCGCTATCACTACCACGAACCCATGTCGATGCAGATATAAGTACGTGCAGGGGCTGGGCATGATAACTTCTGCGCTACCACCTGCCACCGCCACCTCAGACTTTCTATGCGTACCTGCTTCTTGTTTTCACCGCAGACGCATGCAGGACAAACGCGGATAAGTAATTGGATTGGATTGGGAAAACATTTATTGAGCCTGCATTAAAGCACGAAGGGACTTCGGACGTGGCCTGCGTCGTCATCGTGCCGGGTGCTCTACGAGGATCCCCGCTCGCCGTTGCCGGCTCGCCAGGCTCCTGCCTAGCCAGCACCTCGATGACCTGCTGGACGGCCTGAAGTTGTTTTTTTTTTGGTCGTCGCCCCGCGTTGCTTCCTCAAGCTGCGGTGGTATACGTCCTGAGTTAGCTTCGCTTCGATGTTTGGAGCAATCCCATAGTATGTGGTCGAATGCGGCCGTTTCCCTGCAGCACGCTCTGCACTTGTCATGGCGGTGCGATTCTGGGTACATCCTATGCAATAGCGCCGGTCTTGGAAGTGTTCTCGTTTGTAGTTGCCTGAACAGCACGGCCTGCGACCTGCTCAGCCCTTTGCAGGGTGGCGGCAGAAGTCTGCGGGCCAGCCGGAAGCCTTGGTCAGTTCTTTATAGCTGGCCATCCGGTCTTTGGCGCTGAACCACAGCGGGCAGCCGTTGCCTTGGGCGCGGTCGATTAGTCCTCGCGCTCGGGCGTGTGCCGTTTCGTTGCGATTGGCATGCTTCTCCGACGCTTGTCCTGCGAGCGCCGGGAACCACTTGATTCGAGTCCTCTTGTCGCGGTCTGCCTGTCGGAGCAGGACGCGTGCCGCCGTTGGGGCAATTCTTCCTTTGGCAAAGTTCCTCACTTGAACCTAACCTGTCTGGAGTCGCTGAAGATCATGTGGCATTCTCGGTCTACGATGACCAGGGCGATGGCTATTTCTTCTGTTTCCTCCACTTGCTTGCTCGATGTGCTGGCGGTCGCCCGCACGTTGCCTCCGGAGTCGACCACCGCGATCGCGAAGCCGTTTCGGCCGGCATATTCGGCTGCATCCACGTGTCTGGCGCCGGTGCCTTCCGCGTGCAGGTCCGTAAGTGCCTCTAGCCCGTCTTCTGCCTTCGTTGAATTCCGGGTGCATGTTCCTCGGGAAGGCATCCGCCCGCACGTTCCGTCGTACGTGGTCGGGGACGGGGCATTTTGGTCCCTGCTGTTCGTGATAACCGATGCCTAGACTGCACAGGATCTTTCTGCCGGCCTTTGTTGATGACAGTCTTTCCAACTGAGCGGCTCTTTGCGCTTCGGCGATCTCGTCGAGCGTGTTGTATATGCCCAGCTGGAGGAGACGTTTCGTGTTGGTTGTTTCGTGTAGACCGAGGGGTGTCTTGTAAGGATGTCTAGCTTGTTCTTTTCGCTTTTCATCCACTTGTGGAAGGCTGCCACGTACACTATGTGGCAGAGTACGAAGGAGTGTATAAGTCTGATGAAGTTTTCCTCCTTCATGACTCCCTTCTTGGTGGTAACGCGCTTGAGCAGTCTGGTGGCTGCTTGGCCGCCTTACCGCATTGGCCGCCTTGGCCGCCTTGGCTGCCTAACCCATGATGCGGGTGACGGTGTCTCCGTTCCTGCCAAGCGCTTCGATCGTCACGCCCAGGACTCGGATCTTGTTGACCGTCGGTATTGTGTTACCATCCCTGGTGCGGATCTTGATCTTTTCGTGTTTTCTTTGCTTCTTGATTCTGTGCGTTTTGATCGGTTGGTAAAGCAGGAGCTCCGACTTACTTGAGGAGCAACGCAGTCCCGTACCTTCCAGGCTTTCTTCGATCGTGTCGACGGCCGTCTGTAGTGTGGATTTTATGCGGGCATCACTGCCCCCGTCCTCCCACAGCGTAATGTCGTCCGCGTATATCGTGTGCTTCAGTCCTTCAAGCTGGCATAGTCTTTTGCAGCTTGAATCATAACAAGGTTAAATAGCATGGGTGAGATGACGGAGCCTTGGGGAGTGCCCTGGCTCCCTAATGTCTTCTCGTCCGTCTTCAGGTCGCCGGCTCTGAGCTTCGCCGTTCTGCCGGTGAGGAATTCTTTTAAATATTCGTACGCGTCCTCTCGCCTA
The DNA here is from genome assembly GCF_023375885.2 of Dermacentor andersoni. NCBI lineage: Eukaryota > Metazoa > Arthropoda > Arachnida > Ixodida > Ixodidae > Dermacentor > Dermacentor andersoni. The sequence continues at coordinate 96,394,473 of NC_092816.1, read as the reverse complement.
GGTTTAGATGGGATACCTGCGCGAGGATGGCAGAGTGCGTCACTTTGTCGAAAGCGCTTTCTAGGTCGAGCCCGAGGACGGCTTTGGTGTCTCTGGTTTCGCCGTCGATGACCTGATGTTTGGCAAGAAAAAAATCTGAGTGCCCTCCCACTCTGTGAAGAAAGATGACCAGCAAAGCTGTGTATGTGGGCCCCTTAATGGCGAACTGCACCTCCACCGTATGTCGGCCCCGCTTTGCACCGTCTTCGGTATCGGCCCACGTATGGGGAGGGCTTAATGCCTCCTTCAACTCCGCCGCAGGTTGGCCTGGCATGGCGTTACATTCGGGATCAGCCCACGTATGGGGAGAGCTGAACGCTTGCTTCACCTCCGCTGCGGGTCAGGCCGGTATTACGCTATCTTCGGGATTTTGCTCTGGACGCGGACGCGATAGTGGAGAAAGTAGCCCTTAAGAGGAACCTTTAACTTTGGTGGTCCTATATAAATACATGTAAAAGGAGAATTCGTTTTTCTCCACAACCGCTGCATCAAATTTTACAAGGTTTGTTGCACTTAAAAGAAAAACTTAAAATCTAGTGACTGTTTGTTTAGAATTTTTTATTTAGGTCATCATTTGTTTATTCAAAATTGGCAAAAATCGCAAATTTTCAGAAAACGATATCATTAAGTTTACAACTCTGTCTTTCGGCAATGAAAACTGATATCACAATTCTGTACATTGCATCTAACAGCACATCTAAAACGGACAAAACTGATATATAACGCATGAATCTAAAAAAAATTTAGTAGTGTGGAAATACAGCTTTTCCACAACCCTTGTTCACAACGTAACGACTTCACGTAAGATATAAATCGGCATATTGAATTTGCCCGCTTTGAATTGTCCAAAGGATGCTGTTTACAGAGCCGCGATATCAGTTCTTGATGCGGAGTTATTAATTTGTAAACCGTGCTTCTGTATTTTTCGTACTTTCGAATTTTTGAAAATATTTTACCAGAATTCAAACCCTAAATAGAAATTCCGCTTCCAATAATCACTAGAATGTACCTTTCTCTCGCGAATCCAGCAAATTTCATTAATATCGGCCCAGGGGTTATCTCAGAAAAGCGTTTCGGCGTTTTACATCTATTTGAATGGGCCGCGTTGGAGTTGAGCTCAAGTTAAAGCTTACTCTTAACGACTTCGTTGAAAAAAAAAGAATACAATAATAAAAGAAATAAAATGCCTCAGCCGTCAATATCGCCGCCTCAGATTTCGTCATGATGACACCGACACCATCGGCACGGCTCCGTGAGCAGCTACCAAGCTGTTCACTTTCGTTATCTTCCTTCCCTCGGCGGCAGCGCATTGTCTTGATGCCAGCGACGCGCTAAATCTGCACCATCATTCCGTCCTGCATCGCTTCTGCGACCAAGCAAGCTTTCGGCGGCACACGTTCACTGCCGTATTGACACTAAAACTTTAATATGCTTGCCTTCGAGCTAGCAGTATGAATAAAAATGGAACGCGACTATGTGGCCATGGAGAACATGTTCACACGGCCATACTATTGATGACAGCATCACAAAAAGCTAGATGTCGTCAGGTTGGCTTTACAGGTTTGAAAGGAATGACTGACGGGCAGTTGCTTTATTATCACATAAAGAACAGCGCTTAAAGTTAGCGCAGTTTGTGTGTGGTTCCTCCTTTGTGTCCCGTTGTGAAGTGCTGTTCTTTCTGTGACTTTACAGATGTTCTTTTTCTGCGTCAGTTACGTCTCCCAAGATTGTTTACTTGGAAAATTTTTGTTCGCATGGCTCTTACAGAAGCATGTTTAGTCGAAATTTTTTCGCTTGGTTGCACAATCTCGAGGACAGGCTCCTAACTGCTCATTTTCTTTAGCCACGTAAAAACCATTACTGAAAACTTAATTAATGTAGCTTTGTTAATTACGCAAACAACTTCTCAACTTACTCCGCATCTAGAGTTTACCAATCTGAGCACTCGAATGATAAAATGATGTTAACATTGTTTGTATCGTTTCAATAGTTTTGTTTCGTGCAGTTAAAAGCAGCCGGCATATTGATGGTGCTGTAGACTTCTTATAAAGTAAGTGTGAAAGCTTGGACAGGTTATCTTGGCACAAATCAACTTCATGAGCTTAAGCACGTAGCCCAACCTTGCATGTCTGCCTTCATAACCGATTCTCATACATTATACAAGAAGCACCTCAGCGCTACGGTACATCCCACAAGGTGTGCCAGAACATTGTGCGCGCTCCCGATTAGGTTTCTGAGCGTTGGTGGCATCAGGCTCGGTTTCCTGGCATCATGAGGAATAAAAACGGCTTCTTGGAGTGAAGAATTGGGTACATTTTCATTACTTTGTAACATATGTATCAGCACGGATATGTACGTTAGAACGAAAAGTACTGAAATATTAAGGTGAGGGTTTCGCTGGATGCATTTGAGCTGTCTAATGATAAGACCTAAAGAAAAAAATACTGTGATTTTGTGACAATTATTGCTGACATGAAATATGAGGTCCGACACAGCACCCGTGGTGGAACTGGCCCGTGGACTACAGGGCTACATTGAACCACGATATGCTGGTTTGATAAATACCAGTAATTGGAAAGTGGTTCGCTCTTGAATTTTCTGTATGTTGGCGCCGCTGTGCAGTGTTGGGGGCCCTTTTTAAACCACAAGCACTATGTTTCAGCTAATATTGAAAGCAGCTGTATTCTTTTTTTATAGAGGGGGGGGGGGGCTTTTTTTAGCGTCTAACCACAGTTCCAAAGTTACCAGTTAGCTCAAGATGCGCCTGCATGTGTTTCTAATATCCAGTATGTTGTCACGGATCCAATAGCGGAAGAGCGTTATCTTATCAGATTGCGCGCGTGAAGCGAATACTGGCGTACATTCTCCATCACAATTGACGACCCGAGATTGCGCTGCAATGTACTAGCATTCCAATCTGACAAACCGACGCCTTGATCCGTAGATCTGAATGAGAGGAAGCACTTTGCGCGCAGCCATCGTTATGTTTGAGTGTTATTTTCTTTTCCAGCGCAAGGTCATCTTATAATGAGTAACATTCGTGACTGACTCTTTTGGAAGTGTTTTCTTCTTGACATTACTACAATGTGAGACTACAGAGGTGCTCCATCTTCATTGAGTGAGGAAGGAAGGCAGGGAGGTTAACCAGTTTAGCCTAACCGGTTTGCTACCCTACACATGAGAGCGGGATGGGGGGGATGAAAGATGGGGAGAAGAGATAGAGGGCACATAACACGGCACACACATCGTTGGTTACAGTCTGTCACTCTTGTGCGGTACGTGACATCACTGTCACAGCCGCTTGTCCAAGCCCGTATCCTTCATAAACCGAAGTAGTCCCTTCGTCGCCTTCAGCTGCGATGTCTTCAGTCGGCGATATGTGAAAATGGTTGCAACTGACTATGGTCTATTGTCAAGGTGCGCTAGAACGGACGCCATGGACTGTCTCTGAACATTATATTCAGGACAGTCGCACAGAATGTGTTCCGTCGTCTCCTCGCAAAGACAGGCATTGCAGAGAGCGTTGTCGGCCATTCCAATGCGAAACGAGTAGGATTTCGTGAAGGCCACCCCTAGCCATAAGCGATAAAGCAGGGTGGCCTCACTTCGGCGGAGTCCAGTTGGCATACAGAGATGCATCAAGGAGGGCAGGTCGTGTTGATGATTGCTGCGGTTGGTCTGGCTGCTTTGTGTGCACCATAGAGAGAGCGTGATCTCCCGTGCAAGCACTTGAAGTCTGCTGGCTGCGTCGGACCATTGAGTGAATACTGGGAAACGGACTAGGCCTTTTCTTGCGTCTGCGTTTACACGTTTACCGCACCACTTTATTTTTCATAACTTACTCTTTAATTTAGGGGGCTGTAAAGCTCAGCAACCTTTTATTAACAGGATGTTTTAATAACACGGAAAATTTAAATGCTTATTCGTCAGCTTTCACCTCATGGTAAGGAATTTCAATAAAGAGATACTTATGATAATTAAAAGCCTAACCGTTTGACAACGTTTCATCTGAGTTACCCTTTGCAAGGTGATACAGACTTGCAGGTGGTTCGTATCGGGGACCCTCAACATATGTCCAACCGCTAAAGAAAGGGTTATTCCGATTGTTTCATTTCAGGAAGGCGTGTTACCCTCCTGTCTTTCATTCCCGTTCGCAAACACGCATGAGACGAAAGTGCTGCGTGAAGAGCGTCGTTAGTCCAAACCAATGAGGTACCGTAACTCAGCTCGCCTATATCGCTCTCATCAGGCTTAGATAAGAAAAATATATATCTTAAATCGACGCATCACGAATCCAAAAAGAGCTGCCCGCGACCAGCCCAGCTAGGTTTCTTTCATTTCGCATTTCGTCGTAGCGGCTAATAGTAGCTCACGAAGCAGAGCACTGAGTGCGGATTCCTGAGTCCTAGAAGATTGTATATGTGACGCCCAGCCATTTGCAACACAGCAACTTTGTTTTGCGATGGGAGAGTCCAGGTGAGAGACCGGGTGGTTATGGAAATAAAGTCACGCTATATTCTGCAGTAACCTAGGAATGCATGAATGAATGCCTTCATTTATTGAGAAAAAGGAGGAGCAAGCATCAGTGGAAGCACGTCTCAGCAGATTGGGAAAGAAGCGGGGGACAAAGAGGAAAAGCTAGGGCCCGGGTGGCAGCCGAAGTCGCTGCTTAGGGGCGCGAGAATATGTAGTTGGCGAAACCAGTTGAATTCCAGTGTAGATGTGTGATGTGCCGAGTAAATGATCGGAGTCACCGCCCAGCATCCGTCCTTTGCGGCAGTATAAGCTACCGCCGTTCTTGGTAACAAACCTTCACTGAAAACCAATCTTCGCAATTATTCATCAGCCATGCCTAGCCACGTATTCCTTAGTGGCAGGGTCTGCGGATTACAACTACGCTGTCCCGACAAGTTACGACCATAACGTGACGCTTGCGGTTACGGATGCCATACTCGTGACCCTTACTATACTACTACTATACTGCGCGAATACTATAAACATGGGTTTACTGCACAAGTTAGTGAACAGACATTTTAGAACCGCGTTTTTCGCCTTACATACGCTCAACGCAAGCACCATTGCAGCATGTTACGGTGGGCGTCCCTTCAAGACAGAGGCGCGAACGCAAACATAAGACCGCGTTAGCAGACAGGGTCTTGGGCCTCGTGCACACCATACATATCCAAGCCAACAATATGTTAACAATAACAATCATGCCGTCGTTTCTATGCAAAGAGGTTATGTATTTAAACTTCTGGAGTGACAATCCAATCCGCCACCTACGGGAGAGCGTGAAGCCGCTGGGGGCCACATTGTTAGAGGAAAAGGAGCGCGGCCACAGTACGTGGCTGCGGTATACGCGCGACGCAACCTGTGCTTGCGGTTTTGCGATGAAAAATTAAAATGAAACCCCTTGAGGAAGTATATCAGTCCGCCATTGTGTGTCGCTGTTGTCAAAAATAAAATGTCATGGTGGTGGGTGCCTTGTGTTCTGTGTACAATATGTTGCGAGAACTGAAAAACAGTCGTTTCCTGTTTGCTTCATTCAGTAACCTGCCGCGTGCATCGGCACTGTGATGCCTTTTCGTCGATACGTGGTGCCGGCCCGTATTGATACAACGACATGACCTCGAAATATAGTATCCTTATGCCATTTCTTTAAAAAATCAGTATTTGTGGAAATGAGCGTTTTTGGTTTAAACCTAGAAAACAAGAAGAAAATATTCAACGGTAGGTCTCATTTTTGTCCGGCGTTTGAGTTCTAGCTGAAAAAAGTCGGCGAAAGCAAATTTACAATAAAGCTACGGCGACCCAGAATCTGAACGCAGCCGCAAGCCTACACGCGCTTCAATGAGAATAACCTGCCAAAGTTAAGGTCATGTGTCAGCTGGCGGCTCAAGCAATATTTACTTTTCTTTTTTGTTTCTGCATCCGTTCTGCCAGCGTCTGCGGCCAAAACGTCAAGTGGGAAGGCAGATAAACAGAAATTGGCGGAGGCAGGTGGTAGCGTAATGGTTAGCGTGCCCATCTCCCAAATGCAAGATGGTGCATGTGGGAGATGGGCTCGAATCCCGGTGGTTTGTTTGTGAAGACAGCTTTCTGTGCTCTTTGGTGACTGCAAAGCTCAGAATGAGGCGGCAGCCTGACGACAACGGTCGCCGTCAGCGTAACAGAATAAGCGGGCGTGCAAGGTCACACCTAAAGCCGAAAGCACAATTAGAGGAAATACACTATGCTCTTGTCGACAAAAAAAAAAAAAAAAAACCTCATGAGTAACGAGCGGTGTTGTTGAGCGAGGCTGTAGACGGATAACGTCACCATAGACAGGACCACGCTCCAATCCCGGTGCTCAGCGGAAATATACATCGACAGCATGTCAACTAGCGTGTAATTGATACTTCATTAAGGTCGTTGCGTGTTTATGTTGTGTCTAGCAGGAGCGAGTAGTGTAAGAGATGACACTGGAGAGAAGGTGGGGAGCGAAGTCCGCTAAAAGTAATTGAGGATAGCCATATTGAACGTCAACGCCATGTTGAATAAAGCCTGCCACTTCAGTTGCTCAGCCGCCAGAAAGGCTTGAGTGGTAGCATACCGCTGGGCGTATTTGGTAACAACAGCATAAACACACACTTTGCGGAGGTAAACAGAGGAAAGGGACGTAGGGAGTTGGCCGCCCTTTTCGAGCTCTGGGATAGTTTGAAAAATGAATGTGGCGAAGTATGACGCACAAAATAATATATGTCAACCCAAATGAATCAGCGTGGTCATACTTGCGCGACACGCCATGGTGGCCTGCCACCAGGACATCATGAAGTTGCCGCGATGAGAGTTTTCATTGGGTACTTGAGAATAAAAACGAGCCGATCAGAGACGTCCGAGGGACATTTCTAGGGTACAAGAGCACATCGCCCCCCCCCTCCCCAAGAAAAGTAATAAATCATGAATATAAGCTTACGAATAGCGATATCATAAGATCGAGCACTACGGCGCTTGTTGATCTTGTTTAGGATGACGTCAGCATTTCAATCAGCGTTTATTTCTGAGAAAATCAGTTAAAGTTCCGTTTATTTGCATCACAATGGCAGGCGTAATCAGGCAAACTTTTACAGCAATTCATTAGAGAGTGCCTGTCTACTCTGTGGAGATTACGTATGACAATGACAACAAACACAGAAAGCTTTGCTTACATCGATTCGCACATACATGGGATCCGCATAATTTTTTGACTATCAATTTAAATGCTTAAGAATGGTGCTCATTAACGCAATATTTCCATTCACAGTGAGCAAAAGCGGCTGTCGTATCCACAGAAGAATTGAATTCAATGGCTTTAATCCCACGGGCATTTTATCGTTGCCAACTTTCGTGGGATTGGAGTCATCAAAATGGGATACAGTTGACAGGGAAATCAGGAGGTTCATGAACGGCAAGAAGGCAGAAGCTTGCACAAGACCTCAGGAATATAAAATGACTTTTTGAGCAGCTTGGTCAGGGGGCCACGCAATGGTTTCCACGTCTATTAAAAATCCTCTAAAATATGAACAGAGGCCGACAAAAATGCGGGCATTTTGGGAAAGGTGAAACCGCTGAAAATTTCAGGACAGCATTAGCCTAAATATAAAAGATGACTTAAAAATAAGAAACCATAACGTTGACAGGGTGTCCAAATTTTGGCACAGATAAATTGGCTGTTGAAGCAGTTCAGCTGAAACGCAATGGTGCAAAATAAGGCGAGAATGTCGGCAAGTGTTGAACAAAGGTCAAGTAGGTCCTGTGGCCGACGCCAGCGCTCGGCAGCTGTGAAGCGACTGCACGTATTAGCGAGATGCCTGGTCGTCAGTAGTTACAGTAGGATTCCGGTCTGAAATATTGGATGCAGACTCCATCACATTGAATACAGTGCATTCTACGGTGTCATTCTTGGACAGATGGTACCAATTCTCGCGCAATGAGGATGGGAACAAATTGTCTCACGTGCCGGCTGTCACCTTCCTCCTACTGCCAATATTCCTTCCCCTCCGTAGTTGCTTAGCTTTTGTTGGGTTCGGCTGCTAATCACGAGGTCTCGGGATCGAATCCGAACCACGGCAGCCGTATTTCAATGGGTGGGAAATGCGAAAACCCGGGTACTTAGGGTTAGGCTCACGTTAAACATTCCCAAGTGGTCTAAATTATTCCCGAATTCCCCACTACGGCGTGCCTCATAATGAAATCTTGGTTTTGGCAAGCAACACCGCATATGTTAGGTAACATTCGTTAAGGATGTCCTGGGCAGTCGCACAACTCTTGAATACAATTAAGTGTCACGAGTTGTGCGCGAGGTCTTTGAGTATGTGGATAGCCTTTATGGCGTTCGGTAGCTGCTAGTCTACATTGCGGCTATATAATAAAGGCGGAACGGCAACATGGTATAGAATGTGGCGAACATACAGATCCCACATATATTACTGCACAATAATTTTAAATAGCGCTCTTGCTTCACGCACGTGGATAACCGCCATAGGAGACTACTTTGGAAACTAACTGCAAGTACTGTATATGTCGTACCCAAGGGTGTACCTGGCCTGGTGGCCAGTAAATGTGACGTAATATTGCAAGCAGCCGCGGCCATAGCATGCCAACGGACGACGACACAGACTGAAGTGACTAGCGCAAGAGTGGACAGGGGACACTAAAGAGGCTACAAGAACAAGCGGCCAGTTGGAAGCTTGCGCTTATCCTTGTAGCTTCTTTGGTGTCCCGTGTTCACTCTTGCGCTAGTCACTTTAGCATGGAATATCAACTAACCCGGTCTCACACCTTGCGGTGACAGAGGGACAGTTTGCTCAACTCTTGTGTCGTGACTTTTATGTCAAGGTGAAAAACCATCATATCCCTGTATATGTCTTAATACTTAAGCACATCTAGATTTGCAGCTGCGGCAGTAGCCCATGCGTGCGCATTGCAAAGTCGCTAGTGAAATAATTGTGTGCACCTTAACGAATTCGATAGGGGAAAATCAAAATCCGTCCTCGACGGCGTCTCTAGTAGACGCTGTGCGATGTTCGGACGTTAACTATGTGTGCCGACTGAAGAAAGGCTGCCTCGAAGTGCTTCTGACGGTTAGGCTAGCTTCTTTGCTACGTAGAATAAAAAAAAAGAGAAAAAGAAAAGGAAGAGAAAACAACAAGAGAAAAAAAGAAGAACTGCATCAAAAGCCCACAATCAACCATTGCTTGTCGCGACTAAACGCTCTTAGGATGACGAGTAATTTCCAGGCGACGAGCGAATACGCTTTATCAAGAACACTGATAACGCCGGCGGTACAAGCATTGCGGCGAAGTTCAATGCGCAGGGATAGCATTTATTTATTTATTTATTTATTGTTTGGTTGACGTCATCACGCGTCACCGCGGAAAGTTTGAAAAGTTTAAGGTCAGTACGCCACGTGGTGGCACTCACACGAACTAAACACTTGTGTCCAGAAAAGCTGGATACAGTAGAAGACACGGCGTTGTCATTTGATTTGAAGACAATTACCTCGTCGTCTCTCGCAGTAAGAATTTGCACTTTTTGAGAAATATACGTGAGCGCATCGTATGTCATCGTCTAGCAGCAGCGCTTCAAGGATACTAATGTTACGTTGGGTGCATAATGCGTGAAACAAGTTGGAATCGAGACGGATATATATGCACAGGCTGCGTGTGGCCGATATTCGTTGTATAGGAGACAAAGGAATGGTGCATGCAACGGCTTTAAAACTCAAAGCGAACACATGTGTCAAAGTGTTCAGTTTTCCTTCGTTCGGAAGAAGAGCTTCCGTTGAGGCAGGTGGCCAATAAAGATAACGCACGTTTCTCTGACCGTTACAGCGCGAACAAGCAAATTTCCCGTGAAAACATCGAGATTACTGATTTCTCCTGCATGCCTGGCTCTCACAGATGGCTGCACAAGAACTCTCGGCCCGTTTGACCTCCGGCCGAATAAGAAGATGACTGCCTGCCGTCAGCTATAGAAGCTGTTTCCTACCTCGAAGATCTGCACGCGGGCTACTTATAAAGACATGGAAGGAAGCCAGGAGCGTCAGCAGCAACGACAGTCTCAACAGCAGCACGAGCGGAAAGAGCGGCCGCCGCCGGCTGAACCTGACGATCCGCGATCCTGGCTGGTGGCTGTCGCCTGCGGGTGGAACCTGCTCTGGATTAGTCTCTTTCGTAGCTCCACGGGAGTCATCTACGTGGCCCTAATCCACGCGTTCGGCGCCACACGCGAACAAAGCAGCTGGGTGCTCAGTGTGGGCACCAGCATCGCCTGGCTGATCGGTAAGTCATCGCTTTGCGAAGGCTATAGCTACTAAGTGTATACTAAGTTCGCGCCATCTGTCAAAGTGCGCAGTGGTCACGTTTGTCATCACCATGTTTTCTTTCCAGAGGGAGCCACTAAAATAACTGCGCAGAAATAATAGATAATTACTGTCAATGTAAACGAATAACCGGAACGAACTAAATAACGAGAGAGCGAGCAAGCGAACGAACGAGCAAATGGACCAACGAATAAACTAGCGTTTTCCTTTCTGAGTCTGACCACCAGCCATCGACCACCGTTCACCGACCAACCACAAAGACGGGGGAAAGCAGCAAAGAAAGCTATCGTCGCTTTAAAAACACCGCCATTTGTTCCCACTTAGGATTGAATCCCGCGAGTCCGCTACGTTGTTGTTATCGCCATGCCATCGCCGACTCCGTCGTTGAGTTTATACTACATTTCTAGAGTTCATACTGCCAGATCAAACCAACTAGAAGTACCACCGCTTCAACCCATTTCCCTATGGTGAACTTGTCTTGAAGAAAAACCTACAAAGTGACTCAGATCGATAGTATGAAGACATCCAAATGATCGTTAGAAAAGTAAAGTGACTGGCGAAGCATTTGTCTGGATTGTCGAGCTCACATCCATGGTCCATATAGGGGAACAACGGACTAATAATAGCCGCAGCCAAGCGAGGACACCAGAGATGCAACGGTGGTGAATTCGTCCTACTGGGCTCACTACATGATTTGCGTAGCGTTTCTCACAACAGTCGAGACCCCGGCATAAGATATATACTATTTATCTTACACCGTGTTTTGAGGCGTAGGAAAACGGCGAGCAGTCGCGGGGCAGCATGCTTATGTCAAAGCAGAAGAGCTGGCAAGTTTGTCAGGTAAAATTCAAGTAAGCGCCATCAGTGGTTGTTCGTGGAAGTGACGGGAAAAGGATCTCTTTAAAGTTTGACTCAAGCTTGTTCGCGACCACGTCATCTTTCATGGCTAGAGTTTACGCTGGTCGAGAAACATTTACGCGGTTTCAACGCTATAGCGTTATGAAAAGAAACCTTCGTGAAGTCGTCGTAAAATGATGCCATGGAGAAGAAAGTCAGCAACGTCAGTAGCACAACTTGTCGGAAGGGCTCTGGTGATTGCGTACCGCGGAGCATAATCGGTAGCGACGGCGACCCATTTATTTCCGAAGCCTGAGAGAGGAAATGGTCCAAGAAGGTCTAGACCAACGCGGAAAAAGGGTTCAGGTGGGATGTCGATCGGTTGGAGACATCCATTTGGAGGTGTGGAGGGCTTCTTCCGGCGCTGACAGGGCTCACAAGCGGCAACGTAGCGCCGCACGGAGCGGGCGAGACCCGGCCAAAAGAATCGACGGCGTACACGGTCGTATGTGCGCGAGACGCCTAAGTGTCTAGTCAAGGGAGCGTCATGAAGTTGGTGGAGGACAGTCGAACGCAGGTGCGATGGAATGACGAGCAGAAGATCAAGGCCGTGTGGATCGAAATTGCGGCGGTATAATGTCCTCTCCTTAAGGAGAAACATCCGGAGAGCGGCGTCGCGAAACGTTGACTCCAGACGGTCGATGAGTGCTCGTAATGAAGGATCACGGCGTTGCTCGTTGCCGATTTCTAAAAACTGGGACACAGATAAAAATTGGAGGACGCTTAGGCTTCGCTTTCAAGAGTGGAACGCGACAGCATTCCCGTCGACCCGCCAAGGGGTGTAAGACAATGCGCTACGGCGCAGCGATCACTTACGAGGCGCCCCGCATCGGACTTTGCGCCGACGAATCACGCGGTAAGCGCCGAGCAACGCAGCGTTCGGCGCGGCAACGAAACCTGCGCCTGAGCAAGCGGAACGAACCAAAGAACTCGGTGTCTCTGAGGGAGAAACGACCTACGCGAGCCAAACGATGGGCCTGACGCCTCGATGGGATCGTCCTCTATCTCGCTTATGAGCACCACGGAGACGCATGACTCCTCCGAAGCAGCTCGGCACACATCGCAGGGGACGCTTTTTCATCAGACGCGCTACGGCGCAGCGATCACGTCAGAGGCGTCCCGCATCGGACGCTGCGCATAGGAATCGCGCTGTGAGCGGAAAGAGGAGCCGCGTCGCCTAAACACGAGGGTTGGAGTGATGCACGCTGGAAGTTGGAAGGGGAGAGAGCGAGAAAACTTATTAAACGCAAGGGTAATGGGGCATCCTCGTACCGGTCCCCGCACGGCCCGAAGGGGAGAAGCGGGGGAGTGGCGCGCCACGCGTCGGGGTAGCGCCGCACATTACGAGGAGGGGTCTTCTGTGTTTGCTGCAAGATAGCTCTGCGTGTGCGCAGAGCGCAGCAGAAGAAATGTAGCGGTAACGTACTTCGCTACTCGTGTAACTGCGACTTCTGTAAGTTACATGCTCATAATTACCGATATACACCGCAGTATAATTTTTTACGGCACGTTTCTAAGGCAACACCGCATTCACTAGAGGCGCTTTTGTACCGCTTTGAAGCATCGAAAAAAAAACGTGGCTGAGTGGTAGCATCTTCGTTTCACACTCCGGAGACCGTGGTTCGATTCCCACCCAGCCTATCTTGCAAGTTGTTTTTTTATTTATGAAGTGCCTCCAGGTATTTATCGCTCACGGCCAACGCCGCCAACACCGGCTTTTCCGCGACACGAGCTCCTTAACGCTATCGCGTTAACACGCAAGCGATGGCGTCTGCATCAGCCTGTTCGTAGACGGGGTAGCGGGACAAACAATGGGCATCCTGGTGCAAGCGTCCCGTCTTATGTACCACGGAGAAGGTATATTCTTGCAGGCGTAACGCCCAGCGAGCGAGTCGTCCCGTGGGGTCCTTGAGAGAGGATAGCCAGCAGAGAGCGTGGTGATCTGTGACGACACAGAATGGGCGTCCGTACAAGTATGGACGAAACTTCGCAACAGCCCACACAAGAGCGAGGCACTCGCGCTCCGTGATTGAATAATAGCGCTCGGCGGGTGACAGAAGTCGGCTGGTATAGGCTATAACGCGATCATGTCCACGCTGGCGTTGTGCTAACACTGCTCCTATGCCATGACCACTGGCATCAGTTCGAACTTCGGTTGAGGCAGACGGGTCAAAGTGGGCCAGAATTGGAGGTGTGGTAAGGAGAGTAGTGAGCTGCGAAAAAGATACGGCATGGTCAGAAACCCATGAAAAAGGGGCGTTTTTCTTCAAGAGGTTGGTAAGGGGACGTACGATGGCCACAAAATACTTCACGAAGCGTCGGAAATAAGAGCACAGCCCTACAAAACTACGAACGTCCTTGGAAGACTTCGGAAGAGGAAAGTTCGTAACGGCGCGAATTTTGTCCGGATCAGGCCGCACGCCTCTGGCGTCCACGAGGTGTCCGAGGACGGCAATTTGGCGGCGAGCGAAGTGACATTTTGACGAGTTCAACTGGAGGCTGGCGCGGCGGAACACGTCAAGAATCGATGAAAGACGGTCTAGATGCGTGTCAAATGTAGGCGAAGAAATGATGACGTCGTCCAGATGGCACACACAGGTGGACCACTTGAACCCCTGAAGCAAAGAGTCCATCATTCGTTCGAAGCTGGCGGGTGCGTTACAGAGACCGAAAGGCAGCACCTTGAACAAATAAAGGCGGTCAGGGGTAACAAATGCAGTCTTCTCTCGGTCCATGTCGTCGACGGATATCTGCCAGTAGCCGGACCGTAAGTCGATAGAAGAAAAATAGGTGGCACCGTACAGGCAGTCTAAAGCGTCATCAATACGTGGCAAAGGGTACACGTCCTTTTTTGTGATTTTGTTCAGGTGGCGATAATCTACACAAAAGCGCCACGTTCCATCCTTCTTTTTGATAAGTGCGACGGGAGAAGCGCAGAGACTACAGGAAGGCTCGATAATGTCCTTTGCAAGCATCTTTTTGATTTCCTGTTGGACAATAACTCTTTCCGACGCAGAAACACGATATGGGCGTCGGTGAATAGTGTTCGTATCGCCAGTATTTATGTGATAGGTCACGGAGGACGTTTGACCTAAGGGTCGATTGTCAAAGTAAAATATGTTGCGATAGCCTTCAAGAACGCGGCAAAGAGCTTCAGCTTGAGCAGGAAACCATCTTCTCAATGCCGACGTCAGTACCGTGCTATGACGTCTCGGTATGGGCTGAGCTGTAACGGTCTGCCACTGTGAATGGCTCGACCTCATCATCCTGCAAAGCGGTAATTATAGCCAATGAGAACCCCTTAGGCAGAACTTACGCGGTTAGCGCGAAATTGACAAGGGGAAGGCAGTTGCGGTTGCCAGTAATTGTCAGCACAGTGTGCGGCACGGTAACACCATGTGTAAGTATAACGTCCGGAATCGGTGCGACCACGTAATTGCCGTCAGGTACAGCTTGTGAGGACAAGTAGACGTGTGTCACAGAGTGCGGCGGTAGGCGAATAAAATCCATGCAGATCAAATGGCTTGGAGGCGGGTCCACAGGGTCGGTAAGAAGAGGCAAGTCAAGGCGAAGTGAGTCAGCCGAAGAGTCAATGAGGGCAATATGATTGGCAAGGAAATGCAGACCGAGAATGAGTTCGTGAGGGCAATGGTAGATGACGGTGAAGAGAACGACTGTGTGTCTGTCAGCAATGGTGAGTCGGGCAGAGCACATGCCAACAGTAGCGACAGTGCCTCCGTCGGCGACTTGTATAACTCGGTTCGGGACAGGCGTCAGAACTTTCTTGAGCCGACGGCGAAGAGCGGCACTCATAATGGACACATGCGCACCGGTGTCAATCGGCGCGCACACAGGAACATTGCCGACGAGAACGTCCAAAAGGTTCTTGTTCGTGGGTAAGGTGAAGCGAGGATTTCGTGCCAATGTCGTCATTGCAGCTTCACCTCCAGAAGCTGCACTGTCTAGTTTTGGGGTCGGGGGTGCAGGTCGGAGAAGGAGCACGGCGTGACGCGGGCGAGCGAGATTCGCGGCGAGAGGGAGAAGGCGAGCGGGAGTAGTGGGGTCGTGTCAAAGATGTCGCCTGGTCAGATGATGGGGCGGGCATAGCAGGAGCGAAGGAAAAGGGCGCGCTAGGGGGGCGAGGGTGGTAATCAGGAGAATAGCGCGTCGGAGAAGTCCAGCGGCTGCGGCAGTGGCGAGCGACATGTCCAATGCGTCGGCAGTTAAAACAGATCGGCTTGTCGTCCATGGTTCGCCATTCGGAGGGGTTGCGCTGTCCATAAGTATAGTAAGAAGAGCGGGGTGGGGTCGTGCGTGGATAAAGAGGTTCCGAGCGTACGGAACGAATGGATTGCAGCCCGACGTTGGACAACTCTTGACGGACGACGGCCTGGATCAACGATATTGTCACCGTAGAATGATCAGGTAACGGGAATGAAGGGGCCGCCGGTTGTGCTGCTTCGACCTCACGACGAATGACGTGGGTGAAGTTGTCACATCGCGACGGCTGGTGGAAGAGGTCATCACAGGATTACGTAGCGGCTGTGTTGGGAAGTCGCGTGATGTGCTGGGATACCCGGAGGCTTTTAGCATGCTCAAGACCGCGGCACTCCTTGAGGATCGTGTCGATGCTGGTGACGTTCGTAAACACCTGTAAATTGAAGGCATCGTCAGCAATGCCTTATCCTCAGCACCTCAGCAATACCTTATCGTCCTCAGACATGTGCGGGTCAGTCTTGGTACAAAGGGCCAAGACGTCGAGAATGTACGACACGTAGGACTGGGTCGACGTCTGTACACGTGTGGCAAGGGCTTTCTTGGCATTGACTTGGCGACCGAACAGATTGCCAAAAAGGCCGCGGATCTTCTCTTTGAAGAGATCCCAGCTCGAGATCTCCTCTTCGTCAGTCTGGATCCATGCCAGTGGAGCTCCGTCGAGATAGAAAAAAACGTTGGCAAGCACAATAGTCGGATCCCACCTGTGACTGGTGCTGACACGTTCGTATAAGTGGAGCCAGTCGTCAATATCAGGACTGCCGACTCCATTGAAAACACCAGGATCCCGAGGGGGGGAACGGCGACGTAGGTCCGGGCTGCAGGGGGGCGACGCTTGCGTAGATCAAGTGCCACCAGCAGTAGCCGAAGTCCCACTGTCACCGTTGCGACCGCTGCGAAGCTCCATGACGGGTACGGGGAACGTCCACCTCCACCAAATTAACGTTACGTGTAGCTGATGCCCAATGCTATTTGCAATTTATTTACAGGGAAGTTAACGGAGGCTAAAATGGCGACGCTATATCAAGCAGGCACACGTCGTGTTCTTCCTCCTCAGTGCAGCCACACTGTGGCGGCTGTTCCGTAGCAATAGTTAACGCATTTCCGATAGCAAAATGACCACCGTTACTGTGCAAACAGTCTTCAAGACATGGGGAAAAGACGTAGAAGTGAAGGACTGGTGGCGGTAGCGTTCGTAATTTGCGAAATTGCTCACCGCTACGTCACATCTGTAGAGGGCGCGACGCGCCATGCGTTCCATATATGTGGTTGTCGAATAAAGGTGTGGAGAGCATTCGTTCGGTGGACGCGGCTCCGAGTCACTTGGGTAGACGCAGCTAGCGTCGGTCAGCACCCTACATCGTACATGTTGTCAGAAGTGGCCGCTGTTCGCTCTCTCTAATGGCGAACAAGGCGGACGCTGCTTTTTCCCGGGTACCTGAACTCCAACAGCTATTGAGCTTCGACTTCGCCGACCCAAGTGCATGGTCTACCTGGATTGAGCGGTTCGAGGACTATGCCTACGCTACAGGATTGCACCAAGCTACCGGCGAGGTTCTGGTACGAACGCTTCTTTATTGCATGGGTGTTCAAGCTCGACGCGTGCTGGCGTCTTTCAACTAGTGGGCCAAAGAAGTTCAGTCGTACAGCGTTGTTAAAACCAAGTTCACCTCGTATTTCGTGCACCCGCTAAACGAAGTTCACGAGAGTTATCGTTTTCACAAGCGGACGCAGCAAGGAGACGAAAGCGTCGATGCTTTTTATTCCGCGTTGCGAAACGTAGTAAAAAGATGCTACTACTGCTCAGCGTCCATCGAAGACAGGATCGTTCGAGACTGATTTATCGTTGGTTTGTTGGACAGCACGTTATCGGAACAACTCTGCCGCACTTCCGACTGGACGCTTGATAAAACGCTTCTGCATGCACGGCTACACGAAGATGCTGAACGAGAAAAACGTGAACGAGAAAGCCAGTTATCTGGGCCAGTCTCCGTTGATGTAGTGAAAAACAGGCCGACGAGAAGGCAGTCACGTTATCAAGCGTCGGCAGCAAGAGAAACGCTCCTCGCCGGCGCGCACAGATCGTGTCACTTCTGCGGACGAGATGAGCATCAGCGGAAATTTTGTCCTGCCAACAAAGCTGTTTGCAAGTTTTGCAAAAAGAAAGGACACTTCGAAGCAGTTTGCTTAACCAAACAGCTCTCGCAAAGCCGACAGTCACATGCCATCGAGATGCATGCTGTCAAGAGCAGTCATGAGGCAAAGGCTAAGTTTGTTTGGGTCCACGTGAATGGAGTCCCACTCAAATTCAAGGTCGACTCAGGAGCGGAAGTTACCGTCGTTCCAAGCACTTTTTCAGGAGTACCATCGCGACTCGAAAAACCGGAGGGTCTTCTCACCGGTCCAGGAAATCGCCCCTTGAAAGTAACAGGCCAATTCACAGCTACGTTGGAGTGGAAGAGCCGCATCTGTGTACAGTAAGTATACGTCATGCCTTCGCAGTCTACACCTCTACTAGGCTACCCTGCTATCTTCGCATTGGGAGTGGTGAAGTTCATCGACGCCGCACAGCGACATGAAAAGCAAGCTAGCTCTGCAAGCGACGCCACCCCTGGGCAGGATATCTTCGAAAGGCTTGGTACTGTAGGGGAGGAGTACACTATTCGACTCAAGCCAAATGCCAGGCCATTTGCTCTCAATGTACCTCGCAGAATTCCCATTCCTCTGTACAACCAGGTAAAGGAGGAGCTGGACCAAATAGAAAAACAAGGTGTCATCAGGCACATTACGGAGCCGACGCCATGGTGTGCCGGTCTGGTCGCAGTACCGAAGGCATCAGGCGGAATCCGAATTGTGTGGACTTAACGAAGCTCAACAAAGAAGTTCGCCGTGAAAAGCATGTGCTTCCAACGCTCGAATGGGTACTCGGGCAACTGGGCGACGCTAAAGTGTTCTCAAAGCTCGACGCGACAGCAGGATTTCACCAAGTGCGATTGTCCCGAGAATGCCAAGAGCATACCACATTCATCACACCATTTGGACGCTACTGCTACTGTCGTCTACCTTCTGGCTTGACTTCAGCACCGGAATGTTTTCGGAGAGAAATGGCTCGAATTCTGGAGGGGCAACCGAACGTCGTCAACATGATAGATGACATTCTGGTTTTTGGCAAAGATCGAGAAGAGCATCACAAGCGACTTGTGGAGGTTCTTGAACGTCTAAAGACAGCCGGAGTTAAACTCAACAAGTCAAAATGCTGCTTCGGTCAAGACAAAGTAGAGTTTTGGGTGTGGTGATTGATGCCGACGGTATATCGCCAAGTCCCAGCAAACTCGAAGCACTGCGCAACTTGGAGCCACCCAAGGACGTCGCCGGGGTTAGGCAATTCCTTGGCATGGCTAGTCATATTGGTCGCTTCCTGCCCAACCTTTCGCAAGCAACCGCCCCTATTCGCGCCTTGTTAGGTGAGCAAAATGCATGGCAATGGGGACCGCTTCAAGAGACCGCTTTTAATCGGGTAAAAGTGATGCTCACCTCGGACCTGTGCGTCGCTAAGTATCATCCCGGTCATAATACCATTGTCTCATGCGACGCGAGCTCATTTGGATTGGGCAGAGTTCTTCTGCAGGAACAACCATCAGGCGAGCGACGCGCGGTAGCGTTAGCATCCAGGTCGCTTACTGAAGCGGAACAGCGCTACAGCCAAACAGAGAAAGAAGCGCTGGCGGTAGCATGGGCAGTGTACCGTTTTTACCAATATGTGCGTGGCCTAAACTTCACGGTAGAAACCGATCACCAGCCGCTGGTAACACTACTTGGAAACGCTGACTTGGACACGATGCCCCCACGTATTCAACGGTTTCGCATCAAACTTATGCGCTACCAGTTTAGCGTGGTCTACGTTCCTGGCAAGCAGCTAGCCACTGTGGATACTCCTTCAAGGGCTCCGGATGAGAAGCCGTCGATCAGTGAGGTGGATGTGGTAGAGGAGTTTGTTCAATTTCAAGTTGCTAGGGTCACAGACACGAAGCTGGTTACTGTAGATGCGGTTCGCAGGCACCAAGAACTGGACTGGGAATGCAACCAGCTCGTCAAATACTGCACTCAAGGCTGGCCTCGTCGGGACAGGCTTCCGGAGCACCTCAAGAAATACTGGAGCCATCGAGGTGATCTCTCTTTGTGCAACGGCATCCTGCTAAAAGGTAATCGCTTTGACATCCCAGCTTTGCTGCAAAAGGATGCGCTCGAACTTATCCATGAAGGCCACCAGGGAATTAACCGATGCCGACTAAGGGCGAAGGATTCCGTGTGGTGGTATGGACTTTCACAGCAAATACGTGATAGAGTCACTCGCTGAAGACAGTCTGCAGTCACA
This sequence comes from Dermacentor andersoni, assembly GCF_023375885.2. NCBI lineage: Eukaryota > Metazoa > Arthropoda > Arachnida > Ixodida > Ixodidae > Dermacentor > Dermacentor andersoni. The sequence goes on along the minus strand of NC_092816.1, from coordinate 96,374,545 downwards.
AGAGCGCAAAGAAGAGAGCCTTTGTTCTTAACGAATACTCCAGAACAACCAAGGCAAGAAATAGGAATGGACTTGTTTAGTTACAAGGGACACAACTAGCTACTAGTAGTTGATTATCGTTCTCGATACCCTGAAGTCATCTACATGCGAAGCACGAACTCTGAGGCGGTCATCAATGCAGTCAAAAGCATTTTTGCTCATTTTGGCATTCCCGCCGTAGTACGAAGTGATAATGGACCGCAATTTGCTTCACGTGCCTTTGCAGCTTTTGCGAAGTGCTATGGCTTCCAACACATCACCTCAAGTCCAAACTACCCGCATTCAAATGGAGAAGTGGAAAGGATGGTGCGTACGATCAAAGAGTTGTTTGCGAAAGCAGACGATCCTTTTTTGGCTCTTCTGTCGTACAGAGACACTGCAGGCGTCACAGGGTTCAGCCCAGCGCAGCTACTGTTGGGTCGCAGCTTGCGAACCTGGCTTCCCAAGACAGTGGACCGCCTGGAATTGAAGTGGCCTGCACCAGACGATGTGAAGTGCCTAGACGAAGAGGTGAGAGGGCGGCAGAAGAAAGACTTCGATCACCGTCAGGCCGCGACCGTACTTCCTCCGCTGCAACCGGGAGATACGGTATGGGTTCGAGACATCAAGGATACGGCGTGTGTTCTCAGCCCAGCCTCCAAGCACCGCTCGTACGTCGTGGAAACACCCAACACGGTGCTTGTGCGTAATGGGATACATCTAGTGCCCTATTCAGACACAACGATGAGCCAGCTCGGAGTGAAAACCTCGAGGAGCACGAAGAGCACACCACGGCAACAGACGCCACGGCAACAGCAACACCGCAAGCCTCCAAAGATTGTACAGTGAAAGTCACCAGGTTTGGTCGTACAGTCAAGACTACGAGAAGACTTGACTTGTGAAATGTTTGGTGCTTCTTGTGTGCATATCTCGGGAGAGAGATGGAGAGGGCGCTGCGCGCCATGTGTTCTATATATGTGGTTGTCGAATAAAGGTGTAGACAGCATTCCGTCGGTCAACGCGGCTCCGAGTCACTTGGGTAGCGGATTGCGTGGGTCAGCACCATACATCGTACTATTTTTTGTTCGTAGCGTCTACTCGCGAGCGTTAAAGATGGACTTCGTTGCATTCGAAACATACCGAACGTAGGAAGCTCCGAGAGCTTCTTTACAGCAAGGGCCCGAACACATGACGACATTCTAAAATTCTTGCCGTACAGCAAGCTGACGCACCAGTAATCAGGTTCCGGGCGCGAACATTAAAAACGATATATAATAATCGGCGCATCCCACACATATGTGCGAATCAGTGATAAGATGATCTTTCTTTCCCGTTTAGTGAAAAGTCTTCACTGACGCCGCTACCCGCAGACGCTAAAGACACGAGGTGGTGGACGTCATCGCTGCACCTTTGGGCGATGCCCCGAACCAGCAACTGTAGCAGAGTATTTTGGACCGCATCGCGGCACCTGAGAGCCCGCGTCTTCAGCACCTGCTCACCTCCGAGGAGCTTGGAGGTCGCCACCCTTCCCAACTGTTCAACAACATGCGACGGCTCCTGGGCTCAAGCAACAAAGGCTGAACATTCCTCGCGCGGCATCTTCTGTTGCGGACTTATTCCTTACTTCCTGTAACCGACTTCTTCAATTTTCTGTTGCCAGCTTATTTACTTCCCTGTAGCTCAACGCAACTCGCTCAATGCACGCTATCGTCCCATTTTTCTCCCTTCACTTCCTTATCCGCACCCGGCTGCATCTGTTGCCGAATTACCGAACCGACATCTTCACCTCTCTGTTGCCGACTTCTTCATTTCCCTGCAGCTCAACGCAACTCACGCTATGCATGATCTGTTCATATTTTGTTTCCTTCATTTCCTCCTCCACACTCGGCTGCATCTGTTGACGAATTCATAACTTCTCTATCGCCGACTTCTTAACCTTGCTCTTGCCTACTCCTTCATTTCTCGGTAGCTTAACGTAACTCGCTCAATGCATGATCTGGCTTATTTTGTTCCCTTCACTTCCTTCCCAGCACAAGGCTGTTTCTGCTGCCCACTTCGTCACTTCTCTATGTCCGACTTTACTTCAATTTGACCTTCGCTTTTTCCAGTAATAATAACTTTTTGTATTCAATTATATGGACACTCCAGGCGCATTTATGCTGCAGCTGTCGTAGTCGCCGTGATATCCCATTGGAAGTTCAGGGGTGATAACACCGTCGCCGCGCGTCGTATGCTGTATGTCCGAGTGAAAGCATGCGAAGGAAGCCGACGATTGCGGCACAATCTGACGCGCGCGCCAGATTGTGCGCGCGCGCCAGATTGTGTGGAGCAAACGCGCCGTCTTCCGTCGCGCGAAAGGCCCTGGGGGGATGAAAGGAAGGGAATGGAGTCGGCGATTCGCTCCGGCATCAACTGCGCAGTTCGCGACTGGGCGCATGGGAGAACTGCTGATCGCGGCTCAATGTTAGGAAAGCGGGGAGGCAGCGCGGGAGGGAGGGGGGGGGGGGTGGGGACGGGCACAGCTTTGACTCCGCCAAGTGCGTACTCTGCACGGCGGCGTGCGGTCACGCGTACCGTATCATTCATATGTAGAACAGCGCCGAAAAACACGGACAAGGGAGGACACAGGACGAGCGCTGGCTTGTGTCCTCCCTTGTCCGTCTTTTTTTTTTTGGGGGGGGGGGGGGCGCTGTTTTAAATATGAATGATCCGTACCAACTAGCTCGCACTCAAACCCTTCTGAGCGTACCGTATCTCGAAAGCGATCTGCAGACAGCTCATACCTTTGTGCGCGCTGTGTTCTCGCCGCTGTTGCGTTGAAGCACTATACCGCACGAAAGTGTCAGTTCGCTCCCTGCTGCTGCCGCATTTGCTCACACCAGCGTTTTGATAGCGTGTGTCCGTGCTCATCGTGTGGTGTGTTCATGTTTGCTTGTGCGCCCTGACAGCATGCTTGTTAATTCAGTCAGTAAGCTAATGTTTCTAAGTTCATACGGCCGATAAAGCCTGCTTTGATAATCTCTACTTCGTATAGATGTCCACTGATTTGCTATCGCAATCGATGCTTGCCTTTCTTGAGAAATCGATGAGCATAAAGTTTCGGAAACTACTTCAAAAGTCCAAGCTTATATAGTGTTAGCCTTTGAGGGTCGCTTCAATACCGTGCAACAGTCGAGAAATAGATTTCACAGAAATCTGTTGATAAGCGAGTTGGTAACGCAGTAAATTATTTTCTTCTGCAGTGCATCTATTGTACTGTTTCTGTTGTGCTCTATCAAGGTCTATAAACTACTCGGAATCATTCCTGAGTTCTGAATTCCTGAAAAGATGAATGAAATTGAATGTGTGTCGCATTGTTCGCGTGATTCGGCAGGTCCTCTCGTCGGCTTCCTCACGAAGCATGTACCGCTGATGGCGTTGTCTTTCACGGGAAGCCTCGTGACGGCCGTGAGCGCCATAGGCTGCGCCTTCGCCAGGGACCTGACGGCCGTCTTCCTGCTGCTTGGAATCTCCAGCGGTAAGCGTTTCACTTTCCAAGGCGAGCAAGCACAGTCATTATGCGTTCGTTGCACTATGGCAGAAGCGTAATACCAAGAAAGCCAAAGCAGCAGCGAAGGGTTAAAAAAATTTATTGAAGGTAAAATGCCCCAAATCAGCACACGCGGGGATCATGAAGGACGCCGCGTAGTGGAAGTCTCCGGAATAATTTTGATGGCCTGCCTCTGAATACGAAAGTTTTTATAATTTCTCTAATAAAAACGCGGGTGGGAATCGAACCCACGACGTCGGGTTCTACAGCAGAACGCCATACAGCTACGGAGCCAACGCCGCGGGTCATGCGGCAGCGTTTCTGCAGCTGGACTTGTCCACTTCGGGGTCTCCGAGGAACCAGTTCATTTGTAATACAACAGGACTTAGAACCGAGGACTTAGAACATTAGAACTTAGAACCTTAGAACGGACTTAAAGACAGTACCGGCATTTTGTCAAGTGGCCTTGCCTGTATCTAGACCTCATGCGTAATACTTACACCGAGCGTTGCGTAGAGGAGTTGTCACCAGGTATGTCGTTGATAAGTCCTCGTCCTGTAAACGCGCACACGGGATTTTGTCGACGCTAATACTAGTGCAAACGGTTTGTCATGTTTGCACCAGTACCTTTACCTACGAACATACATACGCGGAGTCTCGCGTAAGTATGTTCGGTTCTACTGTCGGAACGCGTTGTCCCGAGTGTGCCGCCGATAAGTTCCTGTCCTACAGACGAGGACTTAGAACCTTGCCGACGCTAGAAAATATAGCGGCATTTTGTCAAGTGGCCTTGCCTGTATCTAAACGTCATGCGTGTCTGCTATTGGAAACGTTGCCTGCGAGCTACTCCAGCTTTAGGGGCCTCAGCTGCTGGCCAGTAACGTAGATGTATAGCTGCTACTTTCTGTCCTTGGTTTCGTTCGAAAAACAATCCCGCTTTTTCTGTATTGTACCTTGGATACCGAAAGATAGAGGCACCTTCCAGTTTCTCTGTGCAATGCTTTAACGGGAGCCTCTCATGATGGTTACATCTACGTCTCTCTTGCGCATCTATAAATGTCATAAGCGGTTGTTTCTTTTGCGGGAAAAATAAAATAGCGTGATCACTGAGTCCCTTTAGTCAATCATATAATACATTGTTAAAGAGTCAAACGTAAAAGGAACGCCGGCTACAAGCATTATTAACAAGACGTTTCGGTACCCGTACGGGGGCCTCGTTGACAAACTTGAAACAATGCTGCCGTACAGGTGCCGAAACGTCTTGTTATTTTATTTGCGTGTGGTAGGCGTCCATATTACCTTTAACTATGATTAATACCTAGCAGAGAAGTTTTCCTCAAACAATTATTCCATTTTTAAACTAGAGTTGGCACGGATGACTACGAGAAACTGCCGGCACCGTTATATGTAACCAGTGAACGGCATTATATTAGAGAAATGAAGTGAATCATATCAACGAGAAAATTTTTGTTAAATCACCCACGCTCTGTTACCTACGCCTCCTCTGAGTCCGAATGAATTCGATAATCGTCCATGAACGGCATCACTTTTTTAATCGTAGATGCCTTATTAAAAAAAAGAAATATATGTTCCACACACACGCAGGATCGGTACTTACATGCTCCGTATGAGCTATAACGCGCGAGTGCGTGGCTAAGCGCTCTCCCAGGTTGGATAGTAGCGCCGATTGGAGCCGTGTTCCGGACATAAAGGCAGATGGTTCCGCTGTTCTTGCTTCGAACATCGCCCCTTCGTGCCTGCTTTCGCCCTCTCTCCCCTAAGGTATCCCAGGTTGAGGGAATATTTGTCGGGCGAGAATACTCACAACAGGCGGGATGGATGGAAACAACTTTATTCTGAATCCGGCAAATTTGACGACCCGGGCTGAGGTCTCCCATGAGGGGACTTCGAGGCCTTGCCTCGTCGCCGCCTCTCTGGCTTGCTGGACAGCCCACTCTTGTGTCTTGAGGTTGGAGCTGCGCAGAGCGGCGGCCCACTTCGACGTGGTTCCCTTTGTGCGAGCTGTGCGTCATTTATGCTTCTGAAAGTGAGAACTGCCGTCAACTCAGAATTTCACCTTTGGCTTATCACCCCTCGATGCGCCGTCACACAGATTTCTGTAGTACTGTTCGACGCCTAATTTACCATTTCTCTCTTTCTAAATGGAATCGCAATATAAACGTCGCTGCGAACTCGCTCTTCCTTATCTGCGGTATTTCAACGCACAAAAAGCGGCCGCTGTCTGTCCTGGCCGTTTTCATCAGACCAAGAGTTGCCACATGAAACTCTGATAGAGGGCTAGAGAAGGGGCGATGCTCGAAGGAACAACAGCGTAACTCTTTCCAATTAAGTCGTGAACACCGCGTCGATTGACGGCACTATCCTACCTGGGCGCGCGCTTGGCCACGCGCTAGCGCGTTGTTGAGCGCTATAGTACGCACTCTGATTGAAGATCGGTGCATGCACCTATGGAGGTCCTGCCCGTCATGTCTTGGGATGTCTGGGTTGCCCCAGAGACAAAGAAGCCACGAAGGTGGCATTACGCCTCCTGCATTACTACAGAGAGTATGCTTGTATCCATGTCTAAGAACTATGCCGCAGGTGCCTCTATGCAACCTCCGTCTCCCAATTTCCTAATTATTCTCACTTTGCGTATTTATACCATGCGCCTTCGTAATCACTGACTGATTCATTCATTCCCTTAATAGTATCTTTAATTATGGCCTATTTCTGTCTATGTCTTTTTTAATCTTCAACCCAAACTTGTTATCCAGATGTTCGACTGACAATTATAGAGTCTGTTCATAGTCTGGTTTATAGAGTCACATCAATTTTATTACTGAAGTTCAGTGTTTGACGGAAGCCCGTCTGGTCGGGATGAAACATGGTTAAAAGGTAAACAAAAACCCGGGGAACTTCGCCGACCAAATAAAGATTTAAAAGAAAAGAAGACGTTTCGGCTCCCACACGGGAGCCTTGTTCGCAGGTAAAATAAACAAAGGTGTTCGAGCCGCTCGCTTAAATAGTCTTGAACACATGACGCAGGCAGCACGCATACAATGACGGCAGATTGCCATCGCTCCTGTTCAGAGTGTGTGGCGTAGTCTGAATCATGAGCGACTCAAGATAAAGGCGTCGAGATAGCCCTTTTTCCCTGGCAAGGACAAGTGCCTTCCCCCAGTCGATTGCGTGGTCGCTTGAAGCGGCATGCTCAGCCAAAGCACTGGATTTCACATTTTCTTTTTTTGACGTCATAATTGTGCTGTTTAAGACGCCTTTCAAAGTCACCAGTTTCGCCAATGTACACGTAGTCGCAATCCGCGCATGGGACAACGTGCACAACACCTGGGAATTTCTCTTTTGGTAATTTGTCCTTAACATTGACGAGTGATTGTCGTAGTTTCTGGTTTGGAATGTGTGCCACTTGAACATTGTATGAACGCAGAATACGGCTTAGAGCTTCATTTGTGGACGGGATATATGGTATTCCGGCGAGCTTTTGACTAGAGGCAGCATAGGGTACCTGCGGACGTGCCATTGGTCGTTCGACAGCATTCAAGAAAGAGTACGGGTAACCACAGGCTGATAGTTCCCGCCGTACCACGCTTACGTCGGCTGCGTAGTCTTCTTGTCTCGTGCAGATTTTCTCCGCGCGTCGTAGAAGCATCGAAACCACTGCCCTTTTGTGAGAAGCAGGTTGCAAGGAGCCAAAATGCAAGTAGCGTCCTGTGTGAGTTGGCTTTCTGAAAACTGCGAACGACAAAGTAGGCCCCTTTCTTTCAATCAGCATATTGGCTGAGCATGCCGCTTCAAGCGGCCACGCAATCGACTCGGGGAAGGCAGGTGTCCTTGCCAGGGAAAAAGGGCTATCTCGACGCCTTTATCTTGAGTCGCTCATGATTCAGACTACGCCACACACTCTGAACAGGAGCGATGGCAATCTGCCGTCAGTGTATGCGCGCTGCCTGCGTCACGTGTTCAAGACTATTTAAGCGAGCTGCTCGAACACCTTTGTTTATTTTACCTGTGAACAAGGCTCCCTTGTGGGAAACAAAACGTCTTCTTTTCTTTTAAATCTTTATTTGGTCGGCGAAGGGCCCCGGGTTCTTGTTTACCTTTTAACCAATTTTATTACCGCTAAGATTAACTTAACTATGCCGCTTAACCAACTCGCCCAACAATATTCAATTACATGGCTTCGATTTCGGCTCCCGCCCCGTTCCTTCAAACTAAATTTACAATATTTAATTCTGCAGCCTTAGTATACCGCTTTCAACACCTTTCGCGTATACGTCGTGCTTACGCCCGAATGTCCTATGTGCCAACATCTTCTTCACGGGATCTCAATCTCTCGTCTTTGCAGGTATCGGCAACGGCTTCGGGATTTCTACCAACGACGTGATCATGGGCAAGTACTTCAAGCGATACCGAGGCTCGGGCAACGCTATCTACTACACGGGCGGCACATTGGCCGGGTTCGCATTCCCACAGATCGTGCACCTCCTGCTGCAAGTAAGGCATTACTCGCGAGCCGAGGCCCACTTGCGTACAGTACTTCCCTATTGATTATACGAGATGAACAGAAAGTAAAGGACAAGCGTACCTGTAAGCTCAAGGAATAGGTTGAAAGCCCGTTGTAAAACGTTAAGGTCTACTGCATAAAACAAATCTCCTATGTGCTTCTCAATGACGCTGCGGCCACATGCCTCAAAACATTCGTTCATGATCCGTATATCGACACGTGACACGTGTTGGTCATCTTGCATGCATCGGGTGGACTTCGTTCGAAGTTATCCTACAGCCCCTGAAAAATGATATTTCAGATGTTAACCTTTGCAACTCCAATACATTCCTCTGTCCCCAGCCGAAATTTGTGAAGCTTTTTAGGTTGGAGTGTGAATTGCATCGAATAATTTGTAGAAGCCTGAAGTGAACAGGGAATTCACCGGGTTTATTTGGCCTAGGTCACACATGTATACGTGGCATTCCACTCTTTTCTGGAGCACCGACGAGTGAGAACTGCGGGACTAGAAAAAGGAGGACGTGAGCAGGGGCAGTCCAAAGTGGGAGCACCTCAACGACGACATTTGTGTTCTCATTACTTGCGAGGACTCCATCTCTCTCTCCTGCCATCCCCTTTCTCTGCCGGGTTTTTTGGTCCCTAACATACGCCCGCTCTCATGTTGCTGGCAAGGCCCAGCTTTGCTCTCCTTTATTCAGGCACGTCCTCAGTTCTAGCACTCCCTCTTGCCTGCTGGTGCATCACCCTGAAGAGTTGCAACATGCAGAGGGCTGTGTGACAAGGCCACTCAGATAGGGTTTGACTCCACTTTGATGAAACTTCGTTTTGTTATGGCTTTTCTGTTCTTTGCCTTATTTTTCTACGGTTCTTTTCCTTTTTGACATGTTTGTCAAATGACATGTCATGTGTTTGACATATTTGACATGTTTGACAGTTTGTCAAATTGGACAATGAAACGTTTTTCCCACCGAAACGTAGCTCACTTTTCGATTCTTGCCGTCTTCTCGTCGTTCAATAATGTGCATAAAGGGCGCAGCTTTGCTTAATGTCACATTCTCCTGTAATGAAAACTTCTGGTTGACAAAGCATTGCTGCACCTCAAATTAGCCTGTTTGATGCATGCTGCAAACCTTTCTTCTGTACTTTCCCGCCATTGTTTGCTAGCCTGACAGGCTCCCTTAGAACAGCTTATTTTGCGCGCACGACTGTCTGAGAATTCAGCATCTTGCTGCATCCAGTGTTAGTGCTTTTAACTAGGATTGTTGCTTAGATGGCAACTTTTCTTTTAATCTAATTCTCCGTTTTGTTTCCTCTGAGACTCTAGTGAACAAGTGGCGAATGCCACCCTAAATGCATTGTGGAAATCTACCGAAGTGTGGTACTTCCGTAAAATCATTCCATATTTTTCTCCTGCCAGACAAAGCCTTGTTCAAGTGTTCAGGGGCGTAAAGAAGTGCAGGTTTGCATGTGGTGTAGATTCAGGGATGGACATTCCAGCATGCCTCTCTTCCTTAGTTTCACCACACGTACGGGAGCATTTCAAAGACTATTTGTTTCTCCCTTGCATCCTGCTTCAAACCACTGTCACATTGTGCAACTTTTGCCATGTTGGTAAATGTCTGAGAGATTCTAAAGTGCAGGGACCAGGAACAAATGTTTGAGTTTACTTTTGCTGTCATTACTGCTTTCCCCCTTCTCTGTGAATGCATAGTTCTGCTTCTTGTTTTTGAACAGCTTCTGTATTGGCAAACATTGTACTAGGAACTTTTTTTTTTCTGAGAAGCATTTTTCCACTTGACCTGGTGAGGAATTTTGCTTTCCTGTGTTTGTATGGGTTTCTAGATACTGCATAATATATGTGCATGTTTCGTCAATGTACATACAATGAGATTCCCGTTTTTGTCGCAGTAGACAAGCATTGCTGTACACACACGTGCATGTTCTGAGAGGGTTTCCGACGTATATTTTGTGTTCTTGTTCTCTAATTATGTTCCCCCTTCTTTTTCTTTGCCTCTCATTGTTGCACCTGCATCGCAGTGTCTGTGTACGCCTGTGAGAAAGACCTTTTCCATTGACTTCTCGTCGGATTCCTGTATATGTTTTCACGTGTAGTGGTTGCTCAGGTTTGCTTATGTGTTGATTCGATACACCTCAAGCTTGACAGAAAGCTTTCGTAATGCGTCGGCACTACTCTTGACAGAGCCTTGCCTGGTATCAGTTCTCGCTCTCTTGTGTGCACTCTATGTGTGCTGTGTGTTGTGTCCCTGATGTGTCGTGTTGTGTTGTGTTGTGGCATTGGAAATCAACAAATGAGGAGCGGGTCTCTGCTGCATGGGTGGGACTTGTTGGCCTCAGTGTGTTCCATCGTGCTGGCGCATTCTTGGCTTAACCAAGCTAAGCCTGGCCATTTTTTTTCCTTTCGCTCCTCCCAATTTTTCGCAATTAAGCCTATATTCATCGACCTATACGCGTCGATGTCTAGCTCGAACAAGTCACTTACAGGTATGTTCATGGGCGTGAGACAGTCTCCTGTAGTACCTACAATTTTCCCAGCATCCGTGGAGACGCATTGGCAGCATGTATACTTCGGACTCACATACTATACCTCCCTGATAGTCAAGCGACCCTCCTCCATCTTCCTTGGGAACGTCAGAAAGCACCAACAATTGCGACATGAGCCTAGAGAATTCTGCAAGTGCATTCGGCGAAAACAAGCTGGAGTGGCTCGCGAAACTCGGCCGGGGCACCTTGCACGAAATAGTTTATACACGTGGGTTAATTTGGCAGCATCGATTAGAGATCGAATGCCCATAGCTGTTATTTCACAGACCTTTGAGGTTAAGAGGCAGCAGCAGGATTGGTCAGGTCACGTAATGCTTATCCAAGACAAACGGCGGTGTCTTAATAGAAATGGGTGCCACGGGAAGGTATCGATGCACAGTCGAGGACGGCAAAAGTGGTGCAATGTGGTTTTGAAGTTTGGGGGATAAGATGGAGTCGGCTAGCGCGAGAATACTATGTAATTGAACATTGGCAGTTTAGTAGGCTGACAATCGGATGATCATGCATGTCCATCACTAGTGTAAACATTTGACTGTGTATCTAAGGTCTTTCTAAAAAGATTTTAAGTAATATTTAAAAATAGTCGTTTTGACATAAAAGGACGGTCCCTTCGGAGACATACTGCAAGTGGCGGCGACCATGAGGTGACGGGTGGTACAGGTTAATTAGTCGCCAATTACCACTTTCAAACGTTTATCAGCGTGTTCATCGTAATTGGGAAACTGGAGTGATCTCTCGGTTCTAATCATATCAACCTTTGGATCTAGAAAATTGACATTACCCCCGGAATTGTCGCACGACGAAATCAGAGGGCGCGAAACGAATACTTGGAGGCTGCAGCGAGCGCAAAGACACGCCCCTCGAGGCGGTGCACTGTTACGTCACCCAGCAGTGGGCAGCCAGAGAGCGCTGGGCTCCGTGCTCCTCACTGTCGCAGCGTGCTGGCTGCCCGCTTCCCCTTTCCAACTTGTATTAGCGTAGCGGGACACAGACAACTTCTCCTCCGGCCGTTTCTTCTGCCTTCCTCACGCATCGAAATTTTCTCTTTTCTTTCTGTCTATCTCTGTACCAACAGATGAAAAGAGTTTACGTTGAGAAACGCGGTTCCCAGTGAAAATGTGTACAACTGGGTCCTGTGGCCTCTACTTGTGGATGATCGCTAAGCAGAAAAAGCGTTCTTTACAAGCACTTATGAAAGTTCCGCTTTAACCGGTTCCCATAACGCGTGGAATCCGCAGACTTCGCCGTTTTCTTGCGATAGCAATTACATGGACGCTCCAAACGCTTTTCCGCTCTCGGCGTCGCCGTGAGGTTCCCTATAAAGTTCAAGGGCGATAACACCGTCGCCGCGAGCCCTACGCTGTATGTGCGAGTGAACGCACGAAATATACGAAAGCAGGCAGGAAGCGCGCCGCCCAACGTTACGACGCACTGGAGGGAGGTGAGAGAGAGGGGGGGGGGGGCGTTGTACTCCGGCTGCAACGGGGCATGAGGCGACTACGCGCGGTCCCTCGGCCGTATGCTGAGAGTGATCTGCGTTGATGGCAAAGTCTAGGTGCGTCCGCGACTTGTAGCTTTGTGCGTGCTGTGTGTTCTCGGCGCTCACTTTTCGTTGAAGCTATACACAGCACGAATTTCACTTCGCTCGATGCTGCTGCCGCGTTTCCTCACGCCAGCGTTTTGACAGCGAGTTTCCGCTGTGACCGAGTCAAATGTGTTCATGTTTGCTTGTGCACGTGCGTTACCATGTTTGTTAATTTAGCTAGTGTGCCTATGTTCACAAGTTTATCCGGCCGATAAACCTACTATCCTTGCTTCATACAGATGTCCACTAATTTGCTATTGCAATCGATGCTTCGCCATTCGGGCAAAACTGCGAGCTCTTTCTTTATTTGCCATTTATGTGCGCCACATAGCCAGTGTCACATACCCAGTGACCCAATTTGGGGTCAAAGAGGTTTATTTGAAGCGCGACACATACGCAGAGTTGTATATTCAGTGTTCCAAGTTGGTCCGACGGTTGGTTTCGAACCTGGTTCTCTCAGCACAGCATCCCGATACTCTACCCATTAGTCCATGAACTACCCAGTGACTCAAGTTAGCGGGAAAACGGCTAAAGACCCCGATAACCACCGGAAAGTGCCTGAACTATCCCAAGACTGCATTATAAGTTAGTCAAGAGAACCATGACGCTACCGCGCAAATCACTCAATAAAGCACAAGAAGTCACGTACAGGCGGCTTCAGACGGGCACCTACCCATGCCCGGCCTTCCTGCACAAAATCTTTCCGGACGCCCACCCTCATAATGCGTGTCGCTACTGTAAGGATATAGCTAGCCTTGCTCACATGCTCTGGGGTCGCCCCCTGCGCCGGGGCCAGGACCACCAAGGAAGAGTGGGACCGAGCAATACGCATCTCGGACCTTGAAGCACAGCTCTGGGCTGTCCATCGTGCCCGCGACGCGGCGGAGGGGCACGGCCTCTCTGTTCCGACGTGGGAGCGGCCCGCTGCGCACTAATCGTGCGCACCGACGGACCTCAAGAAAGTTATCCATCCATCCATCCATCCATCCATCCATCCATCCATCCATCCATCCATCCATCCATCCATCCATCCATCCATCCATCCATCCATCCATCCATCCATCCATCCATCCATCCTTCCATCCATCCATCTACGTTTTGCCCAAATGTCAGTTTCTTCTGACTCAACAGTTTACTACGTCAGAACAGCAAGTTGGGCCAGTTGGTTGGGATTCATGGTAAGGGTTGTAACAGCGCACCCAAGACAAAGACAATAGAAGGAATGAAACGAGACACAGCGCTGTTGTAACAGCGCACCCCAGACAAGGACAATAGAAGGAATAAATCTTCGCCTTCAGCGCTGTGTCGTCGTTTTATTCCTTCAATTGTCCTTGTCTTGGGTGCGCTGTTACAACCCTTACCATGAAGCTTACTACGTATCAATTCATCGTTACCTAGTCCGGCTAAGTAGCCAACGAAGGGTTTGAAGAAAATTCTTCTGCTGAGATACCATGGTGAATGATGATGCTGCGGTCACTAATCAAGTCAAGTTGAAAACTCAGAGACATCGCGGAGCCCGTCCAGGCGCCTCAGTTACACTCTAGTGCGAACAAGTGCAGCCAAGGAACCCGTATGGGTTCCTAACGTCTGTGCGTTTTCACCCTGCCTTCGTAAGTCCCGCAGAGAATAAGTGGAACTAGTCAACCTGAGCTCGTTCGACGATTTCACCTTCGTGTGATTCCTCCCAATCCCGCGCAGGAGTACGGCTTCATGGGCGCCTTCCTCATCGCGGGTGGCCTTATGCTCAACGCCCTGTCAGTGTGCATCATCTTCAAGACGCCACCATGGGAGGCCTCGAAATCCACTCCCCCCAAGATCTCGCCCGTGACAGCTGCAGCTAACACATCCGGCGACGGAGAGCAGCGGCGAGGATCGGCAGCGAATCTGGAGCGTCCGGCACGAGGTACACTCACGTTTTCTTTAATTTCTGTTAAAACGAATAGCTTCCTTTGGCTTAACAGTGTTAAGGATCGGGCAGGTTGGTACTCCAAGATGTTACTTCGTAGCGCGGAAGCAAATTATGATGCAGATGAACGTGTCGTTTCGCTTCTGCCTCGTCTTTGTTTTTGCGCGACAAGGTTACACTTTCTTTGGCTCTTTCGCCTGTTTTCATGGCTGCCGGACCTTCACCGCCTACACAAAGGCACTGATGCAAAGTACGCGTGTTTTCGCGCAACTGAGTTGCGAAGTTTGTGACGCACGTGCTGTCATGCGAGAGCTTTGGAGCGCCTGAAGGTTTACGCGTAACATGCTGTGAGACAGTCATTGTAGAGAGGAAGAGGCGCTCTCGGGGAAGGAGAGGGGCACATAAAGAGGAAAGAAGAAAGAAATAAGTTTGTCGCGGTCACAGCTCACATATCCGAGAGCGGCAAGCATGCTGCGTATTTACAGCTCAGAAGCCAGCCCCGTGTCCTTCATTTGCAGCGCTCGGGAAGACAGTCCTCCTTTTTTCCCGCCGCTCTCTCTCCGTGTGGAGGAGCGGGAGAGGAGGATGGCAACTAGTGGCTTTTCACGCTGGCGTTCGCGCCGCTGGCGTTCGCGCCACGCGTAACATTCCTCTCGTCGCAGACGAAGCCTGCAGGGCGAGTCAATCCATTTGTCTTTAAGTGAACGATTTCAAGCGGGCGACATGTACCACTTGGGTCTTGGCAGCTCTTCTACCACTCGCCGTGAGGCGAGCTATGTAATAGGTGACTTCCATGAGTCTGTTAATAATAAGAAACGGTCCATCGCAGGTGGCCAAAAGCTTTTGCCATAACCCGCGCTTCGTACTGGAGTCCACAGCCAAACTAAATCACCAGGACGATAGGTTACCGGATGGTGGCGAATGTCGTAGCGTGCTTTTGAGCTGTCCTGTGATGCCAGAGTGCGCAAACGAGCAATCCTGAAAGCGTTCCTGAATCCAGTAGAGCGTCCTCGCCGAACCTAAATGGCCAGCCGTAGGGTCGTCGTGTATAGCACTCAGAATCGCTGTGCGAAGGTTCTCCGGTAGTATTAGGAGAAAACGTGCGCCAGTGCTGGAAAAGTTCTTATACAGGAGTCCATCACGTACACAAAAATGGTTTGCTGTCGTCGAGGCGGTCGTAGCAGTGAAGAGCGGTGTTAATTTAGCGTCTTTACGCTTTTCAGCTTTAAAACAGTCGAAGTCTGGAAAACGCGGCGACACAGAAGCCACGAAGTGATCGAAGTCGTCGGCGTCACAGTCCGCAGTGCTAAGTGCCATACACGAGAGGCAGTCCGCAGTGATGGTTCCGTTGTTGTGAGCGCTACCCCGCACCTCCACCACTTTGTTACGCGCGAAAGAGACCGTTTATCACCCTTACGTATGAAGGGGCCGTTTACTTTAGGTCGCGAAGGTGAGAGCAAGAGCGGCCTGCTGGTTGATGAACTCAGCGTAGTTCTTCTCTTCTTTCCCCACTCGGGACCGCAAGTACGTTCACCGGTCTTCCTTTTCCTCGTGCGTATCATCATCATCAGAATCATCATCATCATCATCCCAGCCACGGACATTTATCGTCAAAGACCCACACCTGAGCTAGACCGCGCGGTAAGAGGGAGAGCCATCAGAGCTGTCGGCGCTTGGCGTTCCTCACCATATAAAGCTTTCATACTTTCATACACTACTGCTCCTGCATGAGAAACACAGCGGACGCCTTCACATTTACACTGATGGTTCAGTTTCTCCTACAAGCTCAGCAGGATCAGTGGTTATGCCGGTGAAGTCCGTCACCATAAAATTCAAGATATCGCATTTTACATCATCGACGCCTGCAGAACTCGCCGCCCTCCGTGCTGCCCTATAATCAGTAATTGAAAAACCGTCACAGATAGTCAATCTTTCCCGACTCCAAGGCCGCTCTCCAGTGCGTTATGTCGCCATTTCGTCATGGACCTGGTGGTTGTGGTAACAACTTTATTGAGGCTCTACTCAGTTATGATCTGGCAGGCCCGAGTCCTAGGATGGCCCGTCACGAGGAGCGACCCTTTCGGCCCAGGCAACAAGGGCTTTTGTGAATCATTGGTCGCTGACCTAAGACTTCATCACCACGCAATAGAGAAAAAACACAAAAATCTCAGTGCCCTTCCACTCTATGAAGAAGGATGACCAGCGAAGCTGTGTATATGGGCCCATAATGGCGAACTGCACCTCCGCCGCGGATTGGCCCGGCATTTCACTATCTTCGGTATCGGCTCACGTATGGGGAGTGCTTAACGCCTGCTTTACACCGTGGATCAGGCCGGTATTGCACTTTCTTCGGGATCGGCCCATGTATGGCGAGTGCTTAACGCCTGCTTCACCTCCGCTGCGGGTCGGCCCGGCATTACTGCACTGTCTCCGCGATCGGCCCACGTATGGGCAGTTTCTTGCTTACAACGACACGAAAATTTCCTTGGACGATAGAGGTGCACAGCTTCGCTGTAACAAGTTTATCAGTGGATACCGGGCCATTGCGGTATCTACGGAAACAACCATACAGATGAGGCCGCCCGATATGCTCATGATGGCCTCCACTGTGTAGCTATACCTCTATCGACAACAGACGCAGCTACAGGGCTTCGTTCGCGCGCTCGTGAACTTACACAAGCACAGTGGAAACCGACGGAATTTACCATCGCTTGTCTCCACAACTCGGATCCGAATCTACGGCTGCATCTTCCGTCATGACTATAAAAGCTGAGGAGACGCTTCTGTGCCACCTGTGGCTCTGCGGGGCCTTCACGAATGCTTACTTATTACAGATCGGAAAGACCAACAGCCCTACATGCGATAACTGTAGCTGCGAGGAAACAATCGCCCACCTTCTCTGTCTGTGTCCCTGCTTCAGTGCGCCCAGAAAAGAAGTTGCAAGAGCGTTACATAATCTTCAGAAACGCTTTTTGTGGTAGGTAAGGGTCCTGGTACACTGGCCGAGAGCATCCTCAGCACAGAAGGCTTTGAAAGCGTTGTTGCGCTTCTATCGGAGAATGAGTCTTAGAGACAGACTTTAAGCAGTGCCGTATTCTCCTTTCTTTTTGTCTTTTCTCTTTCTGCTCTTCTTTCCTTTTTTGTAACATCTATTATCCATTATCTATTTTACCCCTCGCCACCTTTCCCCAGTACAGAGTAGCCAACCGGTCTGAGAACTGGCTAACGTCCCTGTCCTTCCGTCTACTCGTGTTTCCTCCTCCTCCTCGTGGTCTGTCCAGAGTCAGCGTACTGAACATCGCGACATGGCCTATCGATCGCCTGAATTGCGGCGTCGTGAACGCATGATTAGTTGAGGCGCCCAAAGTAAAAAACGCGTGCACACAGCACACAAGTGTGCTTTGTTTGCCCGCATGTGTTAAGTGTAAACTTGAACGTAGAGGTAAGCAGCGGCAGCAGCTGAGAATTATACATGCCTCCCTTCTTTTCCGTTACAGTGTGCACGACTAATGGTACCTACAAGGCCGTCATCGAAGCCGACACGTCCGCCAACGCCGAACACAACGGCACCAAGTCCAAGGACGTGCGATTGAAACCTTCGCTTAATAGCACGTCGATTTTGCAAAGCTGCGAGGATTTCGCCTCTTACGGGAACGGGTCTCTACCCGACAACCAAGCGGGCATCGTCGGCGTATCTGCCCGCGAAATCTCCGACAGACGTGCTCCAGCGGTCGCAAATGGCAAGACAACCACGGGTGAGTTTCCTCCCTGTCCTAAACCCATACAGTTCGGGCGCATTTCCTTTGGTTTCCTCAAGAGAAAACAAAGCGGCGACGGCAACACTCCTTCGTACTCGCGCTGGGACGGCGCCTACAAGATTCAAAATGGTGGAGTTGGTAGCACTGGCAACAATAGCGCCGTCGCACCACCGTGGTCTGTGTCCGAGACGGAAGTCATCAGCTCCAACAGATGTCCCGAAGCCGTCGCCGTCGACGCCATGGTCAAAGGATTCTGTCGCCAGACGTCGGCCCGTCCAGACGCTCTGGAGACAAGCGGCGATGGCGGGGGCTCGTCGTACTGGAGCTTCCTTCGGGCGCCCGTCTTCTACATGGTGGCCGTGACGTACGCCTTCTCGGTTTACACGCAGCTGGTTCTGATGATCCTCGTCGACTTCGCTGTCGACAAGGGCTTCACGCGCCGCGACGGTGCAGTGTTTCTCTCTGTGTCCTCCATCGGTGACGCCTGCGCCCGTATCGTGGCTGGCGCGCTGTCGGACCGAGCCTTCTGCGACCGGCGCGTGCTGATGAGCGCCAGCGCGATTCTCACGGGCGCGCTGTGCGTCGCGATGCCCACCATGCGACCCGACCGCTACGCGGTGACGGCGCTCATGTGCGCACTGTTCGGCTGGAGCTACGGAATTGTGGCCGTGCTGTTCGTGCCCGTGCTCGCCGACCAGCTGGGAGTGGAAAACTTGGGACTTTCGTCGGGCGTCACCAGGTTCGGGATGGGCCTCGCCTACATGGCATGCCCAAGGATAACCGGTGAGCGTGCAGCAGTGTATATACGGTTTATGGGACACAAATTTTCGTCCATACAGCTAGTGGCAACTCTAGAAGCTGCTACTTGAGCTGGAAACTCTGTACAAATAAACAAAGATGGCTACGGCTACCAGGTGCGCGGCCATGGAGGAAGGAAACTGAGGAAAGGCCCTACCCCCTCCGCGCGCTTGGAGAAAAGTGTGGAGGAAATGACGTAGTAGGCTCTCCTCTTTTTTGCTGATTTTTTATTTCTTTGCCATGGTGGCCACGCCTTTCGGGCCACAATGACGGCTTTGTTTTGGTTCTGTGGGCTCACACGTGTTGCTCCGTAGGTTTCGTGCCGTGGCAAAGGCGCTATGCGGGCAGGTTCGCGTTGGTCTCTGTGTTTTGTAGCGCTGCGTTAGCTGGACCGTGCTCTCCCGGATTTAGCTGTGGCCAGGTGGGACACGAGGAACTAAAGTTTGTGAAATGAACGCGCATGCAACGCTGTACGCAATGTACCGCACCACGGCAATGGCAACGGACGAAGGCATAACCGCGGGAAATATTACCCTCTTTGGCGGAATCATGCTAACCTGCTAACGATTGTTTAGTATCGCTGCGGAGTGCGCGCGTCCGTGCACCACGGTTGCGCGCAGCGCGGCGTGGTTTCGCGAGAAATGAAACAAGAGAGGAGAGCTGGCCCGATAGGCGGAGCAACGTCATAAGCAACGCCAACTTCCGGCTTCACTTTAGCTTCACAAAGAGTGACGTCAGGGCCTCTCCTGAGTTTCCTTCCTCCGTGTTCGCGGCGGATCTTTCGCTTGGTGCTGCAATCACGTTTCTCTTCTGCGGCGTCGAATCGAGGTGTTTCGTGGAAGTAGAAAGAGCCCTTGCTGCCGATCACCTAATTTTTATTGCTGTCAAGGATTTGAGCGATGAAATTGCGGAAATAGTTGTGCTGTGCCTGCAAACGTCCGGCCTGCCAAACGAGCCGCATCCGATTATATTGAAGACAGAGCTTTTCAAACGAGCACGAGATTAAAAAGAAAGGAAGTGTTTGTGCCTTACTGGCCTCCGAAAAATGCAAGCACTTGTTCGCGTGGTTCCTCCACTGCTACAGGTACGATACCTGACTGCTTTCGATCTTCAAAGGCAACTCCGCACTGCTACTCGCGTTGCACTATATCACATATAGCATTCCCCAATATATAGGCAGTAACGTCTGTCGTGCTGTCAAAAGCTAAATACGGATATTCTGCACGGATAGAACAAGGCTAAAAGCAGTAAAGTTGTCTGGTCAATGTGCATCGGGATAAAAACAAAAGAGAGTTCCGTTTGTGAGTCTGGGTGCACCTTCTTTTCATAGTTAGCTGATACGCAGCAGACCACCTGCCGCCTGTAGAAGTTCTCAAACCCGGTGAAACGTGAATAACAACCATTTGAACCAAGTTGAATTTCCTCCAACAGGTTTCTGAAATTTTGCGAGGGTTTTCTTTTTGCGAAGTGAGTTATTAGTGTAAATACGCGACTTAGTAATTAATTGAACCAGATGTAATGGAATTTACCTCATTGCGCAGTGTTGGAAAGCAAACTAGCCGCGCTGTGCGCAGGTCGACCGTTTGAAAGTTGGAAGAGCGCTGTTTGCAATTGCTTCTCAATTTCTTGTGGGCAAATACTCTGGCAACTCACCAACTTGAATGAGAACACAACACCTTCTGCTTGTACCGCTATAGACTAAAGCATAATATGAAAATGATATGTCGCTTCGTAGCATAACAAGTGTCTTGAGCAACTTCAGGCCTTCCGAGGCAATTATGATTCCTGCTACCGTGCCTGCCGGCAAAAGTACATTCGCGAGAATATTTCTGCTGCTCAAAGCATTAGTACCACTAAATTTGGGGCAGAAAACTATGAACGAACACAAATCAAATGAAGCATGGGCGTACATCACTATAATTTATCAAAGCGTCTGCCTAAACAAAGTACACTCTGCCGTTTCAAACGCCAGCAAGCTATCTAAATTAAACGAAAGGAAAGCAACGTTCTACTCAGCAGGAAGAAAGAAGTCAGCCTGGGTGAAGTGTCTCGATACGGGTATAGTGGTCTTACGAAGTTACCGCAAGAAAACACGAGACTTGAAGAAAGGGACAACACGAAGCGGTACTGGCAACCCATGATTTAATGAAACGAACACCGACCTTATATAGATCAGACACACGTGTGCACCCTAAAAGCAACGTAAAAACCAATAAAAACATACAGCGGCCTTAAGCAAGGGGGGGGGGGGATAGAAAAACTAACATAAATGCAAACAGACTGTGGCACCGAACACGTGTGTATCACGTGGAAAGAAACAAAAGTTCTTCCTGAGAAACCGCAACTGACGGCGAGATAACGCAATCACCATCCTTAAAGCGTCACAGGGCCACTTACCTCGGCAATCTCCCTTTCCAGCTGGCCATTTTTTCTGCCAATAATCTCAGTCTCTTTTTAGAAAAAAGGAGAGCAGCCCAAGCAACTACGGCAGTGCATAGCCAAGTTCGACCGTCCAGCAGCCCCCAGGGAACGTTAATGCTCACGCAAGCGAATGTTAACGCACCTACCAGTTTATCCACTGTAGTATCTGCTGCACTTTAGTGGAACTTTATATATGAAATATGTCGTGAAAGGCGCATACGAATTTCTATGCTTGATTTCACAGAAGGCCGAGCCCGTCTTTTCTCTTTCCACCATGCTGCGCAACTTCGAAGCTTGGCGTTCGTTTCATTAAATCATCAGTTGTCAGTACTGCTTCGTGTTATCCCTTTCTTCAAGTCCCGTGTTTTCTTGCGGTAACTTCTCAAAGTCATAAATAACCAACTGGCCTACACCCGCACTCTGCTATGTTACCAGTATAGAATCAATCACCCTTTTCCTATGCGGAAGTTTCTTATCCAAGTCGCTCTCCGATGCCCGTCATCTGCTTTCTAGAAATGAAGAAATTGTTGCGCCGTCTTTCCACCGCGACGAGATGCGTAATAGTACACAACAAAAGTCGTTCAACATCTGTCTTTTTTCATTTTCGGGCTTGTGCGCGGCGGCATCACGACGATTTGAGAACTACAAGGCATTCAGCGCATGATAATGTTACTGTATCGGCTCCATCCCTACAGGGAGCAAACCCGCCGCGGTTGCTCAGTGGCTATGGTGTTAGGCTGCTGAGCACGAGGTCGCGGGATCGAATCCCGGCCACGGCGGCCGCATTTCGATGGGGGCGAAATGCGAAAACACCCGTGTGCTTAGATTTAGGTGCACGTTAAAGAACCCCAGGTGGTCGAAATTTCCGGAGTCCTCCACTACGGCGTGCCTCATAATCAGAAAGTGGTTTTGGCACGTAAAACCCCATAATTTAATTTTTTTTTTTTACAGGGAGCAAGTACAGTAACTCCAGCGCATGATAGGACACCCTCTTTCGCTTCAAATCTGAAACTGGATCGGCTGTTTCTCTGGGTGGCCACTAGGTAGCGAGCATTTACTTGGAGTCGCCAATAGCAGAATATGCAGAATATGGTTGGTCACCATTATCAATAAGAGTTCCGTGTCCTCTCTGATTAAACTCTAGGCCACAAGATTGCGCTATCAGCATTGTTGCCGACACCGTGTTGAGCTGGCACAACCTTCAAGGGTGCCTATATGAAGGGTGCTACGTCCACCTTTCGAGTTAACTGCATTTTCACAATGTCCAACACGCTTACGGATATGCTAAAGCTCGCTGACTCCCGCGAGAGCATTTTTTTCCTTATAATTTCGAAGTAGTTTTTGAATTTGCCTTGTACTAAAGGCAATCTAATGCTGCCGTGTTCTCGCATATTCCCCACCTTCTTTCACGCTCACGCAGACCACTCTCCGCCTATCAACGCGCCGAGCTGTTGTATCAGCATGACCGTGGAATCGCGCACTAGTGCATGCTTCTGGGCTACATGGTTCCATATCGACTAATTCCTAACAGCAGGATACAACTACACGACTTCATCTAGGCAAACGTGACATAAGGCCAGCCCGTCGCAGTGCGTTCCTTCATACAGTGATGTGCACAGCAGTTGCATTGTGCTGTTTGAACTTGGTGCATTCTCAAAATATCGTGGCTCGCACACACACCGTGCATCAGAGGCATTAGATTCCCAGTTTCATGGCTGTGTGTTAGACATTGTGTTGTGGTCCTTGATCCCACTGTTATAACTATCTTGAGGTACGAAATGAAGCCGAGGGGGAAAAGAAAGATAGTTGATCTCCCACAGTAACTTGCTGGTTTTTTTTTTTTTTGTGAGTACAAAACTGTTGCATGAAAGCATGAAGACCAATTTTAAGACATCAAGGGCAGCCTCATCTCGGCCATAAAACATTTGTTGCGAAACATATAGAAGTGCTTCAGTTATGTTTGCTTTATTACCAAGTGTTCTATTTAAGAGTGGCCGTACCGTCATCACCAGCACTGGATGCACAATTTCTTTCAACACGTTTTTCTTCTTTTTCTCAGGTTACTACAAGGACGAAATCGGGTCATACGAAGGCCTACTCTACATGATCAGCATTGGCTCTTTCTTGGTGTGCCTAATGTGGACAACGGACATCATTTACAGACATTTCAAAAGATGTCGGATGAATAGTGCATCTTGACGTAGCATGCTTCACGTGTGCATGCTTGACGTGATAATACGATAGACATTTGCTGATCACATAGCATTTGCTGTGGAGACGGTGGACTGTGGCTTGAGCATTGGAGACAGTGGATTGTGCCTTGAGGACTCCGACCTTTCTTGCGTACAATGCAAAATGTCAGTGCAGGATCCTCCTAAGATGTCCTTTTTTAAATAAATGTTTAAGAAAAAAAGAGAGCGCTGGTGCTTCAATAAATCACCAGCTTCCTGTACGTGATTCCTTGCTTTTTCTCATGCGGCATGTGGCTGTACACCCTTTGCAATTTCAAAGCTGGCTTTGCAAACAACCATTACACGAAGCCATGTTTAGTTAAATATCCACGAATTTCAGGAAGCCAGACAGGTTTATGCCATGATGAACAAAAGAAAGAGCGATAACGCATATGACAGGCACGTGAAAGCAACCATAAAGACATTATGCAATTTGCAATTCCACTTATACTACCAATACAAAACACAAGCCTGTAAAATCATCACCAACATTTTCGGACATTAAAGTGGCACCACTTCTACTCCATAGTAGACCCATGCATCGGCTGTCTGTATGAAGTCATTAAAAAATATTTAATAGTAAACGTTTTCAAATAAAAGGGCGGCTCTTTCCGATACATGCCGTCAGTTGTGGTGACCATGACATGACCTGTGGTACGTGGTAGTCAGTTATTAAGAAAAATCTATTCACTTTCAAGCTTATATTTTTAGTGGGGTCATCGTAATTAGGAAATTACATACCGTATAAACTTTTGAGTTCAAAAGAATGCTATTACCTACGGAACTGTGGCACGACGAATCTCATCTATCAGAGTGCGCGAAATCGAAACTGGGAGGCTGCAGCGAGCGAAGCCGCGCCCCTAGAAGTGATGTTCTGCTTACGTAATCCAGCAGCGGGCATCCAGCGAGCTGTAGCTCTGAGCTCCTTGTTGTCGCAGCGCCCTGACAGACGTAAGCAGAACGTCACTTCGAAGGGCGCGGCTTTGCGTCCACTGCAACCTCCCAGTTTCAGTTTCGCAAGCTCTAATAACCGAAATTGGTCGTGTCACAGTTCCGCTGGTAATAGCATGTCTTTTACAGCGAAGCTGTATATGGCGAGGTTTCCGTGTATTTTTCAATGCAAGCAAAAAATGCATTGGCTCATAGCCACATAGGCAGAGGCCACAAGCTCACAGCGAAGTGAAGCAAACAGTGCTTACATTCTTTCTAATCATGCATACAACATAGAGAACAACATATCGAATACTGTCACCAATGGCTCATACTCCGCTAAGAAGGCAAAAAATGCAATGGCTCAAAGCCCCATAAGTTTCAAGTCGTTTGTGAACAGCACGTGGACTCACAAGTAGGAGGCGTTGCCATATGCGCAAAGGACAAAACGTATGTATATTTGTCCTCCAAATTCACAAGAGCAGAATGCCATCGACTGTGCGGGTGGATGTCTGTAATATATAAACGAAAGACGGAATTGTGATATCCACTGTCCACGTATCTCCAGGCACACCCAAATGTGATATCGAGAAGTTCATGACCACACACTTTGCGTAGATTAGCCGTGATGACCTGCGATCATCGTTGGAGACTTCAATGTGAACGTTTCAAAACCAGACAAGAAATGGTTCACCCAGTCTGTGCTAGAAAAGCTTGGTTTGAAGTGCCACACCAATCCAAGCCACTCAACTACTCAACAACGGTCGTGTATAGATTTAACTTGGATGAAGATTCTGTTGTAACCTAAACAATCAGTGTATATCAGAAAGCTATCATCACTGCCGTTACCAAATGATGAAAATTAATACATTTGCCCTTACCTGTCCCTGTGTAATATGCTACAGCTTCGCTGGTTCACAGAGTGGAATGGCCCCTCAATTTTTGGTTCCAAAAGTTTATGCGACTTTCACGAAGAGTTTACTTAACTTTCCCCAATTGCTGAAACTAAAGTAGCAACATTAGTTACCTTTTGTTAATTGGCGACTAATTGCCACGCATCACCTTTCATCTCTTCGCCGGCGCCGCTGAAGTATACTGCATGCCTCCGTAGGAACGCTCCTTTTATTTCAAAATGGTTATGTTTAAATATTACTTCAAGTCTTCGTAGAAACGCCTGGTGCATAACGGCTACCGAAATTTTGGATGCTGCACAGTGTGTCGCTCGATTTTTTGGACGGCATGTCGCAAACGTGCCTGCCGAGAACAAAGTTGCCACAATTCAGGCTGTTGTTCGTGCCGTCATTTTCACAATTGAGGCAGTGTCTCGGCTTCACGAGTACCGCACGTCCTCCGCTAAGAGAAAGTTTTGTCGACTCGGCACCAAACCGCAACTTTGGTCGCCGAATTTAGATGAAGCAGCGGTGGTCATAAGCCAAGATGGCGGGGGTTGCGAACGGCAATTCGTCGCGAAAATCTCTCCCTTGTCATATTCTTACCTGTATACTGCATACTGTATACTGTAACCTCTTTGATGATATCTACAGTTAACCAATGGCCCTCAGTCCCCAGCAGCTGCCGAGCAGCTGACCAAGGCAGCGGTCAGACCTGTAACGCAGCAGAAGGTGCCAGGGATCTCTGGGTCCGGACAGGTCGCGAATGGAAACTGACCCTTGCAACATTTAGCACCCGAACCCTCTCTAGCGAGGCTATCTTGGCAGGAATCTTGGAGGAATTATCAGGCATTGTTTGGGATATTATCGGCCTTAATGAGATTACAAGAACTGGTCAGGCTTACACATTGCTAAATAACGGCCATGCCCTCTGCTATAGAGGTCACCCTGATAAGAAGCAATACAGGGTAGGATTCCTAATCCGTAAGGACATAGCGGGCAGCATTGACGAATTCTACAGAATTAACGAGAGGGTAGCAGTAGTCGCAATCAAACTAAATAGGAGGCATATATGAAAGGTAGTACAAGCCTACGCTCCAACATCCAGTCACGATGACGAGGAAGTAGATCAGTTTTATGAAGATTTTGAATTAGCGTTGAGAAACGTGCAAACTCGGTATACAGTAGTAATGGGTGACTTCAATGCAAAAGTGGGGAAAAATCAGGGAGATGAACAGGCAATTGGCCACTACGGTGTCGATTCTAAAAACTCTAGTGGAGAGATGTTAGTACAATTCGCATAAAGAAATAAGCTGCGAATAATGAAAACCTTTTTCAGGAAACGTAGCAACAGAAAGTGGACCTGAAAAAGCCCTAATGGTGAAACAAGAAATGAAATCGATTTCATACTTTCTGCCGGTCCCAGCATAGTGCAGGATGTAGAATTGATGGGCAGGGTAAAGTGCAGTGACCGTAGGTTAGCGAGGGCTAGAATTCATCTGAACTTTAACATAAAAAGAGCAAAATTGGTCAAGAAAAAACAGGTCAGCTTAGAGGCAGTAAAGATAAAAGCAGACAAATTTAGGCTGGTACTTGCAAACAAATATGCAGCCTTAGAACAGAGAGATGATGATGATGACATAGAGGTAATGAATGAAACCGTAACGAGGCTGGCTACAAAGGCAGCAATTGAAGTGGGAGGCAAGGCACCAAGGCAACCAGTACCAACCTCTCCCAAGTAACAAAGGACCTAATAAAGCAAAGACAAAGAATGAAAGTGTCCGACTCAAGAGATAACATAGAATTCGCGGAACTGTCAAAACTGATCAACAAAGCGAAAATAAGCGATACTAGAGAGAGAGAGAGATAAAACTTTATTGTGTCCTTGATGGGGTTAAGGGGTGGCGGGGGTCGGGAGACTAACCCCCAATCCCCCCATTCCTCAGACGGCGGCCAGTCCTTGCTTTCTGGCGGCGTCTTCGGCCATCCGGACGGCCCAGAGCTGCTCCTCTGGGTCCAAGCTGAGCAGCAATGTCTCCCACTGCTCGGCCGTACTAATGATGCGTGTGTTAGTGCGGGAGGTGTTGGTGGGTGAGGCTTTGGGGCATTGCCAGATATGATTGAGGTCGGCGCGGGCCTTGCACGCTTTGCAGAGTGGTGAGTATGCATCGGGGTACATGCGGTTGTAAAGCACGGGGTTCGGAAAAGTTCGTGTCTGAAGGAGTCGCCAAGTGGTGGATTGAGACTTATTCAGTGTTTTGTGTGCTGGGGGGTAGCGTAACCGCTCTCTGCGGTAGTGCAGGAGAATTTCTTTCAGCGTGACCATTCGGTCCCGCGCGTGACCGCGATGCAGAACAGAGGGCTGGTCGGGATCGGAAGACGCAGGAGAAGGATGATGCGCCCGGTGTGCGAGAGCTCGGGCGGCATCATGGGCGGCTTCGTTTCCAGCCAGACCCGAGTGACCAGGGGCCCAGATGATCTGCACGCGGCTTTGCCTTGGAGGAGTGCCAGAGAGAATCTTCTGCGCTTGGGGTGCTATGAGTCCTCTTGCGTAGTTACGAATGGCCGTTTTTGAATCGCTGATGATGCAGTGTGCATTGGTAGCCGCGTAGGCCAAAGCGATGGCCGTTTCTTCTCCTACTTCGGGTTGCGTGGCGAATATTGATGCGGCCGCGGAGAGATGGTACTGCGAACCCGCGACTGCGACGACCGCCATGGCGTTTTGGTTGGGGTACTCTGCTGCGTTCACGTAGGTTACGGCAGCGGCTTGGTCGTAGCGGTCTTGTAGTTGTTTAGCTCTTTCTGCACGTCGCTCCGGATTGTGTTCAGGGTGCATATTGCGAGGTATGGGCGGGATAACTAGCTGATCACGAATGTTTGGAGGGATGGGTACTTTTGGTCCGAATTGGGTGGTGTAGGTTATGCCTAGGGTGCCTAGAATGTGCCTGCCCGTGGTGGAATTGGCAAGTCGTTCGTATTGGCTAATACGGTGCGCTTCAATAAGCTCGTCTATGGTGTTATGAATGCCTAGGGCGTCCAGTTTCTCGTTAGAGGTGGTGATGGGAAGATGTAGGGCTTGTTTATAGGCCCTCTTGATCATGGTATTGAGTTTGAGCTTGTCAGTTGCATTGAGGCTAAGGTACGGGGCGACATAGGTGATCCTGCTCAGGGCGTAGGCGGTTTCCAGGCGTATAAGGTTGCTTTCCTTCATGCCGTGATGTCGATTTCCGATGCGTGCAATGAGGCGAGTGGTTTGGTGTACATGTTTATCTAATTGCTTGAGTATCTCCGTGTTTCTGCCGTTTTGTTGGATGCGTAAGCCAAGGATACGAATGCTAGGTACTGTAGGTATGCGTTGCTGGTGCACGTGAAGTTCTATCTCGGGTGCGTGAGGATCTGGACGTCGACCTCCCCAATTAGGCTTGTACAGAAGGAGCTCCGATTTCTGTGGGGAACACGCCAGGCCGCGCGGTTTTACGTATGCAACGACCTCGTTGATGGCTTGCTGCAGCGTGTCTTGGATGTCCCCGTCGCTGCCCCCGGTGACCCACAGGGTGATATCGTCTGCGTAGAGGCTATGCTTGAGGTTGGGGATGCTAGCTAATGCAGGCGGTAGTCCGAGCAAGGCCACGTTAAACAGAAAAGGGGATAGAACCGATCCTTGCGGCGTGCCTTTGCTGCCGAAGTGAATAATTGGCGACTGCAACCCTCCGATGGTAATGGTCGCCGTGCGACCTGTAAGAAAATTCTTCACGTAGTTATATGTTCGATGTCCAACCTGGAGTTGTGCCAGTTGGTTCAGTATGGCCTCATGCGTGACGTTATCGAAGGCCTTGGTTAGGTCTAGCCCCAAGATGGCTCTGGTGTCCAGCCTGGAGCTTTTGTCGCCATCGATAATTTGGTGCTTCAGCTGAATCATGACATCTTGAGCAGAAAGTTTCGGGCGGAAGCCAACCATGGTATTGGGGAAGAGGTCGTTGTCGTTCATATGTCTGTGTAAGCGTGTGAGGATGACGTGCTCGAGGACCTTTCCGACACATGAAGTCAGGGAGATAGGGCGGAGGTTTTCGAGTAGGAGGCGCTTCCCGGGTTTGGGAATCATAATAATTTTGGCTTCTTTCCATTGTGAGGGGAGGTTTCCAGTTTCCCAGTATGCGTTAAAATAAGCTGTGAGGGCTAGTATAGAATCCTCATCTAGGTTGCGAAGCATTTTATTAGTAATGCCATCAGGTCCCGGGGCTGAGTTAGGGCGGAGTGCGAGGATGGTTTCACGTACTTCTGCTGCTTCTATGGGCGCGTCCAGGTGGTCGTTATCGGTGCCTGTGTATGCTGGAGCGGGTGTAGTAGGTTGAGGTCCTATGTATCGTTTTATCAATTCTTGAAGAACTTGTGCGTCCGTGCCCGGATGGGTGTGAATAATTTTTTGCAAGTTGTGCTGTTGTGTGTTCTTGCTGTTAGCCGGATCGAGGAGGCAACGGAGGATATTCCACGTTTTGGGCAGGTTTGGTTGCCGCTCCATGCTGTCGCATGTGCTGTGCCAATTTTGACGAGTAAGTTGTTGTGCATAGTCTTCGATTTGAAGGGTGAGAGTACTAATACGTTTCCTGGGCGTTCGGTTGAGCTTGTTGTGTTTGTATCTGCGTTGCAGACTGGCGAGGGCTTCCCACATACGCAGTAATTGCTATCTGCCTCCTGCAGATTGGCTTCTTCAGGCACCAATTTAGTGGCTTTTCTCGCGTCTTGGAGCAAGGATGCGACCCAATCTTCGAAAGGGGGTTGGGTACCCGAGAAAGAGGTGAGGGCTCTGGCCTGCCGGAAAGCGTCCCAGTTCGTTATGCGGAGTTGACGACCCTTAGGATTTCGCGGGCCCGCTCGAACTGTTGTTTGGATTAAATAGTGGTCGCTGCCCAAGTTGTCTTGTGTGTTGATCCAGTCTGCTTGTGGAATTCGTTTTGCGAATGTCAAGTCCGGAGTAGTATCTCTGCTAACGCTGTTTCCCATACGAGTGGGAGAAGTTGGATCCGTGACAAGAGTAAGACCTAGATTCTGTCCGTCAAGCCATAGTTGTCTTCCCTTTCTGCGGTCCATTGGGTATCCCCATGCCACCGCAGGGGCGTTTAGGTCCCCTAGGATGAGCAGGGGGGCTCCCCTAGCTACTTGATCTGCTTTGGTGAAAAGTCGTAGAAACCTATGTTGTTCTCTGGGGCTGCTGTACACATTGAGGATGAAGAGGCTCTGTTGCTTGCGCCTTGCAGACGGGATGATCTCTAGAAAAATGTGGGCTGCTGTATCAATGCCTGTATGATGCTGTATAACTGGAATGTTTCGCTTAACTAGTGTGGTTACTTGGGGCCTGCGGTTATCACTGCAAACTGCGTTGTATGCCGCGTATCCCGACAGCTTAGCCGCTTCTCCGGTCTCTTGTAATGCGATAACATCGGGGGAAGTATGTGGTGCGAGAGAGGTAATGTATTGCTCTAAGTGTGCTCGCTTTCGCCGGAAGCCCCGGCAGTTCCACTGCCAAATGCAGTAGGTAACACGTTCTGGATTACTCGCAGCCATCTTTGTCGGGACGCGAGTACGGCTTCTTTAGGGGACCTGCTCTGGGACGGAGTAGGGTGTTTTCCAATTCTGTCAAACGGGTGTTGTGATATTGAGCCAAAGTCGCGACCATGTCTTGAAGCACTTTGCGCGTGTCGTCCATGTTTTCCTGTCGCTGTTGTTCTCTTGCCGCAAAGGCTTGCTCAATTCTGGGCAGTAGTAGCGTTTCTAGTTTCGCCGTAAGGAGGTTGTCCATTGCGCGTTCGAGAGCCTTTGCAATGGAGGCGTCGAGCAATGTGGCAAACTTACAATCTAATGCTTCGTTGAGGTTGCGTTCTATCCGCTGTTGCAGCTCAGTGAGAGCCTCACAGTTGACATTTCCTTCTGAAGTGTATGCTGGTGCTGCCGCTTTTGAGATTGGTTCGAGAGCTTTGCGTTTGTGCGAGGTTGGTTGTTGGGTGGTTTGCGGGCAATCTATTGCAGGGACAGGAAGGATGTCTGCATTTGATGGCAAATGTTTGGGTTGTGTGTCTGCAAGTTGTGATTTCAGATTAGCGTTTTCTGTCTTGAGTTCTTGTATCTCAGCACGTAAGGATCGGAGCTCCTGCATGAAGTTGTGCATGGTAGCGTCACTAACTGTGTTCACTGGGGTTGCTATAGGTTGTGTGGTGTGACCTGTGTGGGAGACAATGCTGGCCCAGCTTACCTTGGGGGGTGCGTCTTGCGCTTTAACTGTGGTCGTTCTGAGGCTTGCGTTTCCTTGCTGCTGCGGCGGTGTTGAATCCGGTCCGCTCCGGGAGTGACTGCGTCCTTGTGACTGACTGCGACCTCGGGAGCGGCTGCGTCCACGAGACCGACTCCGTCCTCGTGAATTGCTGCGTTCGGGAGCCTGCGGTTGTAGTGTTGACTTCGGTGTTGGCAGAGCTGAGTCTCCATTTGCAGAAGTCGATGGCCCCGTCTCCTGGTCAGCTCCTTGTTGTCCCAGTCGTAGGCATTCCCATCGTCGTTGGAGTAGGAGGTGTGGTGTCTGGAAGCGGCGATGGCAGGACTTATCACCAGTCGGGTGGTCTTTGCCGCAGAGCGCGCAGCAAGGGTGACAGGGGTGATCAGCCGGCGGATTTACTGTGTCACAGCTCTTGCATTTCTTCTGGGTTGGTGTGGGGCATACATCGGCCCTGTGGCCGACGGTCCCGCAGATGTCGCAGACCTCGATGCGCTTCTTATGTAGATAGCATTTGTACTCTGCTCCGCGGTAGTAGACATGGTACGGTACTTGCTTTCCGTCGAATACGATGAGCACTGAATTAGTATTGCCCATGCGTCGGGCCTGCAGAATCGTAGGGTTCTTCTTGTAAACGAGACTGTTGGTAATGTCTTCTTCCGTGTCATATGAAAGGATGTTATGTATGACTCCTTTGGCTGTGTCCTCCGGCGGTGTGACGTATGCTGTGGCAGCGTAGCGGACTGCTCCGATGGGGAGACTGCGGATGCGACAGTATTTTTCGGCGTTAGACATCATTGGCGTGCTAACTACAATGACGTTATTATCCGTGCATGAGCGGTAAATGTCGTCCTCTGCTTCTTTGGTTGTAATGCCCGTGATCTGTAGTATTGAGTCGCGTATCTGGGCGTCTCCTAGTTTGGACACGTTGAAACCGTCTCTTGGGCGTATGACGATCTTGATATCATTCTTCGGAAGTCGTGGTTGCCGTGGTGCGCGTCGGCGTAGTGCGGACTGCTCGGTACTCTCGGTGCGTGCGCTTGCTGTTGCACGGAGGGATCCGTGTATGAGTAGGGATGATGCCTGCGTAGTCTGTCGTTGCTTACGGTGGCTGACAAGCCACCCTGCTTCAACGGTAACTTCTTCGGGGGCTATTTCCGTGCCTTCAACCTCTACTACCTCCATGACGAGGGGAGGGACTGCACTTACTTGATTTCACGAGGGTGCGAGTCGTTGGGCGAAGTCCTCGGGAGCCGGGACTGCGACAGTGACGCCGCGCACCTTCGTAGCTGCGGCGCACCTGTCTCTCGGCCAGACGGAGCCGCTGAAGATCTTGTTAGGGTTAGCAATCTTGTGGTCGTAGAAACCCTTGTCCTGGGTCCCTGGCGTCGGGACTGGTCTTGATCGGTAGCAAAACACTTCCGGAAGCTGGTTCCGACGTTAGTTTGGGTCCAGCGGTGATTGTTTGGCCACAAGAGTTTGAAATGATGATGATGATGATGATGATGTCCTTGAGTTTGGCGCTTACCCACTCGCGGGGATTGGCCAAGAGTCGGGCAGACTTTGCTTGTGTGTTCAGAAAAGGAGGTAAAAATCTAAAATTTTTTTACATGAATTTAGGCGAGGGAAAATCGAAACGGTTCAGTAGATTGTCATGCTACGTAGAAGAAAAAATACGTAGAAGAAAAATATACGGAGCCCATACGAGGCGCGTGCGCTCCGTCAGCGGCGTCGTCGTCTTCCTTCGCGATACTAGAAAGAGAGAGAAACAAAACCGCAAAAATGGGCGCAGCCTGAAATCAGCGAAAAGGAAATTTGGCATAGGACAAACCAAGATGTATGCACTGAAAGATAGGCAGCGTAATACCATCAGCAGTCTCGAAGGTATAATAAAAGCAGCGGAAGAATTCTATACTGACCAGTACAGTACCCATAGGACCAGGAGTACTTTATTCAAAACATTAATGAACAGTATGCAGAAACTCCTTCTATAACTAGAGATCAGGTCAGAATTGCCTTGCAAGGCATGAAACGGGGGAAAGCGGAGGAGAGGATGGAATAACACTCGATTTAATCAAAGGTGGAGGACACATAATGCTAGGAAAACTGGCGGCTCTCTATACGAAATGTCTATCGACTGCAAGGGTCCCAGAAAACTGGAAGAATGCAAGCATTATACTAATCCACAGTAAGGGAGACGTTAAAGAACAGAAAAATTATAGGCCCATTAGCTTACTCCCAGCATTATATAAAATATTTACCAAAATAATCTCTAATATAATAAGGGCAACAGTGGACTTTAGTCAACCAAGGGAACAGGCTGGCTTCAGGAAAGGATACTCTACAATTGATCACATCGACGGCATTAATCAGGTTATCGAGAAATCCGCAGAGTACAATAAGCCTCTCTATATGGCTTTCATAGATTACGAAAAAGCATTTGATTCAGTAGAGATACCAGCAGTCAGAGGTATTGCGTAATCAAGGTGTACAGACCGCTTACGTAGATACCCTGGAAAATATCTACAGAGATTCCACAGCTACTTTTAATCTACACAAGAAAAGTAGGAAGATACCTATAAAGAAAGCGGTCAGACAAGGAGACACAGTCTCTCCAATGCTATTCGCTGCGTGCTTGGAAGAAATATTCAAGCTATTAAACTAGGAAGCTTTGGGAGTAAGGATCGACGGCGTATACCTCACATTGGTTTATTCAACAACACTGTGGACGAGTTACAACAAATGATTGAGAATAGATCTGAACAGGGAGAGTCTAAGAGTAGAGCTGAAGATTATTTTGCAGAAAACAAAGATAATGATAAATAATCGGGCAAGAGAACAACAGTTCAAGAACACAAGTCAGCCTCTAGAGTCTGTGAAGGAGTACGTTTACCCAAGTCAACTAATCACTGGGAACCCTGACCATGAGAAGGAAATTCACAGAAGAATAAAATGGGTTGGATCGCATACGGCAGGCATTGTGAGCACCTGACTGCGAGCTTACCGTTATCATTGAAAACGAAAGTATACGACCAGTGCATTTTACCGGTGCTCACGTATGGGGCAGAGGCTTGGAGACTGACAAACAAGCTTGAGAACAAGTTAAGGACCACGCAAAGAGCGATGGAACGAAGAATGCTAGGCGTAACATTAAGAGACAGAAAGAGAGCGGTTTGGATCAGAGAGCAAACGGGTATAGACGATAGTCTAATAGACATTAAGAGAAACAAAGATGGCACTGGGCAGGTCATGTAATGCGCAGATTGGATAACCGTTGGGCCATTAGAGTGACAGAACGGGTACCAAGAGAAGGGAAGCGCAGTAGAGGACGGCAGAAGACTAGGTGGTGCGACGAAATGAGGAAATTTTCGGGTGATAGTTGAAATCAGTTGGTGCAGGACAAGGGTAATCAGAGATCGCAGGGAGAGGTAGTTCTGCAGTGGACATAAATAGGCTGACGGCAATGATGAGATATATCAGGGATCCGGAGTAAGGTCATGTGTACGGGCTGGACTTAGGGCCGCGTGCGCGAAGTGGAGCTTGGGTCCGCGGGCGATCAGCCGGCAATTATCGTTCACGCATGCCAACTTCGCGTGTGCACTTGCTTGGAAGGTGCGGCGCAAACTCACGCGCAAATATTGCGCTGCATATTCTAAACGAACACAGTTGCAGAGGCTATGCCACGTGCACTTTATCGGCACTTCGCGACGACGCGCGACGGGAGAATGTGAAACTCACCAGCAGTTGTGACTGTCACGAAATTTAAAGTATAGATATTTTGTTAAGTACACTTTCACACTGACAGAAAAAAGTATGAAAACAAGCTTTATGCTGTGGTGGCTATCACAAAATTATTTATTTACAGCGTAGCATCGCGATCATTGGCAATGCTGCGCTGTAAAAGCCTATAATTTTCACTGCTTCATCATTTTACTTCTCCACAGTAAGGTAAGCGACGGTGATATAAAACATCAATCTTGGGGCATGTCTCTATGCAATACGGTCGACATTACGGAGAGTGGAGACTGTCCAGACCTCCCGAGGTGCAAACAGCCGAGCAGACGACGCGAGCGCCGGACCAGTGGCGAACCGCACTGGAGTTGCTTGGCGGGCGCGGCCAATCGCAGACTCCGGCATAACCTTCACTCATTTCCTTTTTTGTATGCTTGTTCCTGTATGGAGAAGGTATCTGATGCGGCAAATTTGAAGAACGACAAGTGCGCTTTGCGACGAGACCAAGATAGCAGCGCTCAGAGGCGCTGTTCCGGAGACATTGTGGCTTGAAAAACGCTGTTCTTTCGCAATTTCTGCGAAAGCTTTCGCCACCTTGGCTTATACAACAAAGTTTAGGGCACTTCTACGTGGTTTTCGGTGAGGATATTTCAGAATCAAATAAAAAAGACGTATAGAAACTGAAAATGTGATTTTCAATGAAATCGACTTTTTGACCATTTTTCGCGATGCAAAAGCAGCGTCCCTCTTAAGACGCAGCACAGTGAGCAGCAGAACACTTGAAACAGTAAATACAACTGAGAAGGAAAAAATAGTTTTATTGCGATACCAATTATATGGACACTCCAGGCGAATTTTCACCGTCGCCGTGGGTTACGTGTAAAGTTCAAGTCTGATAAGATCATGCCCTGCGTGCCATATGCTGAGGGTGCGAGGGGAACCTTGAGAGAGTGAGCCGAGAAGGATGGTGGCTTATGCGCACCATCCTCCCACGCGCCCACCATAGGGGGTCACGTGATCAAGTGTACACAAGTAGGGGGAGGGAAGCACGCGCCTCCTCTTTTGGTCTGGCAGTGGCTGCGGATGGCTGTGTCTGCAGATCAGTGCATACGTGACCCATGCACCACACCTTGGAAATAATCAGCGAAGGCTCATGGCTTCCAAGAACTCGTGCGCAAACATGCGAGCACGCGCGATCTCGGAGGCCATGAAAAGCTCTGCGAGCTGAGATGGCTGGCAGATTCAAATGCGCTGTCTTCCCGCGTGTTCGCTGTTGGAGGTTGCCTAATGTCAAGTTTAGGTGAAGCATTGAAGCAAGAGGTAGCACGAAGCGTTCCTTCCTCCCTGAATGTGCTCTTCATCACGCCAGCATTGTGCTAGCAAATGTTCGCAGTATCGAGTAAAACACCACGCTTCTTAATTTCCTAAGCAAATGTTTACTGCTATATATATGGCAATAAAATAATGAACTATATAATGCGCGAGGTTTTGTATGCCGCGACGGGATGGTGTCTCGGGAGAGTTCGGGAGAGCTCGTCCACAGTGATCCACTGGTTACTTTTCATGAAATCACCTCTCATTACAGAGGGAATAGGCAGAGTTTTCCTTTCCCCCGTCATAAACTCAATAGGCCATAAGCTAGCACGCTTCGCATGCTCCAGACAGGGTCCTACCCCTCTAGGGGCTTTTTGAACATCCTCCACCCGGACATCGATCCACTCTGCCCAGATTGTGGCACTGAATTTAGCTCATTAAATCACATGCTCTGGCAGTGAATACAGAAGAAGTCTGGACGAAGGCCATTACAGACCCGAGGCAGGACGTCCAGCTCCTGGCTGTCCAGAGGGCCCGTGAACGAGCGGAGAGGCATGGCCTCTCTGTTCCGACATGGGGCTAGCCAACGGCTGGGTAGGGACCTACAGGCCCCCGCTTAGCTCCTCAGGACCCCAATAAAGTCGTTTGCTGCTGCTGCTATACTTCGTAGTTGTTTAATACTTTGTCATCGTTATTAGTGCTTTGCCACTTTGGTGAAACTGCAATTTTTAGGTAACAGTGACTTTTTCAGCAACTTAGCTGTTGTCAATTTCATCTGCTTCAGGAACTTGTTTGCACAAGCTTACGTAAAGCAAGTGTCCCTTTTGCATCCTTTCACCATCCGAAGGCAAGATCTGGAACGGAAGGCACGAAGCCCGATGAGCAAAACATTTTCAAACAGAATTATTTTTTGCAGAACTTAACGCAGCATTTGTAAAGCCTTAACACAGGTAGTGCCAATATTAAAAAATTAAATTATGGGGTTTTACGCGCCTAAACCACTTCCTGATTATGAGGCACGCCGTAGTGGAGGACCCCGGAAATTTTGACCACCTGAGGTTCTTTAACGTGCACCTAAATCTAAGCACACGGATGTTTTCGAATTTCGCCCCCATCGAAATGCGGCCGCCGTGGTCGGGATTCGATCCCGTGACCTCGTGCTCAGCAGTGCAACACCATAGCCACTGAGCAACCACGGCGGGTCGCCGTGGTTGCTCAGTGGTTGCTGTGCCAATATTCATAAGCTTGACCAAAAATTCAGGTGGTGGCAGGTTTGGTAATTAAAAACGCAGATGCAACACCTGTCAGAAGCATAGGGTGCAATGTTGCAACAATGCTGCAAAAATCACTGGCAGCTTATTGAAATGAAGAAGGTCTTAAAGAAATGTTGAGGCAATGAAGACGTACGCCAGACCTTAGGCACATAAAAACTTCGGAAAGCATGCGACAAGAAACATAAAATTGAACACTCCATTTCTTTAATAATATAAGTTAGACAACATGCCGAACCCAACTCACAAGGCGGCTTCAAGAGTAACAGCGGACAAAAACTGCATCAGGAAACACGAACATGACTAAAGTAAAAAAAAAAGTCACTCTTTGAGTTCTTACCCACACAAAGTGGAGTCCTATATACAATAGATGCATAAAAAGAATGTGATGTTGTTAGGCAATGATGTGATCCACAGTGAATATCATGTACCCCTTAGAACAGTTAAAGAATGGCATGCCGACCTTGGGTGTGCCCTATTGGAAATGCCTGGATTCTGAGACACATGTCCCTCAACAATGTACACAATGTGCGCCACCAGTTCAATAAGTTACATGAATGATTCTTTTAAGCCTGTACACAGCAGAATGTACATTGGTGATTCCAGCAACCACACAACGTGAAACGAGTTTAAGATCTTTGAAATTGTGACTTTGCAGGTTAAAATTCTGTGCATCTGCTTTTGGAGGTTTCTTAGACTCCGAAAGAAACCTCCGAAAGCAGTCGCACAGCATTTTAGCCTGCCAGGTCACAATTTCAACGAGCTTAAACTTCATGTCCTACAGTCAGACTTTCGTTCACGCAGAGGTAGATAGATAGAGGTGCAGAGGCAGAGATTTTGGTGGACGTGCTGGGTAGGTCACACTGTACAACTGAGCTATACTACCCCTTTGAGGCAGTAAAGGGTTGTCAGGGCTACCACCAGGAGACACTGCCATGAGTGATTCGGACGGAGGCGACGTTCGCGAGGAAACCGCTGAAGAAAGCATTCGCCCAAGGCAAGCTGGCTACTGGACACCTCATCGAGAAGCACGCAAATTATCAGGCAAAGCGAATGAGGACGTCGAAGACTGCTTGAGACATTACCAGAGAGTGAGCCGCCATAACGAATGGAGCGCCTCTGCACAGCTTTCTAACGTTGTATTTTTCCTTGCCGGAACTGCCCTGATGTGGTTCGACAATAGCGACCGCTCGCTGAAAACTTGGCACAGCTTCGTCGAAGAGATAACGAAATGCTTTGGTGATTCGCTTTCGAAGAAGAAAAGGGCTGAGCAGACACTTTCACGACGAGTGCAATTGCCGGAAGAGACGTGCACTACCTACATTGAGGAAGTCCTGAAGCTTTGCGGAATTGTGACTGCAAGTATGTCGGACGAGGACAAGGTTGGAAACTTGCTCAAGGGAATTGCCGAAGACGTATATATTTATTTTATCTCTAAGGACGGCCTCACTACCTCTTCCGACTTAAGGCGTCACTGTGTTACATTAGAGGCTCTTAAATCACGCCGCATTTTTCCCAAGTTTCGTTGGCTGGACAACGTGACCAACGTAGCAAGTGTGGGCGCATCTGCCTCTGACGACCTTTTGGCTTTGGTACGACGAGTTATCAGAGATGAGCTGGCTCATTTTCAAGGCCTAGGTGTCAACCGCGTGTGCCGCCAATGCTCCGTTGAATAGCGCTACTGCGAGGCACCGGCAGCCTGGCCACGACCTGCCTACAGCGACCATTCCGTTTACGACATCACCCATGCTTAGAGCACCATAGTCCAGCCACAACCTACGAGTTTTGAACGTGGACACGACACACAGCCGCGACGTGCGTCTCCCGTCCACAACACGCTTTGGATATGTGTGCCCAACTTCAGTGAAAATCGCAAGCCGCCTGTTTGCTACAGCTGCGGGGCTCAGGGACAATATAGAGAATGACATATAATTTAGAAGTTCAATACGCTGCAACTAACAGGCATCAATGTTCCAAATGGAGATCTTCAATCCAATCGTTACACGAATGGCATGAATGTAACAAGCAGACGTAATTTTTCGTAGTCTTGCAACTGGTTAGACCAGACCTGATGATCCACCCCCATCCAATTTATTGCATCAAATTTTTTTCTGTCTCATTTTTCATAATATGTTTTCTCACAAGCAATGGCTTGCTAATCATCTGCCTTCCCCAGTATAAATGTATTGTTTAACTTATCTATTACTTGATCAATCCCTCAGCGTTCACGAAGATGTGCATTTGTACTTTTACTCCTAACCGAACACTTCTTGTTAGAACAGTTCCTTCTAACAATTTCCATTTTCTCTTTTTTCATTCTTTTTGTTTTTCTTTCCACGTGTCCAACCAGCACAACTTCTTATTCCTTGTTATGCGGAGTGGTTGGAAGGCATACTTTCTTGGAAAAATGGCCGCCCGTGAAGAAGAACGAACTCGAGCGGCTTTAGAGACTGGGAAAGTTTGATCACGTGCTCGGCGAGTGCGTGATCGAATGCGAGCGCTGTTGCTTTGTCTCTGCGTGTAGTAGTTAAGAGAGCCAGTTTAAGGGAGGAGAAGAAGGAAGGAAAGGAAAGTCTCTGAAGCATAATTGCAGCGCCGTGGTTTTAAAGCGCACCCGTGGTAGAGAAACGGAAGGCGATATAAGCGTACGTGGCCATGATACGCACACGACAAACTGCCTTAAAATATTTAGACTTGAGGGAAAGCTTCGTTAACAAACGATAACACGGCAATCAGCACTCGAACACGACGAGAGAAATTATTGAGACGTGGAAAATTCCCTTGAAATAAGTATGGTTTGCAAAACAAATGCTTGTAAGTACTGAACCTTCTAAACGATGAGGGGGAATATGCGCTCACCGAGAGGGCAGCGTCCTCACGAGACCACCACCAGGCACCTTACTGAGACGTGGAGGGCTTTGCGGCCGGAACAAAGCCTCCCTTC
Source organism: Dermacentor andersoni (assembly GCF_023375885.2). Lineage (NCBI taxonomy): Eukaryota > Metazoa > Arthropoda > Arachnida > Ixodida > Ixodidae > Dermacentor > Dermacentor andersoni. The sequence goes on along the minus strand of NC_092816.1, from coordinate 96,333,872 downwards.
TCTGCCGGCCAAGAGCAGAAAACGTGCTTTCCGATCTCTCAAGGTTGCGCGGACATAGTATAACTCTAGCGTCTAGGAAAAGCTTAAACAGGTGCGAGGGCGGCACGCATAGCGTGGGAAGCTAGCCAGAGTAACTATCTCAAGGACTGCTGCTGACGAGGGCGAAATACCTTCGTGTAATTATAATAACCCTAATAGGACTACTTTCGAAAAAAAAGAAACGGCCCAGAGGGCTAACTAAACTACGAGAGCTATGACTGATAATTATTTCGCGCTAATTCTTATGCCGCTATATGGTCGTTATCGAAGTTTCTCTTGCGCGGTGCTTTGTTACGAAGTCCGAAGAATGCAAGAATTGGGTTGTCTATAGCGTCTAGTGGCTTTCACACGTTCTTTTGGAATTCAAATGAAACCAGGTTTGTCGGAGTTAAGAAATTTCCAAGCAAAACATGTTGTGCGTACGCCTTTGCTTCTACATTATAAAGATCTCTAATAAGAAATTTGCGAATGTACTGAAGTATTCTAAACTATGTGGACAGTATCGTATCGGATACAATAATTGCGGTAGTATCTTGAATCAGTGCATGAAATACTTGTTGTCCGAGTATCTCGTATCGTATCATAATACAATTGCAAAATATCTTTGCCCAGCCCTAGCGCCAGTGAAGACTTCACTTAGGCTGCATGCTCTACCAATGGTGGGTGAATATTCAGGCAATATATGTTTCTCCGTTATGAATGTCACCTCACAAAACCCAAACACCCTCCATCCTACATCAAGAAAGGAAGAACAACTTGTTGATCTTTATTTATGGCCGCGGAGATTACATACGTAAAAGAAAGGTTTCATGTGAGTAAAATAACATATTTGTCACTAACTGAACTAGGTATTTAGGACGGAGAATTCGCTTCAGCGCATGAAAACCTCCATTATTTGTTTGCTTTAAATAAGAAATTTGAGGTACGTCAAACTCAACTTAGCAAATACGATACGTTGGGTTTTGTGGGGAAGCGCACACAAAAGGATGATGATTTTTATCTGAGAGAGAGGCGTACACGAGGGCAGGTTTGACCGTGCACTGTCGCGTCTCAGTCATATCTGCAATGACCCTGAGTCTATAGTGAGCTTATCTATCTAATCAGCCACCGGTGTTCAAGCAAAAGAAAATGATAGCTATAAAATATTGGCTCCGTCAACCGAGTTTTTCGTGTTCGCCGGATATGCTTTCCGTCGAACGTCGGGCGCTTCACAGACATCAAATTCTTGAGTCGCCCAATTTTCCACGGCACAGGAAGATTGCGGCAATAACTTCTTAATATGGTCCGTACATTTACTAAATCTGTAAATTCCCAATTATTAACGAAATAGTTCGAATGTTCGCAATATTTCTTCCTTTATTGGGAAATTGTGTAGAACCTTTTGGTTTAATATTGTAAGTTTCCTTTGGACTTTTTATGCATTGCTTATTATTTACCTTAGGTCCGCTAAACTTAAAGCTTATATCCCTCCGTTTCCTGCTATACCACCTGTTCAACCCTCTGTAGCGGGTCAGCGTCAATAATTGGGAGCACCCGAGCAGGCAACGAAGAGAAACAAAAGGCACGGCTGGCGGTTGCGAAAGGCATATACGTTATTTCTGAAAAAAAAGAAAGGTAGATGTGGTCCTTGTTGCTGTGAATCGTGTTCAGCGTCGCTAATAATGTAAACACCAGCGCAGGCGGAGCGTAAGATGTCAATAAAAAACAAGGCGAAAAAGAAGAAACAGGCAGGAAGGTAAAAAACAAACAATGCTACATTGAAACAAAAAATGAATAAATGAAAAAAGAACAGGTCTCACCGAGATTTGAACTCGGATCGCTGGATTCAGAGTCCAGAGTGCTAACCATTACACCATGAGACCGAACGTTCCGACGCCGGGAATCGAACCCGGGCCTTCTGGGTGAAAGCCAGATATCCTAGCCACTAGACCACGCCGGAGACGGGGGCGCGGGAGCGAGCGCTCGAACCGGCTTCCATTTGAGGCCGCCGTGCCGCGTCGCCACCGCAGCTGTTGCTGCACGGAAGTAATTCGTACGTGTGCGGGTTCTCGCTACGGAAACAGACACGCACTGCGGGAAACCTGCAGCTTTGTTGGCGCTGGCGCCGCACGGAAATGCTTGCGATAAAATATTTTCCAGATTTTTGAAGATTTGTGTCAGTGGTCTACCTCTCTCTCATATTCGCGGGTTCAAGCGGCGAAACGACCGCGCTACCAAAAAAAAAAAGAAAAAAAAAAGAGCTTTGGAAGCGGAATACGACCGGGCTGCCGGCCTCGAAACGACACTGTAGGCAATACCAAAGTTCTATATGTGTATGTGGGCTGCGTACTGCAGTCGCGCGTTATCAAATGACCGGTGCGAGAATCACACGAGGCTCTTCAAAGGCTTTTTGAGGTATGTTACAGATTTATTATTTGGCTTACCTGCAGCAACAAACAAATATCAAATATATCGTCCACATTGTCGAACTTCATTATCTAACATTTCGCACTTAATCCATCCAGCCCTAACCTTAAAGGAGTTCTGGTTGATGCGCTCGACGTTATAACCATCGAACAGCTAGCTGCCAGCCGAGGATCAAGCCGGCACTAATGAGTAATGGTGAATTAAGTTGCATGAGCAAATTACACGTCCAGGATACCAAACGGGTTATTTTGATAGTGACGGGAGGCCTTAATACGTAGCCCAGAAAAGACGCAGGAAAGAAAGGCTGGTGGCGACGCCGCGCTGAAGTTCCCCACCACCTTGCCGTTACGTCATGGATTTAGAAAACGACAACCCTGGTCAATTGTTTATCGGTAAATAAGGACGGTTTGAATGACGTCATTGTACTACCATCTTGAGGTGCTAGCATGTCGAAATACGGGGATATATTTTGATATTCTTGACATCACGCTAACCTACTCTGGCTGAGGCATATATAGACGGAAAACTCGAGTAAAGAAACTTTTCCCTCAGTTTTCTTCAGTAATAATCGTCATTTTCCCACTCGTTACTACCCTGGCACATCGTGAGCGACGAAGGCCGTATTGACCCTTTTCGCGGAGAAGTTTGCTCCAGAAGAACGAGATGGCGCTACCGGCGAGTCACCGCGCGTTGCCTTAGGCGAAAGCGTGCAAAAGCGCAAGGATCCGGAGCCAGTACCGCTTCTACCTTGCTTCCGTGCGATCAGCTGCCAGAAATGCAACAGGGTGATGATGGCGAATTTGTTGTTTTATGGCACAGGAGCCAAGTATGACCACAGAGCGACACTGGAACCGGGTAATCGCTGAGGCACGGTGCTCAATTCATACTGCAGTGTGCGGAACGGAAGAGGGAAGACCTGTGCTGCAAGAATGGTGACTAATGCGCGAATAGTTTGACTGGAAATAGAATCGTGACTGGTATATGGAAGAATGGAATGAATCTGTGTGTTTAAGTTCAGGGACCGCTGATACGTACACAAGTGCTGCCTGTGCTGCCGGCCCTTGGCGATGCACGGCTTTCCTCGAGGATAAAAAGAATTCACTCATCCGCCAACGTCGTATCGCTAACCTCCAGAGAAATGACTTCAACCCCGTCACGTCGGCAAGAGTAAGTACCGCTGGTTACACAGTGACAAAGTAGTAGCGCCGTTTCCTGGCATAGTAAGTTTTTCGCACGTTATCTGCGCACACTTTCCCCGACACACACTCATACTTATGACCACTCTCGCCCACGTATCGAGAATAATTAAATGGAATCAACGCGCTGAAGCGTGTCCGATGACGAAGACACCAACGGCCATGAATGTTCGAAGCTGAAAGTTTTGTGACGGTGCTGAGGAGCAAGCGAGTGGCTAGCGATAATGCGTATTTGCTACAAGCTATTACAATGTATAAAATATCTGCATTTCAAGCCTTAATTATGTGCGGCAAGAACAAATCTACCACAACTTATCGCATCCGTGAGCGATATTAGCCAGAAAATAAACTATCAGCGACCACACCGAGGAACGTTACTGAGTCAGAACATGACAAGCCACTGCTTGGAAGTGATTGACGAATAAAAAAACAAGAACAAAAGACACAATAATACTGATTTAAGTCAGAAGCGAAACGTTTGGACACCTTGAAAAACATTCTACCCGCGCTTCTAGTACAAACACTGTATGCGCTGGATGCACCGTTTGGACAAGATGTAATTAGCCTGGAAAGCGGTTACATGTCCTCAAAAGCTGCGGCCAAAGCTTCGTGTCATCCACCCAGTCAGAGTCCACGATATGCACCCAAAGAAAAGATTTGCTGAGCATCACCGACGTCATGCACATCCATTGTAAACACGGAGGCAGCGGAGACAACTGAGGAAACTAATGGGCAAGTTACCACGTGATCAAACATGGCGGCTCCCGTGGGAACGCCGTGAAAATGGTCTCATGGCCGCGGCCTCTATCGCACTTCGCGTAAACAAGTGATGAGCGCGGCCCTGCAAACTGCAGCTATCATGCTCATGATGATAACGAAAATTTGCATCATAAACGGCATAAACATACTGTGGGAGGTACGCCAACAATCGGACGGTTATTAGGCTAATAAAAAGATAAACATAAGAAAGAAAGAAATAAAATGTTTGCTAATGTTACGCGCCGTATACTAGTCAGCTTCGCAGAAAGAAATAAAGAAATGTAAGCTAACACATAATTAAAAGAAAAGTACAAAATAGTGTGGTAAAGGGTATTTTACAAATTCCTACCTCTTCTTTCTTTTGTATTTGTCTGTGAGGAGTTTGAATTTGATAATTTCATAAAAAGGATCGTAGAAGTATGAGAGATAAGGATTAAAATAGGAAAACATTAACAAATATTTTTTCTTGTTTCACACAGTTAATCATAGGTGGCTCGGCAGACATTCCCATATAGCTGTAGCCTAGCGTCGATGCTTCGAGTGAGACAGACAGACAGACAACAAACTTTATTTGGTCCTAAGGGACTACGTTGTCGCAGTCGCGGGCCGTACCTGCGTCGGGGGCGGAAGAACGTGATCTACAGCGCTGCCGCAGGCCCTTTGAACAGCCCGAAGCTGGACTAGAAGTCGTCGCTCTTGACGGCTTCTTCCCAGTCTTCTTGCCTGTTGAAAAGCGAGCGGCTCAACGCCGAACACTGCCACAGCATGTGGTTCAAGGTAGATCGTTCCTCGCCGCAGTCGGAGCAGCGGGGATCCACACCCGGAGTGCAGTGGCTCAGCCTGGATCGAGACGGAAAGGAGCCCGTGTGCAGCATTCTCAGGACCGAGGCCACGGGTCTGCCTAGCTTCGGGTGAGAAGCCGAAAACTGCCTGCGTCCCAGGTGGTAGTGAGCAGTGATCTCGTGGAAAGTAAGCAGCGGGTTCGTGGTTTGGTCGATCCCCTGGGAAGCTGGGCCCCTCGGACCGGCGCGGTTGACGAGACCTCGCGCCTGGTCGTGGGCCAGCTCATTGGGGTTGATCGAGCCGGGGGAGACGTTCCGGCAAATGTGAGCCGGGAACCAAGTGATGACGTGACGGGCCGTGCCTTGCTTGCGGGTCCTCAGCACCGCGGCAGCCTCGGCCGAGACCGAGCCGGTGAGAAAGGCCATCGCCGCCGACCTGTAGTCCGTAAATATCTGCGTGCGCCCGGGTTCGCACAGAGCCAGCGCCACTGCGATTTGCTCTGCGACGGACGCCGTATAGACGCTGCATTGAGGATCTTGCCCTGGAGGTCAACCACCGTGGCCGCGTACGAGTTTGTTCCGGGATACTGCGCCACGTCGACAAAGGACGCGAGCTCTGGGTTCTGCAGGGCAGTCTTGATGAGTGCCCGGGCTCTGGCTGAGCGCGGGCTTCGTTGTGTTGTGGGTGAACGTTCCTCGGGAAGGGGGAGACTCGAAAGGCGCCCTCCAGTGAGAGTACAACATTGCAGTAATACATAAACTCAGCCCACCATTACGCATCGGAATCTCAAAGCGCAGTTTTCGTTAAGGGAAACACTGCCGGCAGAATAGATAAAAAAATTGATCAATATTGATCGCAGTTCACTGCAGATGTTGCATAGCGGAATTACCGTCAGACTAGATCTGCGTATAGCAAAAATTAAGCGGTAGGATACGATAACGCAACACTACAATACCGGTTCCAAGAATAACGGAGATGCAAATATTCTGGGGATATTGCAATACACTTTGGTACGTTGCACTTGTTATTTCACTTTATTTCGATCCCCTCATTGATTGTCCCGTGCACTGTGGCCCGACTCCTAGCGGTGGTGCCCCGTGAACTTCTGCTTTTAGCGGTCACACTTTGTCGATGTTGTTTGCAAAGTTGACTGAAGATTTGCATTGTTGTTGCTGTATACTCCTATACGGCAAGCTATGGCTGGTCACTCAGTTGAGTATATATTCGACGCACGTAGGTAATTTTGTATTTGCAAGAAATACTTGCCACGAAAGAAAGAAAAAACGAGAAAGAGAAACAGAGAAAGAAAAGCCCTGTACTGGCGAGGTGTAGCCCCCCCCCCCCCCTTCCTTTTCTCTCTTAAGCCAGTATTCACGGCAGAAACGCCGGTACTTAGAGACCTACCGCCCATCGCTTCTCCTCCATTCCCCTGACATATGGTAGGGTACTGACTCATAGTACCGACAAGGTGATTTTCGAAGTCGTAGAAATTTTGCCACACTCTTTTTCGCGCGCAATAGGGAAGACACTTAGTAAGTACGAAGATTGAAAAGCATTTGTAAGATATTTTATTTACTGAAGGTGGTGCCGGAATGCGAACCCGGCGTCTTCAACGTCATCATGACGTGATGCAAAGAGCACAACTTGCGGACGTCGTTATAGTACACTATAAGGTGGTGTAGCAATAAAGCTACGGATGATGATGTTACTCATAAATAAATAATTAAAATAAATAAATTATAAGTAAATACATCTATTCTCTAGAGATTCATGGCGACTACCATTAACATATCTTATGATTGGTGGGTAATTGTTGATGATATACTTTCTATAATGATTACTTTGAAAGACGGCACATACCCGATAACACATACCCAGTGACCCAAGATGGCATCAAAGAGGTCTGATCAGGAGCGGCAAATACCCAGCGGCACTCACGCAGGAATGCGTCAGTCGTCATGCTGTTGTAATCAGTCCGTGGTCGCTGCCATCATGCCTTTGTCCCTATCCACACATGTGTTGCAGGAAACGGGTTCAGTGGCAAAAAAAAAAGAAATCATTAGAGCCCCCGGTAATTTAAATGCGTCAGCATATCTGTGCTTGCCCAACAGGGAAAACCGTCTGTCCGTCCCTCAGGTCACGTAAGACGATCGCTTTCAAGATAGGGCTTGCAGCAGCGATCGAATTCACCTTCACTCTGGCTGCCGCTTCAAAGCGAACTAAGCGGCGAGAACACAACGCACACGAAGCTATCGGCAGTCGGCGCTATCTGTCCCCGTCGCAGATCGCTTTCGAGATACGGCCCACGCGGCCGCGTCATACGGAGCCACCGCCGGAGTACGGTTGATCACGGCTCGTTAGGATTCGACTCGGATGGATAAGGCGCTAAATAGCGATAACGGCTTATTCTGATCGGAACGTCATCAGCGCACCTGGCGCCGCCACCTCCAGTATTCGGTCTGCGTCATCAATTCACCCTGCGCCGCCGTCCGCACAAGTTAGTGTCTCCGCAGCGCTGTCGTTTGTACTGGTCAGATGAAGTTTCGTAAGATCGATGACGACACCGGGCTGCGTGGAGATGAGCAAGTGGCACAATGCTTACGCATACTCAGACAAATCCCAGAGGAGTTTCTGCGGCAGTATTTTTTTTTCTTTATCGCAGCATATCGAATGAGTCGGACTGTAGACATGCTATACTAAAAAAAAATGTCTCATTGCGGAAGAAACTATATCGGTGAGATCGCACGAACGCGCAATGCAGTACACAAATTTCTTTAACTGATACAAGAAACTCGCTGTAAAGTGGAAGCTGCTTGAAACTGGTGCATATTTTATCAGAAGATGAAGTAAGAGATGCCATACCAACAAGCGCCTATAGCCAACCTCATCGATATCAGAATCGAGTCACACTAAGAACCACAAGTATTTTGAATGAGGCGTGCACATTTATACCGCAACGATACCAGTCCCATCAAGAACATCTGAAGCCGAGCGGCAGTCGCGGTTTTTCTCAAACTGGGCAGCCTTGAACGAGAAGATGCGCACCTCCGTCCGGGTCGTATACCTACACGCATATACAGAAATAAGCATGTCGTACGTGTACGACACCGTGGTAGCACCGTATATTGAAATATCTAAAAGATAGTTTACCATCTTTAACTGGTTTAAAGCGGGCTGCAGTGGAAAATCGATACATTTCTGGCTGTTCGTTTCCCACCGTTTCATATACAGGGTGTTTCAGCGAACACTTTCAAAATTTTTTACAGGTTGTCTGTGGCATATAGCTCAATTCTAGTTTATGAGCTGTTCTACTCGAAGTGGCGGACACTACTTGCAAAAATAAAATGGAATGGCAAAATTGTCTAATTAACAAGAATTCACTAATGAACTTTTTAGCAAATTATCTTGCGACCCATATTGCAATTTACAAATTCTAGCAGTGGACTTTGCAAGGCGGATCCACTTGGAACGAATTCTCAGGACGACACCAGTTTCGAGATATAAATTCCCGAACTTTGCGGAGAAATGCATTGACTTACCAGTTATTTGTGTGCTTCAGTGCATGAATCGACGTTTCTTTAACAAATCAACTGGAACGCCAATGCATTTCTCCGTAAAGTTCGGGAGTGTATATCTCGAAACTGGTGTCATCTTAAAAATTCGTTCCAAGTGGATCCGCCTTGCGAACTCCATAGCTATAATTTGTAAAATGCAATATGGGCCATAATGTAAATAGTTATAAACTTAATTAGTCGATCTTTATTAATTAGTCGATTTCGCATCTCAATTTTTTGAACAAGTATTGTCCACCGCTTCGAGTAGACCAGCTCATGAACTATAATTGCGATATCTGCCACAGGCAACTTTTAAAGATTTTTGAAAGTGTTCGCTGAAACACTCTGTGTGCGTCTGAAAGCGCCCACATGTTTGAGATCGTTTTTTCTTTCTTTTTTTTTCCTTTTTTTTAACCGTTGCGTTTATCTGCTTGACCTCGTGGCGAACAAACTCTCTCCGCAATCTGAAAAGCTTAAGTTGCTGAGATGTGCAGGAATTGCGCCAGCCTCGGCTTTCCAATAGAATAAGGTGCTCAGCTTCCATGGCCGGTGGGCTAGAATTCCGAAGGCTCTAGCGGAACCTCCGAGCCAAAAGTGCGGCATTTGCTACAGAATATTCACATCTTGCGAAAGCTTTAAGAAAGATATCCTTGCATGCACCCTCATATGCTGTCATTCTACGTCCGTATATTATAAGAAAAGCCAGGATACTTTTTCACTGCCCCCGAAATTTCCGGAAAATGCTTTCTTTCTTTTTTTTTTCTCGTGGACGTTTCGAAATTTCCGGAAATTTTACATCTCTATGTACAACGAAGTATTGTAGGCAAGCGTATACACGCTAGTGTCAGTTGCGCGGTGAAAGACCTGGCAGACTGCTATCCTTGCGGTCCCGTGACGATTGAGGTGCCCTTGAGCCGTGGCAGGCAGCCACATGCACTTTGATCAAACAACCATTAGCACAACTTCTTGTGAAGTCACGTGTTCGCTCTTCACGCGCGCAAACACACTCTCTCTCTCTGTCTCTCTCTGTCTCTCTCTCTCTCTATCTCTCTCTCTCTCTGGGTGCCGTGCCGCGCTGGAGACTTGCGCCAAAAAACAAATGCCTCAGCGAGAACTTGTTAAGGCCTGCAAAATCAGCAAAAAAGAAAGCGAAATTAAGCGCCGAAAGATTGCTCGAGGGAAGCCTAAAAATGAGGGGAAAGGGGCATGGGCCGCGGAGAGTCGTCTGCTATTTTCTTTTCGTTTCCTCGTGCGTAATTAGTGACCTTTTCTGAACCAAACGATGACGGCCATGAGATCACGGCCGCCCCAAGTTCGTCGCTGTGGTTGCAATTGCCCAGATTTACGATGGGGAGATAAAAAACAACGAAATCCTTGGCAGATTGCCATAGGTTTGATCCTGAATGAACAGGCAGCGCACAAACGAGAAAAGAAAAAGAAAAAGCGTAAGCGCAGTGCTCAAACGAATACGAGGAAGACTACTGATGCGGGAGAGCGCTAGCTTAAGTATTATATATAGTGTTCTGTGGCGAGATGGCGGGTCATGGAAACACCCCTCTCCCTTTGTTATCTTCTTTTTTCTTTCTCGGTTCGCGGTTCACGCGCTTACCCGACTTGTAGAAAGTTGACATCCGAGAGCGAAGGCGTCAGGACGCCACGTTTGCCGAAGCAAGGCAGCTGGCTCGAACCCGGGTGCTTGTCGCAAGGGGCGGTGCTTTGGAAATGCGTGGCATTCACCGGCGAACCGATCGTGCGAAGAAAGATCTCGCGTGTAGTGCACGAGAGCCCTATTTGTTCTTCAACCAAGAACTACGTCCTGCGTATTTTCCTGGTGAGTGTCGTCGACCAGTTGCTATAAGATATATAGCATTGCGCAGAACAGCTAATGAGACCAAGACATGACGTTGTAAATATGGCATTGCGTGACGATCGAGTCCTCGCTCGTGAACTCGGATAGTGTGCAGAATATTCGGCAGCAGCTCCAGTATCGTGCACTAGCACCCACATTTATGCAAGTAACTGTATTAGAACATCGTGCATAAGACGGTGCAGATAAGCCCTGGTCGTTGCGCCTAAAGTTAAACAAATATGACGACCAAGAGACTTGCGCGGGCAAGCTTCGGGAAAGCAATAAGGATCCCGCAGAAGTTTACTCGCATGTCACATTTTCCCAAGCGCATTTAGATGTAAGAATTAATGTGCAGAATTATTTCGCGCCTGAGAGGGGGAATCCTTACAGCGAAAGTACTTACTTGAAATCAGTGACAGCCAAACGCCTTTGCAACGAAGCGCTCAGGACGTTCAAAGTATTTCGTTATATGCAGGTCACTATGTTGTAAGGATCTGGTGCCGTATCGCCTCCGACAGAGCAGCAAAAATAAAACACTTATTTAACGCGAATTCAAGATAGGCTTAGTGAAAGTTGCTAATTTTCTTCTGCGCACTTTCTCCGGCTGAAAGTTGCAAGTACGGCCGACCCTATGTTATGGAGATTGACGCACGCTACGTGTCGAAACCCGACAGTGATGCAACGTATGGCTGCACAGCGTCGGATTCGTATATTGCCGCCGTTGTCGTTAAGCATTTCTTGTTCGTCTTCAGGCGGTTCTCTACTGTTGCCATCGCCCGCAAGGGCGTCTGCATCAGCAGGCGCTTGGTGTGTTGCGACACGACGTAGCCGAGCACACGAGGCTTGGACCTTCCCGCGCCTATCTGCCCGCGGCTTAGCCATGTCCGGGTAGAAGGGGATTTTAGGGTTTGATCCGATGCTGAGGGTTTTGACCTTTGACCTGCGGCGGCAACACACTCCTTTGACCTCGGCTTCACGTAGACGGCGCCTCCGGACTGACCCTTGCGGGGAAAATCGGTAGTTGAATTTTCCTGTTCTTATATGGTATGGTATTCCTTATGCAATGGCGCACACCCACTGTCTCTCTTATTTTCTCTCTTACTTTCAATCTTTCCTGTCTTCTACTCACTTCGTTTTACTTCCAATTTTCCAGGCAGCAAGGGTTAACCTGGTGTAGTTCATTAGGTTATTATGTTATATTAGGTTATAGGTTCTATAGGTTATAGCGGCTATGTACAGGCGCGTCCACTGCTATATAGCGGGAACACAGGAGTCGTGGCGTCGTTCCGCATCCCCGGCGCCTCATGAACTCTTGCGGTGCAGGCGCAATAAATGCGATCGGTGAAAAGCCCCGTGAGTCCTCTGCTGTGATGAGTCGTCTGCCAAGGCTACACGAGGCTCCGGTGGTGGCGCTTCGTGGAGACGTCTGCCCAGCGGTCCACTTAGGCGCCACTGGCCTCCTTGAAGCCCTTGGGTTCAGCGAGAGCAATGGAAAAGTAAACATATCGGCAAGAGGGATAAGTAAGAGGGGATTGGAGTATTGGTGGAAAAAAAGTAGGGAAACGACAAAAAACGGATACGTACAAAACACAGTTCGCAATAGGGGATCAGAAAATTTGCTTGGGGGAGTTCATAGTTTTCTTTTTTTCTTTTTTTTTTCTTGTTTAACCTAGGTATGCCATTAGGCAGTATAATAGCAAGAGCTTGGTGGCGCAACCCACCGCCCATTCCAAAGGGAACGCTCATAACATCCATCCATTCATCCATCCATCCATCCATCCAAGGTCCATGTAAATAGGTCGCGAAGCTTGGAACGAAAACCGTGCCAAAACCCATCGCCAGAGATATCAGCCAGCCGTGCACGATTGAAGCGCGACTATGTGAGGGGGGGGGGGGCAAACAGTACAACTAGAAAACCTATACAAAAGAAAAAGACGTTCGAAAATTTTTAATCAGAATGCTGTTGTACGAGTAGATATTCTGTTTCAAGTATTTTTGCTGTGATATAACAACAAATCTTAGTTCTTTTCTATTTCTCCATTTCTTAGTTTATTCTTAGTGACCCCTACCAACAGCGAATCTGGCGCAAGACTTGGCAAGGCTGTGGAAACCAGCTACTATGTCGTGCGGAATGGCGTTGCACACTTGAATGCGGTGGTGTCATCCGAGTTTCTTTTATTTCCTTGCGTGTTTGTTCAAAGTGCGGCATGCGTGCCAATTCCAATTTTGCGTGACCTAGCGCACGGAATTCATTCGCGAAACGTGTGAGTGCAGGTCTTTTTTTGTTATCATGCAAGTTCACGCTGCGGTATCCTACGCGCTTGTCTGGTCGTGACGGTGAATGCGGAACGCTCCGTGAAGAAGCGTCGCGATATGTTCGTTTACTCTCCGTAACATAGGCTCTGAGTGTCCGACGGGCAGCATAATTAGTAATCGAGTGTTTCCTAAATGATAGCATGGGGCAATGTTGACTTGTCTGATAACTGTTGCATATGAATAGATTGTGTCGCAAGGAATTACGTAGGATAGGATAGGAATAACTTTAATAAAGTGCCGGCAAACGACGATTTAACGAGTCGTGACGCTGGCCAAGCGTCGACCCGGGGTTATACTCTACTCTGCACTAGCCCCGTTGGGCCCGTTTGTAGTGGGTCACGAGGCTTGTGCTTTTCGAGCGCACCCCGGGCCTGCTGGACGGCCCATAGTTGTGAGTCCTTGTCTGTAGACTGCAGTGCACTTTGAAGTTCTGGCGGGTAAGTCTTGGAGGTAGCTGCCGTCGGGAACCTGGCGCAGTCCCACATGATGTGCCATTGGTCCGCCGGACCCGCTGCACAAACACCACACAGCCCACTCGGATAGAGCTCTGGGTGAAGCACGTGCAGCATTGCGGGGGCGAGGAGTGACGCGGTCTGTATTTGTCTTAGGATTACGGCCTCCTCCCGACTGAGTGCCGGGTGGGGAGGCGGCATTGTCCGTCGAGCTAAGCGGTAACACTTGGTTACTTCGGCATAACTAGTCAATCTGTCCTTGGTTTCGAACCACCACACGGAACGGTCACTCTCGGGGGCGCGGAAGGTAAGCGCTCGCGCCGCCGAATGGGCCGTCTCGTTGTGGTTCGGTGAGGAAGCACACTCGCCGGCGTGCGCCGGGAACCACTTGATACGGACGGTGCTGCCGCGGTCTTGAAATTGGAGCTTGCCGATGATGGCGGCCGCCGGCGCGCATATTCGCCCCTTGGCAAAATTGCGCACGGCATTCCTCGAGTCGCTGAGCACGGTGCGACACTCGGCCTCGGTGATCGCCAGAGCGATGGCAACCTCCTCAGCGTCTGTGGCGTTCGTGCACCGCACGCTCGCTGCCGTTGTCTTGGTGCCGTTAGCCGCCGCAACGACCACTGCTGCGAAGCCTTCCCGCTTGTATTCCGCGGCGTCCACATACCGGGCGTGCGGGTCTTGGGCGTGTTGTTCGGTGAGGGCCTTGGCCCGCGCCTGCCGCCGTTCTTGGTTGTATTCTGGGTGCATGTTCTTCGGGATGGGGTCCACGTAAATGTGGGCCCGCGCCTCATCTGTGATCTCGCACGGTTGCCGGCTGGGAGCTTGGGGGTTGTAACCCAGGGACGCCAGTATACTGCGCCCCGTCTTGGTGGTAGAGAGGCGCTCGAATTGCGCGGTGAGCTGCGCCTCGGCTATTTCTTCTAGGGTGTTATGGACGCCGAGCTGCAAGAGCCGAGCCGTACTCGTGGTCTCCATTAAACCCAGCGCCGTCTTGTAAGCCCGTCTGATCAGCGTGTTGATCTTGGTCCTGTCAGTGACGTGCCAATTAAGGTAGGCCGCAACGTAGGCAATGTGACTGATCACGAACGACTGGACAAGGCGCACGAGACTGTCTTCACGCATGCCCGCCCGTCGTGTAGAGACTCGATGTATGAGCCGGATGGCGTCCATTGCCTTGGTGGTAAGCTTGTTGATGGTCTCGTCGTTGCGGCCGCTCTTGTTGAGCAGCAGGCCCAGTACTCTGATCTTGGGCACCTCGGGGATGCGTTGCCCCGATGCAGTCACAATTTTGATGTGATCACACTCCCGAAGAGGAGCGCGCTTCCGTCCCGGTCGAAGCGGTGTGAGGACGAACAGCTCGGACTTGGCGGGCGAGCACATTAGGCCTGTGCCATCAAGGTGCTGCTCGATGGCGGTAACCGCCGCTTGCAGCTGTTGCTCGATGCTGGCGTCGGTGCCACCGACCGCCCACAGGGTAATGTCGTCGGCGTAGATAGTATGCCGGACGCCGGTCCCCGCTACTGCCCTCGCTACCCCGATCATGACGAGGTTAAAGAGCAACGGCGATATGACCGAACCCTGTGGAGTACCCGTACTGCCGAGCTTGTGTTCGGGGAGCTTGAGGTCTCCGGCGTGCAGTTCTACCGTGCGGTTGGTCAAGAAGTCTAGAATATAATTGTAGCTCGTTACCCCCATGTTGAGTCTTGATACTTGTCCTAATATGGCTGAGTGTTTAACTTTGTCGAATGCACTTTGTAAATCGAGACCCAGAATTACTTTGCTGTCTTGTGTCTTGTTGTCCACGATTTCTTGTTTGAGTTGTAACATGGCATCTTGTGTGCTGAGTCTGCGCCGGAAGCCGATCATCGTGTCAGGATAGAGGCCTTCCTTCTCTAGGTATTCCTGCCACCGGTTGGCGACCACGTGCTCCAGCACCTTGCCCACGCAGGACGTCAGCGAGATGGGACGCAGGTTGCCGATGTCCAGTGGTTTGCCCGGTTTCGGAATCAGGATCGTTCTTGCCGTTTTCCACTGTCGGGGGAGCTTGCCCGAATGCCAGCATTCATTGAAGTAATCGGTTAGGGCTTCTATCGAAGCGTCGTCCAGGTTGCGTAGCATCTTGTTTGTAACGAGATCTGGGCCGGCTGCTGAGCGGGTGTTGAGCTCGTGCAGCGCTACCCGTACCTCTGATATGGTAATGTCTCGGTCGAGCCACGCGTTGGGCAGCCCTCCGTACGGCGGGTGGGTTTCCGTTGGCGTGTCTGGCAGATACTTGGCTTCCAGGCTTCTGATAACAGCGTCTTTTCCTTGCTGTTGTGTGATGGTGTGCATGAGGCGGGCCAGGCGGTCGCGCTGGCTTGACTTGGTCTTTGTGTCGTCTAGGAGGTGCCGAAATAGATTCCATGTACAACTGCGATGCAATTCCCTGTCAGCTCGGTTGCAGATCTCGTTCCACTGTTGACGGCACAGGAGCCTGCAATGTTGTTCAATGGCCCTATTTAAGTCAGCCACCTTCTTCCTCAATTTGCGATTCAGCCGGTGCTGCTTCCAACGCGCCTGTATCGAACGTTTGGCCTCTATCAGATGGGCCAGGCGGCTGTCCATGATGATGACGTCCTCGTCTGTTTCTATAGTCTTTGTGGCTGAGCGCACTGCATCGCGGAGTTCCGCCGTCCAGGTTTCGATCTCTGTGATGTCTTGCGCTGTGGTGAGGCGCCCCTTACGGAATTCGTCCCAGTCCGTCCACTTATGTATAATGGTATTGCTCCGTAATTGGTTGGGTATCGTAATTTCGAGGATGTAGTGGTCACTGCCCAGGTCGACGCCCGTGTTGTGCCATGTTACTTTGCCCGTGTGGTCATTTTTTACGAACGTAAGGTCTGGTGTGGTGTCTCGTGCTACGGAGTTGCCGATGCGGGTAGGATGCGTGGGGTCCGTGATTAGCACACATTTGTGGTCCAGGGTATCCTGCAATAAGTCCCGTCCCTTGGCCGTGTCCTTCACATAACCCCACGCTCGATGGGCGGCGTTGAAGTCCCCTCCGATCAGCAACGTGTTGTCTCTGGCTTGGGTGCTGGCTGTGTGTAGTAGGGTCTTGAATTTTTGTGTTTGGTGCTTGGGGTTACTGTAGATGTTGACGATGAACAGGCTGCCTTTCCGTTGTTTGCTTGGGATGATTTCGGTGAAGGCGTATTCCACCCTGCTGCGGCCGTGTTTGAGTTGGTGCTCGATGAACGTGAGCCCTTTGCGGACGAACGTGCAGACGCCCCGTCCCTCCCCTTGGCTAACGTGAGCGCGATACCCAGGGAGGGTGGGGGTCACCGTCGCCGTTTCTTGCAGCAGGATAATGTCGGGTTTCTTGTTTACTGTAGTAATATGTTGTTGCAGCACTGCTTTCTTGTTGTTGTAACTGTGACAGTTCCACTGCCAGACCGTAAGGCCTGGTAGCGATGCTATTGTGGATTGCTGTTGGGACATAGTTGTGTCGAGGGTGGGGCTTGCGTCTGTTCTTGGAGGTATGGGTGTTTGGCGAATTCCGCTGAAAAGATGGGGCTGCGGACTATGGGCTTGAGGGTGTGTTCAATGAATTCGAAACGCTCTTGTATGGTGCGGAAGGACGTGGTGATCAGTTCCTCCAGCCGTGCCAGTCGTTGGTCGGTCACGGCAGCGGTGCTGGCGTAGGTATTGGCGAGCGCTTCAATTTTGGCTTCGAGCTGAGTTTCCAATTGGGTTAGGTCCTTGTTATGTCGTGATGAAGTGCGTGTTCGTTTCTTGGTGGTTGGGTCAGTGATCTTCTCCTCCTGGGGCGCGTCTTGGGTTTTGTCCTTTGATTCTGTGACTTGGTGCGATAGCGTGTCGGAGTTCTGCTCGGGGACAACAGTGGGTGTTGGTTCGGTGCGTGCTCGTTTCTTGGGGGTTGGATCAGTGGTCTTCTCCTCCTGGGGCTCGTCTTGGGTTGTGTCCATTGATTGTATGCCTTGGTGTGGTGGCGTGTCGGTGGCGGGTGTAGATGTCTCGGGTGACTGAGCTGGCTCTGTCCATGGATGGGCTTGCTGTGCTTGAAGTTCTTTCTTGACCTCGGCTAGCTCTTCGGCAAGCCGGCGCGTGGTTTCTACCAGGGTCGCATTGGTTGCGCGGAGTTGTTCGAGTTCCTTGTAGTAGGGGCTGGTAGTCCACGCCTGCCAGCTGCTCGGTGTGCTTCGGCCACTAGTGGCGCTGTTGGAGCTGGCGCTGCTGCCTTTAACTTCGCCCTTGGCTACGTCGGCCCAGCTGACTTTGTCACGGGAGCGCGATCGCCTTGCGCCGCAGCTGTTCCTGTCCGACGAGTCACGGCCGCGGGATGCGCTACGCGAGGCATGACGGGAAGCATAACGTGATGCGTGGCGTGAGGCATGGCGCGACGCGCTGCGGGATCCGCCACGGGAAGCGCTGCGCGAGCGGGAGCGTCCTAGGCGTGGAAAGGCGCTTGATTCGAGTGGTTGCTTTCGCTGTTCTTCGGCGTTACGTATGATTTTCTGAAAATGATCCGCATATACAGACGGACGACAACGAAGTGTCCCTGCTAAGGTGGCTGCTCATCGCTCCTGTGAAAACTGTCGCCGTCCGCGTAAATACGTTCCATACTTCAGGAGATTAGGCCACAAGCCATCCGAGGACGCTCCGGACGCTCATGCGCAGTCTGATTTCCTGGCATTCAGCGAGTGTCACCCCGTCGGCCCTGCAGCTGAATTGTGCACCGGGACTAGGCCCAGTGCCTCCGGTGACGCGCTGGCGGCGGCAGATTCGCCGTCGCCGCTCGCCACGGCGGCATTACCACGACGGTCGCACAGTTGACACCTGAGCCCGGCTCCTGGTTCCTGCTCCAATTCCTTCGGCTACAGCCCGCCCGCCGCCTTCCCGAAATGTACATCAGACCGTGTGTCTCAGGGCGGAGCCCGGCGATGGCTTCCCAGTCACTGATTGGGAATGGGGCTCCAATTGTTGTGCATGACGAACCGAATACCCCCATGGACTTTTCTTCTGCGCTACCATCTGTGCCATCGGCTCCCCGTGGTTCTTAGAAACGTCCTTCGGGACAATCTGCACCAGATTTGTCTTCGGCGAACAGCGGCTCCCAAGGCAAGCGTTCCTTTCTAACGACTGACCACCCAGTTGTGTCGACACCGTGCTCGGTTTGCTATAAAGCAACCATTAAAGCTCTGGCCCCCCCAAGCCTCACGTAGGTTCCAAACAGAATTATTCAGGCGAATTTAGACGCTTGTCTTGGCACCACAGGCTTCCACGCCTTCACGGCCAGGAAGAAGTCAAATACCATCGCTGTGTGGCTCCCGACATTGGCTGCTGTCGAACGTTTGCAAACACTTCAGCGTCTCTCGATCACAGGCGAAGTCACCGTGCCGGTACAAGTGTACTCAGCTTAGTGGTAGAGGGCTCGTACTTACAGCGCTGGGTCGTTTACAACGTTGACGTTGGCGAGGACCAGACTGCCCTCCAGCGTGAGCTCTACTGTCCTACACACCGTGTCATCCAAGCGCGTTACACGAGAAAGAGGCGCTCTTGCATCGTCACCTTGCAGGGCCCACCAACTCCCCCAGCCCGCCTGTACTACTATGGTTGCATTCTACGACCTCAGCCATATAAACCCAGTGTCGTCTATTGTTACAATTGTTTCCGACCTGACCACATGCGCCGATCCTGTCCGTTTACAGCGCCAGATGAAGCTGTACTAGCTGGTACAGTGTCTTACCGATGTGGAATCTGCAAGACCGACGACCACGAGATCACTTCTCCAACTTGTCCCACAAAGCAAAAGGCCACTCGGAAGGTTCGTCGCGGGATTCATAAGCAATGGCCTCAGTATGCTGCCACACAACCAGTGTCGACATCTAACAGGCTTGCGGCACTCCAGTGGGATGATGACGACTGACCAGAGCTTTTCGAGCCCGACCTGCCTGCACCCTATTCCCAACAGACTTAGAGTGACAAAGTTCGCAAAGAACGCCGTCGCCCGCTGGTTACACAGAATCAGAGCGTGCCGGAACATCCGCGTGATGATATGGCAGCAGTTGACGATCAAATTTCCCGCCTTTTAGCGGAGGTTTCCAAGCTCCGACAACACCGTGAACTACTTGCGCGTCTCCGACGTGCAATGGAATCTCACACCACTACAACTATCGATTCCGCGGCATCATCGTCTCTGTCACGCCCTGCTATATCGTTCACAGATTCTACCAGGTCTTCTGCTCCATTGCCAGATAACTCTACAGCATCCCTTCTGAAGTTCATTGTCAGCCAGTTATCCAACCTACCTGACATCTGTGATTTTACATCGCCTGGACTCGTAATCAAAATGGCGGGTACAGGTGTTTGCGGTGTGCTGCAGTGGAACTGTAGAGGTCTCTCCACGAAAGTGGGGTAGCTTAAATCCCGTCTTCGTATGAACAAGCTGCAGGTGTGGGCCCTGTAACTACAGGAGACCAACGCCTTGCCTGCCATTCCGGACTTCAGTGGATACGTGTCTCCTTCGACGAGTGACCGTCGCGTGCACACAGCTGCCCCTCCAGGAAAGGCGGCAGTGTATGTTGATACGCGCTATCCTCAGGTCTGCCTTTCTCTTGAAAACTGGTGTAACTCATATCAGGAGGTAGTGGCAGTAGCTGTGAAGTTACCCGAAGCAACTGTTGTTGTAGTGTCATACTACGTAAGACCAGCCAGTGGCTCTTCTTCACGCATTAATCTGGGCTGGTTACTGAATCTCCGTCGACAATACCCAGCGTGTCCTGTTTTAGTTGGTGGTGATTTCAACGTACCCAGACTGGGGGTACCCCACTTCTAGCCCCCGAGGTAGGCGCTGCGGGACGTCTTCGCGGATGCGTTTGTACTACTGAACCATCCAGATTCAGCAACCCTGGCTGTGCCTCAAGCTCGACGTACAACATATGCACCGGTTCTTACGTGGTGGTCAGGTCCCAGCACTCCCACTTGGCACCTGGAGCCCGACTGCTGGGGTAGTGACCGCTACCCTATCATCATCGGCCTTCATCCGTCGCAGGCCCGCCGTTTGCTCCGCAAGTGTACTGTAGTCAACTGGGACACCTTTCACTCTAATCTCCAAGATACCTCTGTGGACTCGTCACCATGCACTACTTGTTGATCGCATACAAAGTGCGCTCAATGAAGCCACAACCATCTGCTGGGTAGGCGTCGATCGACCGGCACCGAATATCGGCCTGCTCAACTTGTGGGCTGCTCGCAGACAAGCTGAGCTGGCAGCATTCCAAGACCCCACTTCTGCACAAGCACGTACAAGAATGAATTTCCTTACTGCTAAGGCCCGAAGATATGAACACGACCTCTCGCGCTGGCACTGGCATACGTGGTGTGAGCGGTTTCCATCCAAGACGTCGAATGCTTCTCTCTGGCGAACGTTCCGTGCCATGGAACACGGTTGCCGCCGTCCAGACGCGGCGGCCACAGCCTGCTTCGCTGCTGGCTTGTCGCCGGATGATTTCGCCAGAGAAGCAGCCCAGTGTGACGTGTTGCCACAAACAACCAATGGTGCGTCCTTGGCAGGCATTTCGGCACATATCGACAAGTTACAGCAGACTCCGAGGGAATTGCAAGCTCTTTCCCCATGCCTGAGTTGCTTGCAGCGATAGATGGTACCAGTCGCAAGACAGCACCCGGTCCAGACTCTATTAGTTATGAGGCTTACAAGAACTTGAGTTGCGCTGTACTGCCTCCACTCCTCGACACCATTAACAAGGTATGGCTTGATGGCGTTGTCTCTCCGGGATGGAAATCGCCTATTGTGATCGCGATTCCGAAACCAGGCAAGCAGCCGACTGACCTTGGCAACTTCCGACCCATTTCCCTAACGTCAACGTTGTGCAAGCTTGCTGAGAAAATGCTAGCAACACGACTGTAATGATGGCTAGAGCCCCACAGTTTCTACCACCCTGCTCAAATTGGCTTCCGTCCATCCATAGGTACTGAAGATGGGCTGACTGTCTTGGCATTCTCAGTTTTATCGTCAACTCTTAGCCACATGAATGAATGAGCTTTATCCTGAAATGATGACCGGATTTAGACGTGGCCGGTCTGCAATAGATGGGGTCATTGATCTCGTGTCCACGATCGAACACGAAAAGAAGCGACACCGCCTTGTAGGAGCAGTTTTCTTAGACATAAAAGGAGCTTATGACAATGTACTGCACGAAGCCATTCTTGATGCCCTCAGTAACTTAGGCATCGGCGGCCGTCTCTACATGTGGATTGATAATTACCTTAATGGTCGTACAGTCTTCATGTCCACGAATGATGGCGAAACGACAAGACACGCTGTGGTCCGTGGAGTGCCTCAAGGAGGAGTTCTCAGCCCGACTCTTTTCGATGTTGCCCTTATTGGCCTTGCGGAAATAATTCCTGATACAGTACACATCAGTACATACGCAGACGACATATGCATATGGGCATCCGCAGTCACGCGACCGCAAATTCGTGCCAGATTGCAGCGTGCTGTTTCTTTAACGTCTCAGTACCTGCAGTGCCAAGGACTGCAACTGGCCCCAGACAAGTGCGCTGCGATAGCGTTCACACGGAAGCTTATGTGTTGGTATCCAATTATGATCAATGGAAATGCCATCCCATATGTCACCCACCACAAGTACCTCGGCGTTGTCATTGACCGCGGTGTTTCATGGTCGAAACATGTGGCAATGTTAAAGAAGAAATTAGCTGGGCTTGCTCAAGTTTTTCGCTTTCTGGCCGGTATGAAGTGGGGTCCATCTGAGCGTTCGCTACTCCGGCTGTACCAGGCTCTCTACGTCGGATACATTAGGTATAGCCTGCCAGTTTTATCAGGTATGAGCCCGTCATGTTTACGCACGCTGGAAAGTGCCCAGGCACAGATACTGAAAACATGTCTCGGTGTTCCACGTTGCACCTCAACCCACGGAACAATTGAGGAGGCTCGCGTCACCCCTTTACCTGTCTATCTACGATGCGAACCTCTTCGAGTATTCCTGCGACTGCTTTGTCGTCATGGACGCCATCCCTTATCGACATTACCCGATATACGGCCGGACTCCACTTTTTCAAGAGCTGTTAAATGGCAAGAATCTGCCATACCAGCATACTTTGCCCCGGCTGACCTTCCACATATGCCCCCATGGGTAATGTCCAAAATACCGGTACGTCTATCTATTCCGGGAATTTCTAAAAAATCGCGAATACCTACCGTCGGCCTCAGACATGTAACACTTGAATATATATCGAAAGAATATGACTCCTCGGTGAGCGTGTATACAGACGGATCGGTATTGTCGTATGCGTCTGGTGCGGCTTTCGTCGTGCCTGCGCATCAAGTCATTCGACGGTTTCGTCTGCATAACAAGACGACTTCAACATCTACGGAGCTAGTGGCAATCAGAGAGGCCGTTCAATATATTTCGCGACAGCCTCCTCAAATATGGACAGTCTTCAGCGACGCAAAATCGGCTCTTCAACTACTTAGAGTGGTGTTGAAAGAAAGCGCTTACAGAGTGTTGGCTCTTCAAACTGCCGAGCTCTACACTTTACCGCAAGAAAACGGCCACCACATCACATTTCAGTGGATTCCCAGTCACTGTGGTATACAGGGCAACGAACTGGCCGACGCCGAAGCGAAGAAAGCACTCGAAGAAAGAGAGTCACTGCTTTCAATTCCTTTTTCAAGAGCGGACGCCAACTGCCTCCTCTCCAGTGTCATCCGAAAATTGACAGCACAGCACTGGGACAATCCGGATAATCGCCACAGACGACTCCAGAGATTGGACCCTGCCATGAATTTTAGGCTACCACCGAAAATTCAACGAAGCTGTGCCAGTCTTCTGCACAGACTAAGGCTGGGGGTAGCGTTTACGCGCGGATACGTGCACCTCATGCGACGCACCGAGTCTCCACACTGTGAGGTGTGCAATGTGACTGAGACTATAGGTCATGTGCTTTGTGACTGCCCTAAGTACGTGGAAGAGCGTGAAAGGTTGGACAACGACCTTACGCGTCTCGACAGCGCACCGTTGTCGGAGGACGTTATTTTAGGCCCTTGGCCAGATGCTCAATCGAGTTTCAAGGCCATTCAGGCATTACTGAACTTTTTAAAAACTACGGGCTTGGATTGCAGACTTTGAGCATGCCAAATTGCTTGCGATATGTTCTACATCTTCCTTCTATCGTCATCGTCACCCATCATGCACCTCTTCCCTCTTTCTTTCCCTCTTCCCCTTCCCCCAATGCCGAGTAGCTGGCTAGAGGAATATACCTCAGGCCGACCTCTCAGCATTTCGTATCATTAAACTTCTCTCTCTCTCTCTTAGCCACACTGTCCATACTGTCCTCGCTATGGACTTCGAAAAGGCGTATGATAACATGAGTCATGCTGCCATCTGGGCTTCAATTGACATGCTGCATTTTCCCCCTACAGTACGCAATTTTGTCAAATCTTTCCTTGAAGACCGACACTTTGCAATTCGCTTCAGTAGTGACGCCGTCGACCCATTTGTCCCTCTTCGCGGCGTACCCCAGGGATCGGTATTGTCACTCACATTATTCAATATTGCTTTCATCCCGCTTGCATGGCGCTTACACGATGTACCCGACATAAAGTTCTTGTTGTACGCTGATGACATCACGGTTTAGAGCACTCATCGTGGCCTGCAGAATCAAGTCACTGCCCTTCAACCAGCTTTAGATATTACGTCGACTTACGCTTCTTCGGTCAGCCTTAAGCTTTCCGTCAGCAAATCTGCTTACATGTCAGTCGCCAATCGCTGGGGCCGGCGTAAAATCTGCAACACCCATTCGTCTTCATCTATCTGGAACCACACTTCAACAATGTTCAACTATGAAAATTCTGGGTCTGACGGTCCACGATTCGGAAACCGGAACTGTTTGGCTCTCCAGCGCTAAAAAGCAGGCGATTCAGACGTTGGGTCTGCTTAGGCGCATTGATCTTAAAATGGACGGCGCCCGCTCATATGTTGCGCCACAGTTGCTGAAGGCGGTAGTGCAACCACGACTTGTTTATCAAGCCCAATTCCAGCATTTGACGAGGGCACAATGGGACCGCCTTGAAGCTGTTAATCGCGAGGCAATGAGGGTCATCACCTGCCTTCCCCGCATCACCCCGATCGTGGCTCTCCAAGAAAATGCACAGCTGAACACACTAGATGAGCTGGTGCAGCAGCGACGTGATACTCGCAGGCTTAAGGCCAGCCTTTTATTCGCAACGTGCGCTCTCAGGGCTTACGCTTTCTCGTACTACCTTCTACTACCACCATCGTCAGTTCTTCCTCGCTGGAGTGTTGCACAGCTGAGCAATAGCGAGCCAACTGATATACGTCGCCTGACATCAGCTCACGCGGCAGCGTCGCTTCGTGACCGAATTATAGCTCAAGACGCCCACCTGCCGCTTGGCTCCATCGTGCTTTACGTTGATGCAAGCATTCAGGACTGTGAAACGACCACTGCACTTCATTGCCTTTGCGCACCTGCCCTTATTAAGACGTCCCGGTTTCAAATGCAAGAGCCTCCTTTCTCCTTTTGTGGTGAGCTCCTTGCTGTTCGAGAAGTATTGTCCTCTGTGGCCGCCTTTCCCATGATCCCCACGGCCCGCGTCGTCATCCGCACTGATGCCTTCCAGGTGACGTGGCTTCTGCGACGCGTCAGTCGCAGCCCTGACATATGTGAACAGATCCATCTTCTAGCGGCACGCATTCCGCAGCCAATATCTATCGGGTGGATCCCACGCGACCTTCTAAGCTTCCAAAGCCGTGCGGATTCTGCGACCCGTCTAGCGACCTCTCCATCGTCACTGCC
Source organism: Dermacentor andersoni (assembly GCF_023375885.2). Taxonomy (NCBI): domain Eukaryota; kingdom Metazoa; phylum Arthropoda; class Arachnida; order Ixodida; family Ixodidae; genus Dermacentor; species Dermacentor andersoni. Next base: position 96,308,656 of record NC_092816.1, on the reverse strand, counting down.
TCAGCTCTTTCACCTAGATGATGCCACCCTTCTTTTAACAAGAAAGGAGCACCTCCGGCGCCGCACACGTGCTCTCATACCTCCGTGTGCGGTAAACCTCCCCCGCGGTCTTACCCGTACAGAGGAGGTAGCGCTTCAGAGGACCCGGGTCGGGGTTGCCCTCACTCCTGCCGTGACTGAAGTGGCCGCACTTTCGCCAGTTATATCCTCGCCCAAGGTGAAGCCGACATTCACCACTTGCTGTGGGTTTTCCCTGCATTGAAACTGACGAGGCTCCGGCACCTCGCAGCAGCGGGACTTTCGCCGCATAATCCTAGCGATTACACTGCGTGGACGCAGGGACCACATTATCGGTCCCTATTGGAGTTAATTAGATCCGCAAATCTTTTTTGATTCATTTAATCATCCTTATTCACCCCCACTCCATACCCTTGAACGCCCTGAGGCATTTACCCTCACATTAAATAAAATATCCGCATATGTGCTATACATTACGACTGTCTGCTGGCCATAGTACTTTCCATGCATTCAAACATGTTTTGTTTGGTCATCTATATTGGTTGCATTATTCTAGACTAACAAAAGTGAAGTTGCTTTTTAAATCTATGTGGCAATGTCATTTATCCTATTCGCTCACTTTCCTAAGGAAGCTACTGGAGCAATAGCCGTCAATAACAACCTAATTATGTTCGCATTAAGACATACGCCACTCCTATAGTTAAAGGACACGCGGACGTTCCAGCTGAGGCTAGTCACTAGCTCTCCTCAGCCTCAAAAGAAAAATGACTTTAGCGTAGCGGTCGAAATGCCGAACGCTATAGAAATTGAAACATTCGCGCCAAGCAGCATAAAATCGTGACCTCACTTTTATTTGGCTTGCTGTTAGTTTTCCACGATAGGTAGATGGCGACTGTTGCGACGACCCATTTTCTTGACATGTGGGCTTCCATGGAAGCTTCACTGCCAGTTTACATACACCTTGGCGATGCCACGAGCTCCCGTGTTCCCGCTAGCATTGGCCGCGCCTCTACAGTTGGCGCCTGCGTTTCCTTCGCGTCTTGTAGCGTCCCCTTGTTGGGCTCGATGGTGGGTGGCTGGCATGGCCGCCAAAATTAAATAACTATATATAGATCTATCATCCCCCGTATGCCTGATCGCCATCTTAATGCTCATAACAGTCTTTGGGGAGACTCGCGGACTGATTCCAGCAGTCGACTGATCGAAACCTTTCTTGTGACGTCTGGCGTCTTCCTATTTAATAGGAATGAACCTACCTGCTATAATATTGCACATAATTAGTATTTATCTTCCGTACTTTTTCCTTACAGTGCAATGTAATAGAAAATCCGTTTGGGAGTGGCCACTTCCGGGTGACTCTGAACTTACCCACACAACACGATATTCCTCCGCATGTTCCTCGCTAGGAACTTGACTCGGCTGACTGGAAGCGCTTTAAGGAATCTATTTACTTATCACAAGATTTTATACGCGATTTTAGCGTAGATGACGATAAAGCATATTGACACGTCTACTTGTTTATCTTTCTTGGCTGACCACTTTTCGCCGTCTAACAAATGTTATCGCTAAGAACAGGACGCGCCCAATGTTTCTGGAGTGTTATCGATGGTTCTATCCGCAGTATGTTGTCACCCAACCTTGTGTAATTGATCGTGTGCGCGACACGAATTGTGTAGTGCCTTCTGGAAGATACGCGGGCACCAGCGATTACTTTGGAACGTTCGACGACTCACGTATAAAAGCCGACGTGCTTGACCCGCTGATCGAATTTTCGACGATCGCCGACTGTGTTCACCGCTGTTGTGCTTTGAGTGTAGCCTGTTCTTTCTGGGCACAGGTTCGCGCAATAAAACGTTCGTTTCACCATGCACAGTTTTGCCACTGTGTTCTTGACCGTCGCTACCACGTGACAACAATTTAACCCTTTTATTTTTGATGCAGCCGTAAAGTTCATTCCACAAACAAACGACCAGTCATGTAAGAGACGTGTTCCTGGGTAGAATGAAAACAGCAGAGATGCACGAAAGAGACAAAATAAGGCATGGAGCACACTGCGTCAATATCCAATGCCGGAAAATCTCGCTGCATTTAAACATACGAAGTCACAAGGACGGCGCACGAGGCGGCAGGCTAGGAGAGCAAGCTCGCAGAAGTTACTCTCGGGCATCAATTTTTATACCCAGGAGGGTAAAGTATGGAGCGGGCTGAGAAGGCTGAAAGTGCAGCAAATCAACCCATTACCTTTGATCGATGACCAATGACATACCATGGAAAACCAGACCGATGCCCTTGGCATGCATTTCGTGCGTGTATCCAGCTTCATAAACTACTCGGAATCAATCGTTAAATACACGCAAGTAGCGGAACTTAAGCCAATGAAACTAAGTGCCATTCCACTCTGTGAAGAAGGATGTGACTAGCGAAACTGTGCATATGGGCTCCTTAATTACGAGATGCACCTCCGCCGCCAGTCAGCCCGGCATTGCGCTATCTTCGGGGACGGCTCACGTATGGGGAGCGCTTAACGCCTGCTCACCTCCGCCGTGGGTCAGCCCCGTATTACACTATCTTCAGGATCCGATCGGCCCACTTAAGGGGAGTTCTGTGTCTACACATGGACACGCTCCTGGGGGAACTAGCCCTTAAAAGCTTCGCTGTAAAATTGGTTAAGTTCTTGTTTTTCTAAGTTATTTATTTATTTATTTATTTATTTATTTATTTATTTATTTATTTATTTATTTATTTATTTAATGACGACGACAAACGCGGGAGCAATGGCGCGATCACGCGGTAGCGCCGAAGAGCGCCAACGAGCCAGCTGTGGAAGGAGACGACGACGCTGGAGCCAATCCTGATGATGATAGTTTTATGTCTACATACGGACACGATCCTAGGGGAACTAGCCCTTCACAGCTTCGCTGAAAAACCGTAAATGCAAACCAAGCCTACCGTACAACTGTCCTTTTAATATTGCCGAGCTTAGAGCCGCCTTCAGTGTATGTGTGAGCTCTACACCAAGAGTTGACAAAATCATGCATGGCATGATTAAATACCTACACACTGACACACGCATGACATTTCTGGCACTTTGCAACTCTGAAAATTATGGTGTTTAACGTGCCAAAGCCACTTTCTGATTAGGAGGCACGCCGTAGTGAACGACTTCGGAAATTTCGACCACCTAGGTATCTTTAACGTGTACCTAAATCTAAGCACACGGGTGTTTTCGCATTTCACCCCCACCTAAATGAGGCTGCCATGGCCGGGAATCGATCGTGCGACCTCGTGCTCAGCAGCCCAACGCCATAGCCACTGAGCAACCACGGTGGGTGCTTTTCAACTCTATTTGGGCTGCTGGATACCATCCATCCTCATGGAAAGAAGCTATCATAGTCCTGGTCTTGAAACAGGGCAAAGACCCATCCGACGTCTCAAGTACCGTCCAATAGCACTGACGAGTTGCTTATGCAAACTCTTCAGGAAAATGGTAAATCGTCGTCTTTTACATTTCCTTCAATCAAAGAGAATGCTTGAACCTTATCACTGCTGCTTCAGAGAGGGTCGGTCGACTATACTGACCATCTCGTGCGCATTGAGGCAAACATTATCTACGTCTTTATGCATAAGCAATTCTTTCCTTCTGTTTTCTTAGACATGGAAAAGGCATATGACACAACTTGGAGATATGGGATTTGGCGAGACCTCTCGGAAATAGGCACTCGAGGCAATATGCTTAATGTAATTGAAAGTTACTTATCACACCGTACATTTCGTGTTATGGCTGGCAATAGCCTGTCCAGGCCATTTACGTAAGAAATTGTGGTGCCGCAAGGTGGTGTATTAAGCTGTACCCTTGTTATTGTCAAAATTAATTCCTTGCGCTTATCTATAACGCAGAGTATATTTTGTTCGGTATACGTAGATAACGTACAATTAAGTTTCAAGTCATGTAACCTTGCTATTTGTGAGAGACATGTCCAGCTAGGCTTGAACAAAGTGTGTAAATGGGCAGAAAAAAAGAACATTAAACTGAATTCTCTTAAAAGCTCCTGTGTCCTTTTCAAATAAGCAAGAGGCTTATTTACAAAGCCCAATGTAGAACTACATAGACAGCACACACCAGATGCCACACAACGCACATTTTTAGGTGTCATATTAGACTCGAAACTAAACTTCATTCCACACTTAAAATCCTCAAAGAGGAATGTCTAAAAACAATGAACCTTCTCAAAATTTTATCAGATACAACATAGGGCAGCGACAGGAAGTATCTGATGAACGTGTGCGAAAGTCTCATACGTACGCGCTTAGACTATGGGGCCATAGTTCATGGGGCCATAGTGTATAGTGTAGTGCGCCTTGAAGATGCTTGACCTTGAATAAAGGGAAAGTCAGACATCCACCCGTTCGTAGCAATTGCTACAAAGGAAACCCATACGGGTTCCTCAGAAGTCAGACATCCACCCGTTCGTAGCAATTGCTACAAAGGTAGTGCTACAATTGCTACAAAGTAGTTCTGCGGGTTTCCGCAGAACTACTACGTCAAATGCTTGACCCTGTTCACCACCTAGATATCCGCTTGGCGGCCGGTGCCTTCAGGACAAGTCCTGTAGAAAGTCTCTACGCTGAAGGTAATGAGTGGTCGCTTCATACTCAGATGTCGTACTCCAGTTTCATGTGCTTTCTGAAAGTGAAAGCAAACCGCGACCATCCCTCTTATATAGCCATAAATTTCGTGACATCTGCAACGCAGTTTAACGACCGACAAGCAGCTAGAGAACCATTCTCCTCGCGCGTAAGAAAGCTTTCTGAGGAAATGGGAGTTCCAATTCTCGAGCATAACCTGACGTTCCCAGCGAAGCCATTGCCGCCGTGACAGTGGCAGCTCCTGGAATGCAATACATCATTCGTAGAGATGACAAAACACGCCCTAGAGGCACATATTTGAATGTATTTCCTAAAACTTCAATCGAACTACTCGTGCATAAAGTTTTACACTGACGCTTCTAATTCACATGCTGGCGTGTTTTATGCAGCAATCGGAGTGTCCTTCTCAGAATCCGATGCCTTTGACCCGGAAGCAAGCGTCTTTACAGCGGAGGCCTATGTACTATTGTCGGCTGCAAAACATGTAAGGAAATTAAAACTTCCAAAAAAATATTATATTTACAGACTCACTAAGCGTCGTAAAAGCCTTAATATCACTGCGTGAACGCGGAAACCCTGTACTTACCGAGCTTTATTCCCTTCTTGCAGAATCCTTTAAACTGAATCCTAGTAAAAGCTCCTGAGTTCTTTTCACGCAAAAAATAGGCTTACTTGTAGAGCCCTATGTAGAACTACATAGACGGCACATACCAGATGCCACGCAACAGAAATTTTTAGGCGTTATATTGTGCGTGTGATGATGCATTGAAACAGGCAGCATATATGCAGAAAACTCGTTAAGTTCCGCACCCGCCTACGCGAACTTTAGTGCAACCTAGACTGCATTCGTGAATGAAAGCGCTGAACCCTCCAGTAAGAGGTGTTTGTGTATACGGTTTGAAGGATCTCCGGCTACAAACTGGCCTCTGACAGCACCGTCCTATGACATAAAGGAGCACGACGATGCAAGTTCTTGTAACCCAATGACGAAGTCAGCAGCAGAATAGCCTGTACTTTGCCAGCGGCAGTGCAACCAGCAACATTCCACGATGAGATTGCTCGTTGTGAACTGGCGCCCCAAGGCAGCGATGGCCGCGTAGTACACATTCAGTGCAGTGGCCGCGCCCGACACTGATAGTTGCAGCATTGCTGGCAGTGGCAGGTGACATGTTCAAAACGGGCTGCCCCTCCATGCCCAGGCAGTGTATAAGAATGGCCTTGTGTCATTCTGGTGAAAAGGCAGCAGCTCCAGAAGCAAGCAGTTAATTTTCAAACATGTGGTCCCTTGTTCTCGAGGCACAGCTAGACTGCCGGGGGCTCGGTAGGAAAGGCGGCGAGGCAGACCAGCGCAGCTCGCGGTGGGCTGATCCTGATAACAATGGCGAGGAAGATTATTTACAGGGAAAGGTCAGGGAATGATGTCAAAACGGCATAGCCTTCAAACTCTCGTCGCCATTGTACTGTTTGACGCACAATGATACTCACAGTCCTGAGCCTGGACTGAAAATGCACCTTTTATTCCAAACGAACACAGATACCGATGAATGTGCAGTGATATATTTACGATAGAAATGCTACCTCCGGGCAAAAACAACAAAGTGAAACTGAAACAAATCGCAACAGGCAGTAAAGATAGCAGTGCTTGGAAGTGTGTTGCTGTCAAATTCAGTACATGTTCCTGGTAGGTGACAACCATCACTGCGACAGTTCAACCTTGAGCAGGCTTGGAGTGACACCTGTCACCGGCGAAAGATGCCGAGAACGAGTGGGGCTATACTAATACAGGTACAAGCAAATTAGGAAGGCCCACTAAGCTTGAACATAGAGACTCCCTCACCAGAACAGGAATTGGCCTCCCTGGTGCAGTATTCGGCCACAACCTCCCTAATGATCTCCTCAATGAACCAATGGCCCTCAGTCTCCAGCGGCTGCGGAGCACTTGACAAAGGCGGCGGTCAGATTTGCAAGGCAGCAGAGGGTACTAAGAATCTCTGGGTCCGGACAGGCCGCCAATGGAAACTGACCCTTGCAACTTTTAACACCCGAACCCTCTCGAGTGAGGCTAGCTTAGCAGGACTCTTCGAAGAACTATCAGACATTGTTTGGGATATTATCGGCCTTAGTGAGATTAGAAGAACTCGTGAGCCTTACACATTGCTGAATAACGGCCATGTCATCTGCTTTAGAGGTCTCCAGGATAAGAAGCAATACGGGATAGGATTCCTAATCCATAAGTACATAGCGGGCAATGTTGACAAATTTTACGGCATCAACGAGATGGTAGCAGTAGCCGTAATCAAACTCAATAAGAGGTATAGATTAAAGGTAGTACAAACCTACGCTCCAACGTCCAGTCACGACGATGAGGAAGTAGACCAGTTTTATGAAGATGTTGAATTAGCGATGAGAAAAGTGCAAACCTGGTGTACAGTAGTAATGGGTGACGTCAATGCAAAAGTGGGGAAAAAGCAGGCGGATGAACAGGCAATTGGCAACTACGGTGTTTATTCTAGAAACGCTAGAGGAAAGATATTGGTAGAATTCGCAGCAAGGAATAAGCTTCGAATAATGAACACTTTTTTCAGGAAGCGTATCAACATAAAGTGGACCTGGAAAAGCCCTAATGGTGAAACAAGAAACGAAATTGACTTCATACTTTCTTCCGATCCCAGCATATTGCAGGATGTAGAAGTGATAGGTAGGGTAAAGTGCAGTGATCATAGGTTAGTAAGGGCCAGGATTCACCTCAATTTGAACAGAGAAAGTAACATTGGTCAAGGAAAAACAGGTCAACTTAGAGGCAGTAAGGGTAAAAGCAGACAAATTTAGGCTGGTACTTGCAAACAAATATGCAGCCTTAGAACAGAGAGATGATGATGATGACATAGAGGTAATGAATGAAACCGTAACGAGGCTGGCTTCAGAGGCAGCAATTGATGTAGGAGGCAAGGTATCAAGGCAACCAGTAGGCAAGCTTTCCCAAGTAACAAAGGACCTAATCAAAAAAGGACAAAGAATGAAAGTGTCTAATTCAAGTGATAAAATAGAATTCGCGGAACTGTCAAAAGTGATCAACAGAGCGAAAATAAGCGATATTAGAAATTACAACGTCAGAAAGACTGAAGAAGCTGTAAAAATGGACGCAGCCTGAAATTAGTGAGAAGGAAACTTGGCATAGGACAAACCAAGATGTATGCACTGAAAATAAGCAGGGTAACACCATCATCAATCTCGAACGTATAATAAAAGCAGCGCAAGAATCCTATACTGACCTGTACAGTACCCAGAGGACTCAGAAGTACTCTATTCGAAACAATAATGAGCAGTATACAGAAACTCCTCCTATAACTAGAGATGAGGTCAGAAGTCATGAAACGGGGAAAAGCGGCAGGAGAGGACGGAATGACAGTCGATTTAATCAACGAAGGAGGAGACATAATGCTCCTGACTGGGAGCTTACCGTTGTTATTTAAAATAAAAGTATACAATCAGTGAATTTTACCGGTGCTGACATATGGCGCAGAGACTTGGAGACTGACAAAGAAGTATTAAGACGGCAAGCTGGGCGAGTTGGTGATTGAAACAAAGAAGCTTGAGAACAAGTTAAGGACCGGGCAAAGTGCAATGGAACGAAGAATGCTAGGCATAACTTTAGGAGACAGAAATAGAGCGGTTTGTATCAGACAGCAAACGCGTATAGACGATATTATAATAGAGATTAAGAGAAAAAAGATGGCGCTGGGCAGGTCATGTAATGCGCAGATTAGATAACCGTTGGACCATTAGGATGACAGAATGGGTACCAAGAGAAGGGAAGCGCAGTAGAGGACGGCAGAAGGCTAGGTGGTGCGACGAAATTAGGAAATTTGCGGGTGCTGGTTGGAATCGGTTGGTGCACGACAGGGATAATTGGAGATCGAAGGGAGAGGCCTTCAGTGGACATAAATAGGATGATGATGATGATGATGATGATGATGATGATGATGATGATGATGATTGTGCGTGTGCCCCGCTGAACAATTATTAAATGTTCTGAAGTTTGTTACGTGCGGCATTTTGTAATACTTCTGTTTGATATGTATGCGAATGTTTAATCATTGTCTAGCTTATTATGAGTCACTGCTGCCTCTACGCCCTACGAGACGATGGCCCAGTGAGGAGGCTAGTTTTCCCTTCAGTCCTGGCTCGTGGGCGATACGATTACATTGCCTGAAACAATAGACTTGAAACTTCAAAGATGGCTTTGTTTTTCAGCAACAGTGAAGTGCACATAACTGTGATGAATAGATCCAAATATACCGCATCCCTCACAACAAAGATTATTTGCACTCGCAGCCCTGCGAGCGCCGATGAAAGTGAATGACAAATCCCCAAGACATGCTGCGCAAACAAGACCGCTGATTGATTACGAGTTGCGGGAGATTGTCACCGCAAACAGCTACGAGTCTGCTGTATCCACTGCTTCCGCACAACAAGTAACTTTGGTTGCACGTCAGTTTAATCAGCTTATCCTGCAGTGGCACTCTAGCTATCTCCTGTTCTGTTTCGCGACAAAATGCTTTAAAGATTCCGATGAGAGATAAGGCATGCGTTGCGCGTATTCACGTGGCAGACGTGAGAAAGGAACAGCCATACTAAGCCGGAGACGACGCGCACAGAGGCACTGGGAAGACACGAAGTTGCCAATTCATTTGAAGAATATTACGCCGACGTCTCTCGCCGTAAGAATTTTGACTTTTGGGGAAATATACGCGAGCGCATCGTATTTCATCGTCCAGCAACAGCTCTTCAGTAACACTAATGTTACGTTGGGCGCATAATGCGTAGAACAAGTTGGTAGCGAGGCTGGTATGTATGTACAGGCTGCGTGTGGCTGATATTCGTTGTATAGGAGACAAAAGAATGGTGCATGCAAAGGTTTTAAAACTCAACGCGAACACATCTATCAAAGTTTTCAGTTTTCATTCGTCGCAATATGAGCTCCGGTTGAGGCAGGTGACCAATAAAATAACACAAGTTTCCCTGGCCGTTACAGCGCGAGCAAGCAAATTTCACTTAGGTGCATCGAGTTTACTGGTTTCTCCTGCATACCGGGCTCACGCAGATGGCTGTGCAAAAATTCTCGGCCGGCATGACTACCGACCGAATAAGGTGATGACTGCCAGCCATCAGCGCTAGAAGCTGTTTCCTACTTCGGAGACTTGCACGCGGGCTACCAATAAAGACATGGAAGGAAGCCAGGAGCGTCAGCAGCAGCGACAGTCTCAACAACAGCACGAGCGGAAAGGGCGGCCGCCGCCAGCTGAACCTGACGACATGCGATCCTGGCTGGTGGCTGTCGCCTGCGGCTGGAACCTGCTCTGGAGTAGCCTCTTTCGTCGCTCCACGGGAGTCATCTACGTGGCCCTAGTCGGCGCGTTCGGCGCCACACGCGAACAAAGCAGCTGGGTGCTCAGCGTCGGCACCAGCATCGCCTGGCTGATCGGTAAGTCATCTCTTTGCGAAGACTATAGCTGCTAAGTGCATACTTCGCGCAGAGTTCGTGCCGTCTGTCACAAGTGCATCACAGTCACGTTTGTCATCACCGTGTTTTCTTTCCAGAGGGAGCCACTATAAAAAAAAAAGACTCTGCAGAAATAATTGACAGTTACTGTCAGTGTAAGCGAATAACCGGAACGAACTAAAGAACGAGGGAGCGAGCAAGCGAACGAACGAGCAAATGAACCAGCGACTAAGCGAGCGTTTTCCTTTCCCAGCCCGACCACCAGCCATCGACCACCGTTCACCGACCAACTACGAAAACGGGGCAAAGCAGCCCAAAAAGCTATCTTCGCTTTAAAAATGCCGCCATTTCTTCTCACTTGTGATTGAATCCCGCGAGTCCGCGACGTTGTTGTTATCGCCGTGCCATCATCGACATCGCCGTTGCGCCGTTGTTGACGGTCATTCTTACTTCGCTCATTTTCGTCACCCGTCGCTGCCGTTGTATGCCCGTCGTTGCATTAGCTCTAGTTGTCCTCTACAATTTTTTTCATGGCCCAGAAAGGGGGCTGGCATATTTCTGAAGTTCATTCTGCAAGATCAAACCAACTTGAAGTACCACCGCTTCAACCCATATCCCTCTGGTGAACTTGTCTTGAAGAAAAACCTAAAAAGGGCTCCTGGTCGATAGTATAAAGACAGCCAAATAATCGTTAGACAAGTAGAGTGACTGGCGAAGCTTTTGTCGGAATTGTCGCGATCACATCCATGGTCCATATAGGGGAACGGCGGAATAATAATAGACGCAGCCAAGCGAGGACGCCAGAGCAGATGCAACAGTGGTGAATTCGTCATACGGGGTTCACTACGTGACTGGCGTAGCGCTTTCTCACGACACTCGAGAGCCCGGCGTAAGATATGTACTGTATATCTTACACCGTGTTTCCAGGCGTAGGGAAACGATGGGCAGTTGCGTGGTGGTGCGTATATGCCAAAGCAGAAAAAGAGCTGGCAAGTTTTAAAAAAAATTATGGGGTTTTACGTGCCAAAACCACTTTCTGATTATGAGGCACGCCGTAGTGGGGGACTCCGGAAATTTGGACCACCTGGGGTTCTTTAACGTGCACCTAAATCTAAGTACACGGGTGTTATCGCATTTCGCCCCCATCGAAATGCGGCCGCCGTGGCCGGGATTCGATCCCGCGGCCTCGTGCTCAGCAGCCCAACACCGTAGCCACTGAGCAACCACGGCGGGTAGCTGGCAAGTTTGTCAGGTAACATTCAAGTAAGCGCCATCAATGCTCGTTGGTGGAAGTGGCGGGAAAGGGATCTCTTTAGCCATCAATGCTCGTTGGTGGAAGTGGCGGGAAAGGGATCTCTTTAAAGTTTGATTCAAGCTTATTCGAGACCACGTGATCCTTTATGGCTATAGTATATGCTGGTCAGCAGCACAGTTTTGAGGAGAGCTGGACAAACATTTACGCCCTTTCAACGCTATAGCGTTAAGAAAAGAAACCTTCGTGGAGTCTTCGGTGATACTTAGCGCATTTCCGATAGCAAA